>NC_084600.1:42009298-42364298 GCF_033807715.1 Cololabis saira
AAAGCTTATTATTATTATTTTATGCCCATTATTATTATTTCATTCCTTGTCAGTTCAGATAATTGTTTTACAAATATCTTGTTTAAATACAGTAGATTAATTTATTTGCAAAGCAAAATGCCTTAATGTTAATGAGGGTTTTGGTAACTAGCCTACTCTAAATTTTGTATACTTTATTGTAAAGTGTTACCAGGGTTTCTCTGCAACAAGGTTCCCTTTCAGCACCGCGCCGCGTTGCAGCACGGCGCTGCCCGCGGTGCTGAACTGGACGACGGCGGAGAGGCAACTGAAAAGTCATTTCTGTCTCTCTTAAGATCTGTTATAGCGCCACCCTGTGGTGCAAACAAGCTATAGTTACTTCACAGAAGTAGTGAGGTCTATCTACCGACACGCACGCACGCACGCACGCACGCACGCACGCACGCACGCACACACTTGCACACTTTTTGCCCCCCGCACTTCTGAAATGAATCCGGCACCCCTGGTCGAGGGCCTTCAGCCGATCGCCCCCCCGCCCCTGGAACTCACTGCCACAGGACATACAACTGTCAGACTATCATCACCTTCAAATCCCGCCTTAAAACTCACGTCTTCAGACATGCAGACTCACAATAATCTTGGGACTGGAATGACCTCACTATTGCACTTCACTGTTGTTTTATGTATTGTACTTTGTTATGTTTTTGATTGAATGCCATGTTTTTATTGATTGTTTTTATTGTCCTTTTGTACAGCGACCTTGAGTGTCCTGAAAGGCGCCTATAAATAAAATGTATTATTTATATTTTATTATTAAACGTCCTGTCCTGCAGTGATAACCAGTGGTACCAGTGGTACCACCTGTATTAGTCAGCAACATTGACTGACAGACCCACGGCCGCCGTGCATGTCTGGCGGGTTGGCAGCTTTTCCCACGGCAGCTGCAGAGCCGCCCAATGGCTGTCGTCATTTATGAAACCCTTCCTCATTACTGCTTGAAAAACGATAACTGATGTCACGAGTTCAGTTTATTTATCACTTGTGATTTGCTTTTGCAGATGTGTCTTTGAGGAGAGTTTCATCGATGCGTTTCAGTACGAGCAGCCAGCGGTTCCCTGATTTCACCATCAATCTCCTTCCATCATCTCTTTTTCCACGGTTGTTGTGCGTTCGTGAGAAGCCTTTCTGGGCCAAACATATGGGACCAATGAGGGATACAAGTGGACTAAAAAGACATGGACTAAGAAAAAGGCAAATGGTGTGGGTCCCAAAAAGTTTCAGTAAAATAGATCCGACATTACACAGTTAACCAGTGTGGTCCTATGAAAAAAAAAAAAAAAAAACAGTTAGCTCTTGCATAAAAACCATTAAGCTTGACTGCATAAAGCATTGAGTCAATTTTAACTCGTTATATCCTGGATATAAGAACATAAGCCTGAAATTAGGCGTAAAGGGTTTTATTATACATCAAAACATTTTACAGAATGCAAATAAGTTGTAGTAATTCACTAAAACTGTTGTAGAAGGTTTTGAATCAAACAAGCAAACTTCATTTGACTGAGTTTTAGAATCATCTGGTAAACTGAACACATACTGTTGTTAAATCGCCCCATGTGAAGGCGTAGGGCGACCTTAAGCGAAGGAATATGTTCCAATGAGGGAAGGTGTTTCCGAGCAGCGTGTCAGTCCATCGGACACATCCAGACTGACTGTTTTTTTATACATTTGTGAGTTCTGCCTTCTGTCTGAAAAGGGCGTTATATTGGTTGAAACAATTCTGAAATCATATCTAAAATATTTGCAGTTAAATTACTTATACGCTTACAGAAGAGTATTAGGGCCAAGCATGATAAAAATAAAAATAATATTTTAGAGGAGGAAGATTTTTTTTTCATTATGCACTTCAAGAAAAAAGTCAAAATGTCGAGAAAAAAGTCGAAATGTCGAGATTAATGTGGAAGTACAATTTCGAGAAAAAAGTCGAAATGTATTTCGACTTTATTCACGAAATTTTGATATTATTCTTGAAATTGTATTTCAACATTAATCTCAACATTTTTCTCAAAATTGTATTTCAACATTATTCTCGACATTTCAACTTTGTCACGTCTGGGGGTAAGGTGTGGACCCAAACGCAAGAGAGCAGGAGGCGGGAGGCAGGAGTCGGCAAAAAATAGGATTTATTAACAAAAAGCCAAACTAAAACGCTGCAGAGCAGGATCAAAAGACTCAAAGAAACAGGGATCAAAACTTGGAGGAAAACCGTGGCAGGAAACATGGGGAACAAACAGTACGGACCGCCAAGGAACAAGGGAATGACAAGACCAGATATACTCAGGGGATAACGAGACACAGGTGCAGACAATCAGGGCAGATGGGACACAGGTGGGGCAAAACAGAAACTGAAATGCTGGGGGGAATGTCAAACCCTGACAAACTTCTTCCGTATACGCTGTATGAATGTGCAGTAGAAACAATACAAATGTCTGACATCTTAAAATACATTAACTAAAATCCAGCAGCACATGCAACTTCTGAATTAATCAATTCATCCATCCATCCATCCACTCTTCCATCCATCCATCCATCCATCCATCCATCCATCCATCCATCCATCCATCCATCCATCCGTCCATCCATCTGAGCATGTTTGCTTCATGTCAAGAATAGTGAATGATTCACTGTTTATACACATGGATGTTTTTTGTTTGTTTGTTTTTTGTCTCCTATCAGTACCAAATCTTTACACTGCAAAAACTAATTTTGATAGAGAAATTAAAAAAACACAACAACAATCCCTTGTTTCAAAAAAGTGGGTCTCACCTTTTGTCTTGACTATTTTGCTAGTTTTAAGAACATACCTACCCCATTGGCAGAGTTGCTTTTGCTTGAATGTGAAATAATTAGATTAAGGGATGTCAGGTTTGTTTCTATGGGGGCTGTTTTTGTAATTCATAGGTTTTCTCTTCAAAAAAACCCCCCAAAAACTGTTCAGTAATGGGGTGAATATAAGGTGAACAAAGGTTATACTTACCTGCATGGCAGCGCGTTCCATGGCTGTATGTTTTGGCTTCCGTAGGTGGTCGTTTTCACAGCAGTGAACCCCTTTGTCATGTTGGAGTTCGGAGAGCGACCAGGTAGTTACGAGCTGAGATGGCACAGTTACGAGTCATTTCCTCTCTCGCTGCTACAGGCTTTCTACCACTGACTCACTCCTCAAACAGACAACAGCGTGGCGGCGGCGTCACGACAACGGCGAGGGAACATGTACAGAGATTCCGTCTAATTCTGGTACCCCGTGTTCACAAAAGGGAATCGTGGCCCCATCTGTTACAAATAAACATTCTGGCACTAAAACGGTGTTTGTCTCACACAAATCTTCTGAAGATAACTTTGTGATCAGCACACTTTTCAGAGACAAATTAATTTTAGTAAAGGAAAATATAAACAGCACATTACTTATTTAGAGCAGCAATATTCATGTATATCATATTAGCATTTAGAAAGTTCATTCATCATTTCCTTATAATCTCTCAACAGCGTGAGCAACTGGCGACTGATGATTATTGACATATATGTGTATGTATGTATGTATGTATGTATGTATGTATGGGTGTATGTGTATGTATATGTATATATGTGTGTATGTGTGTGAATATGTATGTGTATATGTGTGTATGTAGATATATATATATATAGATATAGAGCAGATGGAGTTAATATAGAGATAGTATGGTGTAAATAAGTATATTTATATAAATATTTATATGGGCATGTGTGTACAAATATATAGAAATATTCAACTATGTGTATGTATGCATGCATAGGTAAGTCACATTTGGTGTTTGATGTGGACCCAAACGCAGGAGAGCAGGAGAGCAGGAGTTACAAAATCCAGGATTTATTCCACAAAACCAAAAACAAAGCGCTGCTTGGCAGGATCAAAAGTAACAAAACAGGGATCAAAAAACTTGAGCAGGAAAAACGTGGCAGGAAACATGGAGGAAGGAAAACAGTACGGACCGACAGGGAGCAAGGGAACGACAAGACCAGATATACACAGGGGATACCGAGACATGACGAGACACAGGTGCAGACACAATCAGGGGAGATGGGACACAGGCGGGGGAAAACAGAAACTGAAAGACTGTGTATGTATGTGTGTGTAAGTGATTGAGTACAGTGTGTGAGTGTAATTATAGTATAGTTAGTTATTATAAAAATGATTAGTTAATGGGGGTAGGATTAAATAGGTTTACACTTCTTCCTACTCCTTTTTGCACATGTAAATTAAGATATTAAGTGTTAAAGGATGAATTTTTTTTTTGTTTTGTTTTTGTTTTCTTATCTTCTCTTTTAATTGTTGCCTTTTACATGTACAAAATAAATCAAATCAATAAATCAACAAACCATCTTACACCCACTGAGTGTCAGAAAGACTGAGTGGCAGCGTAAACTTTCAGTTTGAGCAAGTGGAAAACATCTAAAAGAGCTGTTGTGCGATCGACTGTACTCATAGATTTAGCAAGAAATCGGAGTTATCGTTTTACAGACTGCTGAAAAATAAGCTTAAGAGAGACAAATGGATCGCTGCAATTCACAGAAACAACTGGATTCCAGACACCGAAACGTGGATTTGCGGTTCCCATTTTGTACCAGGTAATGTTGGATTTTTGGGTAGCTAACGTTAAACGGTCAAATCATTAAGTTCGGTGTCCTCATCACTTTAATTTCTACAACAAATCCTGCCTTGAAGTCGGACCAAGCGTCAGAGTTTTGTATGCCTTCAAGCAGAGCCGTCTGGGAGATTTGCGAGGCCCTGTGCGAAATGAGCAGCTTGTGTCTGCGCTTGGTCTGATCAGTTGTATTGAACAACAGACACGCGCATCATTGCACATATATTTATTGATATGCACAGGCTAGTACACATTTAGGTCTGTAATGGAACGTGACTGTTGATATTTATAAGGGGAAAAACGAAAAAAAAAAAAAAAAAAAAAAACGGCCCATGGCGCGAGGCCACTTGGGGAGCGAGGCCCCGTGCGGTTGCACGGTTCGTACACACCTTGCGGCGGCCCTGCCTTCAAGCTTTGCTTCGTGTATTTCCCCGTCGTAAAAATTAAGTACATATAAATATCATGCTGATGTTTTGCCACTCAGTGCGAGTCAGGGGGCTGGTCCAGTGGGGAAGTGATGTCAGTGCAGACCCTCTATATGGAAACAATTGCTTTTTCAAATAAACATCAAATTTCAAAAGTCTGGCCAAAAAGAAGCTGCGAGCTTCAGTACCTGTTTCCAGCAAACAGGGAGGTGAGGAGTTGGTGTGATGAGGCTGCATTCCAACCTGAGAGCTCTGCGAATGCAGCGTAAAGTGTAAATGCCTGTGATGAGGAGCAGAGAGCCTCAGATGGTGCATTTCCACGCCAGACAGTGGTGCAGCTGCGCAGGATGCTCTCAGCCGTCCCTCCATAGAGAGTGATGAAGATGGGCGGGTGGGAGCATCAGTAACCAACAGCTGAAAAGATTTGCTCATTCATTTGGTGCCACGGAGCACGATGCACACACATCGGATTGTGGAGGTGCATTATTGCACTTTTCAAAAGCAGAAATATGGCAATATTCAAATCAAGCCATCGCCCGTGTGTGGATCTGCTTTCTCTTTTTCTAAAAGCAGAGATCAAAGATGTCCTCGCAAAGCAAGTCGAGAGTAATTTATTCTATTAACGTTATGTGGATATGAAATGTTGAATGTGTAAAAGAGGCACATTAGTACAGATAAATAAAAAGGTCATCTTCATTCATCTTCAGTCAAGAATTATTCTGGCTCAGAAAACCAGAACCTCTTTCTGTGAAGAAACACAAACAAGAACAAACACAATACATCGTTTTCACATTTAGTAACTGTAGCAACCTCGTGCCACTTGGGGTCGACCGACAGGAAAGAGGACACAGGGTTTAGTGAAGCAATCGTGGTTCTTTATTTCAGCCAGACACAGATCGGCACTCAGCTCTGTGTCCTTCCTCCCAGCAGAACCCTTTGCTGGCTGGCGCGAAAATCGAAGCAACAACAACTATGGACGACCTCGCCCTTGTACAGCTGCTGCTTCTGGATTTGCGCTGCTTCACTGGGATCAGAAAACAGCAGATCCAATTTCTTTGTCATCATCGAGAGGTTATCAACACATGGCGCTTATTTGAAAATGGCTCCTGGTCTATCTACTACTACTACTACTACTACTACTACTACTACTACTACTACTGTCATTTAGCAGACGCTTTTATCCAAAGCGACTTACAGAAAAACACAAGCACAAAATCACATAGGAGGGTACAGCTGGATAAGTGCTGGTCAGACTGCTGTGAGTCCAGTTGGACACTGGTGCTGCCATGCTAGTACTTGGAACCGGTTCTTCTGGCCCGGAGCCAGTTCTTTGTCAGTGGAAACAGAAACAGCCCGGTTTCAAACTCAGCACCGGCCCAGACCCAGCCCTGGAACCGGTTTGGTGGAAAAGGGGCCCTAATGATCTAATCTCATGTTAGTCCAAAACTAAAATCATGTCTCGGTCATTTACATTCTTCTCCTTTTTTTAACTCTTATTCAGCATAAGTGCAAGCAATACACTTCTGCAGCTGAAGCTACTGTAACTTGCATTTCAAAGATGTGCCAAAGTGACAGGATGGGGAGGAAAATGTACGGCCATAGCAGTATCCTTATTCTGTCTTTGCTACTTTTCCTTCCTAAGAACTCAGAACTAACACTTCTCCTATGCATCATATGTTTATGTAAAATGAAGGAGGTATTTTGCACGTACTGTTGTCTGTAGCTGTAATAATGGAAACAATGTGGTGTATGTAGAAATCTCACATACTGGAAATGCTTTATTTTAAAATGAACAGATTCAAATTGTTATTCAATTTCTGGTTCCTTTTAAAAGGTTCACTGGATAAAGCCAAGTCAGAGACGACAGAGATGCTTCAGTCTTCGCTGTAATCGAGTCAGGCTTAATCACTCACACTGTCACAGGTAAGATTTGACGATACAAGACGATGGTTTTTGTGAATTTATGTAAAAATGAGCATTTTAAAGAGCAGGTAATTCATGTTCTGAGTCCAGAGGAATCCTTAGACACAAGATTCGTGGGCAAGTGAGCTTTGTCAAGTCTGAAGCCAAGATTTCAGGCAACACATAGGTAATTTACGCTGAACTCATAATCTGCTCCAGAGCAGCTGGTTATTTTCAAACTTTCAGATTAAATTGTCTGTAAAATGCTTCACCGATTGTTTTTGTGATCGGATCCCAGATCAAATCATGCAGAAACAGCGTTTAGAGTGACACCAGGGGAGTTTCTTCATGCTATACTCTGGGTTTCAATCACATTTGAAGGTATATTTGATTATTTTGGGGAAGTATCATCGCGCCGCCACAGCCGTTCTGCCCCTGCTGTTGACACAAATCACCCGACACGGTCATCTCTTTCGATGACTGCATATTGCTTTATGTCACTTCCACACGCATCAACAACGATTCAGCCAACTCACAGACCTACTGTGGACACGACGACGGAGACAACTAAGAGACTCAAGGAAGTAATAATGGAAGCAAAAGTAGGAAGATGAAAAATAAAGTAAGGCTGCTACACAATTTGAGCGCTTGTGCACTTACACTTGTTATTTATAATGCATAAATGCATTCACACTGAGAACTCTGTCATCATGTAATTCACTCCAAGTTGCTGGATGTTGCACTAAAAGTCAGTCAGAAAACTCTGGACAGCAAAAAGCAGCAGCAACGAGACACTCGTCCGTTATATTAATGTCTCACATTGTAACGACACTGAAAGCTAAATTCTCAAATGACTGACAGAAATTCAATAATACTACCGTCATCTCGATTTTTTTCTTTTTTTAATGACTCATTCATATTCCTCACACTTGGCTGTTTTGTTTGCATGCTTCTCAAGCCTGCTGCTTTAGAAAAAGCTGCTTGAAGGTTGACTTTGCATGCCATGAATGATTTTGAGAGATTTCTTTATGAGGGGAACACGTATACATTTATTTTTAAAATGTATCGCCTGTTGATGAATGAGGGCCCTAAACCAGGTTTGCATAAGTCTAGAATGAAATGGGAGTCAGATCTTAATGTTACAATTGATGAACAGTTCTGGGCAGATTTATGTCGAAACAGCTTGTCAACTACTATCAATGCCCAACTACTATCAATGCCCGGTATAGACTGATTAGGGGTGTAACAATATATATCGTGCCACGAAATTTCGCGATACAAAAACGTCACGATGCGTGTCGTGGAGGTGACAAACTGTATTGCGATATTGGGTTATTAATATTAGTCTAATGTGTTGACTAGTAACGCGCAGTGTATTGGTGCCGACCGCGCCTCGACCCGCGGACCAAAATCTTCCTCCTCTCAGAAGAAACTAGTACCGTTTTGGTCCCGATCACGAAACTCTTGCAGGGTTTTGAGCTCTGAACTTTTACTTATGTAAGTCTGGTGTAGAGTTAAGCCTTACCTTATTAAATTAAACCTTTTTGGGGTCGTGAGTAGGATAAACACGGGGAAACTTCTGCTGAGTTCCAGTGTACTTTAATGTCCCTCAACAGTGTAGGATTTTAGAACATCAACACAGCACCTAGTGCCGTACTGTGGCGTATCACTCCGCCCAATCTAAAACAGACTAATCACTACAGATAAACTGACTAGTGTCATTATAGTCCCTGATTTACATCAGAATATAAAGAATAGATTTATAAAATAATGAACCCTGAATTACCAAAATAACCTTCTTAACAAAAATAAATCTATTACACTTATAAGGTGAGCATGAATCAATCTTTTTTATGATGTAAAATGATATGTATTTATTTACTTTTTATTTATTTATTTAATTTTAGTTGTTACATTTCTGGAAAAGAAAAAAGTAAAATCATACATGAGAGAAACTATTCAGTTTGTGGTTAAATATTTGTACTTGTCTGAAACTGAAGATCATAATGCAAACCTGACATTTACTTTTAGTTCAGTTTGTGGAAAATGGTTGTCCTGGCTTTCTCTTTAAAACTTAAACAGTTATAAAGCATTACAAACTGTAACAATAGGGCAAATGCACAGTATTGTTTTGTATTTTGTGTCTTTCAAGACTTCAAGGTTGTTAAAAAAATACTGCTATAATATGGTATCGTTATAGTGACCTCAATATCGTGTACCGTACCGTATCGTGAGATTAGTGTATCGCTACACCCCTAAGACTGATTAACTATAATACTCTACATCAATTATACCATACCCCAGAAAAATTACATTCATTGAAATCTGATCTGTCAGAGATGCTTCAGATGTGACACTGAAGTTGGTTCCTTTCTGCATTGTGCCTGGCACTGAACCAAAGTGAGGCCTTTCTGGCAGGATATCTGCTCCACTTTGACCAGGATCACAGGAGTTAGTTCCCACTGGACCCTGAACGGTGTTTAGTGGGGAACTTCACATGTATTCGTGGTTCTCTAAACGGTGCACAACTCAGATTCATGGAAGTTGCTCTGTGTGTGGCCAAGAAGTGCATTGCAGTGTCATGGAAATCTGATTCCCCTCTATTTATCGACAGGTGGTCTTTTGAGATGAATAATTGCATCCCCCTGGAAAAAATCACATATTGTCTAAGAAAACGATATAAAACATTTTTGAGAATTTGGTGCACACTTCCTGTGCATAACGAACATATTGACGTTGCGAGGAGGAAAGGTAAAACTAGGACAGAAATGCAAAAATATAAATCAATAAAGGAGTTGCTTTTAACATACAAAATATCCACAATTATACCAACTTAATCTTCAACATGAATTAATCCACATGTTTTCTTTTACCTGTTTTTTTTATTCTATTTATTATCCTCTTTTTTTAACTTCAAATGTCATATATTAAATAATACCCTTACATGTTAAAAATTTCCTTATGACGCCATAACATGGACTTGCAGTGGCCAGTAATTATTTAGTAAATTAGTAAATTTTAGCATCAAACGTCAAAACATGTCAAAATTAATGATCTGCAATTGTAAATAATAACACAACAAATTGATACATCCCCACG
Source organism: Cololabis saira (assembly GCF_033807715.1). Lineage (NCBI taxonomy): Eukaryota > Metazoa > Chordata > Actinopteri > Beloniformes > Belonidae > Cololabis > Cololabis saira. Next base: position 42,019,380 of record NC_084600.1, read on the forward strand.
ATGCTATCAAAGGCATAAAACATAAACAGATGTTGCTGGACTCAGATGAAACAAAAAACGACCGGTTTTCTTCAGCTCTCTTGCTTAATACCGGGTTTCTAGTCACATGACACTCCCTGTAATTAGTCCCTGAGTTTCTTAAAGTGACCACAACGAAAAACAGACATGAGCAAATAACTTTAACATTACTTAAACTAAACAAGACCATATCGATACATCTCTTACACCAAGTACTTAATGTAGTTGTTTGTATTGACTTTCCACACTGGGGGGGGGGGGGTTATTATGTATATATTATGTATTATATATTATTATGTATATACTGTTGGTATATGTTTGTATACATTGCAAAAGTGAAAATAAAATAGTCCAAAGAAAGCTGGTTGAAGGTTTAACTATTTCACATAGTACACCCCTCTTATGCCCCGTTTCCACGTAGCAAAAACGGTGGTGTTTTCATGCGTTTTGGCCGTTCGTTTACACGAAAATGAAGCTCAAAGTCACCAAAAACCATCATTCCTGAAAACTTCGGCCAAATTGGAGATTTGCAAAAACTCTGACTTCACGTTTGCTTGTAAACGGAGAGAAACAGAGATTTAGGCTTCAGAACGTCACATTATGCAACAGAAACGTCACCAGCGTCATGAGTGACATCTGTGTTTACAATTAGTTTGGCCACCGTCAATATTTTCTGGTATTTTACCTGTTTTATATTCTAAAGTCACACTTAAAAGTAACTCCACTTCTCTGTCACTCCAAACCAAAGACTCTCGTTCATCTTGGAAGTAACTGGAAATTACTCGTGTCATTTGTTGATGTTTTTTTCCAGGATTCTGATTGGCTAGCATGACTTTATCTTCTCGTTACACTGCCCCCTGCAGGTTTGGCTGCTCATAGCACCTTAACAGCTATTTATGTGGGTTTGTGTAAATGATGGTATTTTTCAAAACGTAGAGGGGGAAATATCCGTTTTTGTAAATACCCGGCTGTGTGGAAACGTGGCCTTAGACTGGCAGGAACTGGATTTGGTTCAGTTTGGGTCCAAACATCCTTTAAAGGGATTGATGGACAGCAGTGAGATGGAGGCGAGGAGGAGCTCAAGGTAAGTTGTCTCTCAGTAACGACGACGGAAACGTCGGCAAGGCTGGGCCAAAGCCGTGTTTGACAGTTGGTGATTCAGCTGGGACGTGACCCCGACACACCAGATGCTGCTTCTGCAATTAAAGCCCATTTGGAGAGGAGAGTGAGAGGGAGCTGTCAGATCAGAGTCTCATCATCTAACCCTGTTTAAACCCAACAGAAGACACTTTAACAGCAGGTTTATCTGAATCATTGTGTTGTTTGGAATAGGAAAGCATGTTTTGTGAGAATTTAACTTGTTTTAAAAGCAAATAAACAATGTTGTGTCATCAGAGAAGAACTATGTTTATTTTATTTTTCCTTGTACGTTTCTGCATAATCAAATGTCTTTATTCTTTATTTCATTCATTAAAAGAAAAACAAAAAACAGTTCAATATAATTACAACAAATCTCTTTCCGTGAATTAAAGGGAACAGAAAGAAGACTAAGCTCATTTTATCCCTCCCTTTTTCCTAAGAAATCAAATTTCAATTAATGTAATAATACAAAAACTAATTACAAATTACGCAATTAAAAAAAAACTATTTCCAATAAATGTAATTTAAAAAAAAAAAAAAAAAAAACTACAGCAAAGTTATAAAATAAGACAAAATAGCTGTCGTCAAACACAGATAGTCATATTCTTTTTTGATTGAAAGAAAAAAGAAATAAAATATGACAATGATGCTAAAAAGAGAGAGAAAAAAAAGAAAACCCACCTAAGTTAACAATTATCATGATATTTCTTCATCAAACTGGCTTTTATTATTCTTTTATATGTAATCAAATCTTCCTGAACTACAGATCAGTCCCTTACTGCTAAATACATATCCTGCATTTTGTACAAGTATATATTTATGTTTGAAAAGATTTATTTATGATGAATCAACGATCCTCGAAAAATCAACGTCATATCCATCAAAACAGGGTAAAAATCTCCCAGAAACTGGGCTATTTGGACCTTAACAGCAAGTTATTATATACACCTTCACATCGTAATTGCTCGTTTGTTCCTGTAACTTGAAGATATACTCACACACTGGTGGAGAGCCTCCAGAAAGTTTTATGATTTCAAAGGGAAAACTAAGAAAAGGTTTAAACAGTTGTTTATTAGTGATAAACATTGATCTAAATTCATGGTCCTATTTATTTCCAAGAGCTGCTGCAACCTGGATTTCTCGCTCTGCCTTTGGCGAACAATGGAAAGAGATTTATGCTAAACGTCTTATGCTAAACGTATTGCTCCGTAGATCCGCCTTGAAGAGTAATGGAACATGGATTATTTCTTCTTCACCGTTTTTAAAATGACGAAAAATGTATTTCAATATTTCATTCTGACAAGAAAGGACCTTTTTTGTTAATACTTGCATTTGTTGTTACACTGTGATGCACCAACACACATACAGCATGTGCCTCACATGCAGATGCATGTACTGGTCTGTAGTACTGCATGTACTTACACAGTACTATATACAGGTATGAATGATGCCTAAGGGACACCGATAGCTTCGCGGTAGATATGCTGTTATAGGCCTCTACTGCAGGGGGCACCGAGATGATCCACTGGGCGGTGCCTCTCACCCTCTCCCTCACCCTCTCCTCTTCCCTTCCTCTCTTCTCCATTTCCATTTTTATTTATTATAAGTATCTCATAGCTATCATTTTTGTCCATCGCTCCTGTAGTTTCTTGTGCTGGCCCCCCTTTTTTTTCTCTTTTGTACATGTTTGCAGCAACCCACCCCGGTCTTCCCGTTGCTGCTTCCACCTGCCTGCGGTCCCCACCCCCGGTCATCCCGTTGCTGCTTCCACCTGCCTGCTTTGCTGTTGCCGTCCCCGAACCCTAGTCTGGCCTTCGGCAGGAGGGTCCCCCCTTATGATCCTGGTCCTGCTCAAGGTTTCTTCCTCCTAAAGGGGAGTTTTTCCTTGCCACTGTTTGGCTTAAAAGGAACCCTGGCTATTAAGACATGTAGTCCCTAATTAGCCACAATTGTTCTCTTATACTAAAATATGTTGTTAGAAACACATAAAATAATCTAATTGCTTTAAAAATCTACAATGTTTATCACATATTTTGACCTGCGGGAGGCGCCATGTTCTACCTGCGCAATGCATTCTGGGGGCGATGGCGTACGACGGTGGCTCTGGGAAGATAAGCCGCGTTAGTTTAACTGGGACAGGTATCCAAAACATAGATGAGCAGCACTCTCCCGGCCGTGGAGGCTGACGAGGGAGCCCATAAGACGTCTCGGTTCAGGCAAACTGGATCAAAGTTCTGTGATGCACGGGAGATCTGCAAAAATGATCAAAGTCGTGCGCATCTTACCAGTGCATTAGGCTCCTGCGTAGACGGCGTAGCCTACGGCGTAGACGGCGTAGGCTACGCCGTAGCCTGCGTAGCCTACGCCGTAGACGGCGTAGCCGGGGCTTTAGAGCCTGCAGCGCTCCGCCATCCGCTCTCCGCTCTCCGCTCTGGCCGGGATGGAGACGCCGGTGGGATGCACGTTTGGGTGGGCATAGCCCACCCCTGCCCCCCCTAAAACCGGCTTCGGTGCTGGGTGATGACAGACCAGAGGCTGAGGGGACTGGCCCGGGACTTTGACGAAACGGGAGGCGCAGACTTCGCGTCAAATAGGCAAGAACATCTTTATTTCATTTAATGACGCCAGATCTGGCTGGGGTTTTTATTGTAGCATTGGCTATCTGCTAGTTGAAACGTGTGGTCTGTTAGTCTATCTGAGTTTTATGGTGTTTTTATAGTTCATGCTGTATGGTGCGCCACTTTTTTTTTTTTTTACTTTTTTGTAGGTGCGCCGTCACCTTAATGTTTAGCTGTGTTTTGATCTGTGTTTCTGGTGCGCCGTCACCTGTTTAGCTGTGTTTTCATCGGTTTCTGGGTGTCAAAACAGTGTACGGGGGCCAGCAGGAGCCACCGTCTGACGTCACTACCCAGAATGTAAACAACAATGGCGACCTACGAGTTAAATTATATTTTCAAATTTTATAAAAACGAAGACATCAAAAAGGTTTTTTTTTTTTTTTTTTTTTTTTTTTTTTTTTATGACTTCCGGTGTAGCGACTAATGGACTAGGACGTGTTTTTTTGAGCTCCTGCAACAACCTTTAAAAATATCTATTTTTGGTACAGCTTTTTCATCTTCCTTCGGTTTATTTTTCCCGACCTTCATTATTCTACTTTGGCCCCGTATTTTTGCCGACCAAAATGCCTCCAAAACTCAAACCATCCGCACCACCCCCGCGGCCCTCTCCGCACGCAGCATCCCTGCCTCGTGGTGACCCCCCGTCCAGCCTGGCCGAGGCCGCCGGGGCCGCTCCTTCACACGACTTTAAGGCCGAGCTGCTCGCATCACTCAGCGTTGAGATGGCGGCTGTTTTTAAATCGGAGCTTCAGGCTGCTTTAAATGAAAACCTGTCGAGCATCAAGACTGAGCTGCAAGCGGTGAAGTCGGAATTATCAAAAAGCATTACAAACATCCAGTCTGATGTGCGCGCTCTGAAGAACACCGTGGTTGAAATGGAAACATCTCTTTCATACTGCACCGATGACATCACAACCTTACAGGCTAAAGTGGAGCATCTGTCAGCTGAACTGATGAGGCTGGATGGTAAATGCGAGGATCTGGAGGCGAGATCCCGGCGCAATAACATACGGATCGTGGGAATTCCTGAAGATTTTTCCACCTCTTCTGCTGTTACGGATATTCCCTCTCTGCTCAAGGAGGCTTTCAGCCTGGAGAAGGAGCCTCTCCTGGACCGGGCGCACCGCACCCTCCAGCCGAAGCCGAAGCCCGGAGAGCGCCCTCGTCCCATCATCGCCCGTCTGCACTATCATACAGACTGTGTGGATATATTGCGCCGAGCCAGGGCTCAGCAACGGATTACGTGTGGAGAGTTGACTTTTTCTGTCTTTCCCGACCACACCCAGAAGACGGCCCGTGCCCGAGCCGCCTTTAATGACGTCCGCCGCCGGCTCCGCGAGATCCCGGGGATCCGCTACGGTCTGCTGTACCCCGCCCGCCTCCGCATCACCCACAACGGCGCAGAAAGGGAGTTCAGGTCGGCAGAGGAGGCCAGCGCTTTCATCACGTCGCTCAAAGTCTAGTTGAACTTTTTTCAGTTCATCAGTGTCGTTTTTTTTTTTTTTTTTTTTTCTCTCCCATATATACACGGTATGTGGTTTTCAGTTTAACTTGGTCGTGATTGGTTGTACCTCTCTGTTAATGTTGCTGGGCTTGCAGGAGCTCAACACGAAGCTTGTTAGTTATTATCTTGTTAGTTATGCTTAAAGCCGTAAGTGTTCTTTTCAGGGATCTGACTCCTTCTGGAGTTTGCACTGGGTTCTCCATCATTTGGGGATGGGGTCGTTGTAAGTGCAATTGGGGGGTGGGGGGTGGGGGGTTCAGTAGGTTAAGTTTGTTGTTGTTTTCAATTTTCCCCCTTTTTTTTATTTATTTATTTATTTATTTTTTCTCCCTTTTTTTTTTTTTTTTTTTTTTTTTTTTTTCTTCTTCTTCTTTCCTCTTTCTTTCTTTCTTTCTTTCTTTCCTCCCTCCATCCCTTTCTTTCCTTTCCTTCCTTGGGGATCCGCATTCGGTACATCTCTATCTTTAGGAATTTAACATATGGCCACTAATACTGGTACTTCTGTGAGGTTGTTGAGCTGGAATATTAAAGGCATGGGGAGTCCAATTAAGAGATCGAGAATATTTGCTCACCTGAGACGTTTTAAAGCTGACTTAGTGTTCCTTCAGGAAACCCACATGCGCACCAAAGACCAGGTCAGACTTAAATGTCCCTGGGTTTCTGAGGTGTTTCACTCTGATTTCAACTCTAAGGCCAGGGGGGTTGCTATATTAATTGGTAAGTCAATGCAGTTTTCAGCATCTAAGGTGATTTCAGACAAAAACGGCAGATACTTAATTGTGGCGGGTACGCTATTTCATATTCCCATATTATTAGTTAATATATATGCCCCCAATTTTGACAACCCACACTTTATGAACAAGCTTTTTGAATGTCTCCCCTCATTGAACGACAGTCTTCTTATAATTGGCGGGGATATGAACTGCGTAATTGACCCCAAACTAGACCGCTCCAGCCCACGAAATCTGACTCCTTCTTCAATGTCGAGGTCTCTTTCAGATTTTGTGTCCAAGAACGGTTGCACCGATCCTTGGAGATTTTATAACCCTTGTACCAAAAAATATTCCTTCTTTTCTCAGATGCATCAATCTTTCTCTCGGATTGATTATTATTTTATTGATGCTAAACTAATTCCCAAAGTACTGTCTGTTGATTATCATCCTATTGTGATCTCCGACCACGCTCCTCTTTCTTTGGATATTCAGTTCTCTTCACAGCCACGCTACTCAACATCTTGGAGGTTCAATACATTACTTCTCTCAGATGATAAGTTCACCAATTTTATTACAACTAAAATTGATGATTACATCTCTATAAATCAAAATGATATGGAACCAATTTCATCTTCACTGCTGTGGGAATCATTAAAAGCATATTTGCGGGGACAAATTATCTCCTTCTCTGCTCACTTGAATAAGTCCCGGAAAGCCAAATTACAAGAACTCTCTATTAAGATCACAAAATTGGACCAACAACTTGCTACTTGCCCCTCTCCCAGTTTTCTTAAGCAACGTGTCGATTTACAGACTGAATTTGATCTCCTTACCACTAATGACGCAGAGCGACTTCTCTTACGATCACGCTCCGTATATTATGAACATGGAGACAAGGCAAGTCGGCTCATGGCTCATCAGCTACGTCGCCAGGCAGCCTCACGTATGATCCTTCAGATAAAAGATTCATCAGGCTCATTGCATCAGGATCCCACCGCCATTAATTCTGTCTTTCACTCATTTTATTCCTCTTTATATACGTCTGAATCTCCATCTGGCTCCACTGAATTGAATTCATTCTTAGATAGCCTCAACTTTCCTGTTATAGGCTCCGATGCTGCTAAAAATCTTGACTCGCCATTAACGGTAGAAGAAATTAATCTCGCTGTGAGAAGTATGCAAAATAACAAAGCTCCTGGCCCTGATGGATTTCCAGTGGAATTTTTTAAGAAATTTCAGGATAAATTGTCCCCTTTATTGCATGCTGTTTATAAGGAATCACTGGAACATGGCACTCTCCCTCCCACTTTAAGGCAAGCCTCCATAAGTCTCCTCTTAAAAAAAGATAAGGATCCAACTCTCTGCGGCTCATACAGACCTCTTTCGTTAATAAATGTAGATGCTAAGATCCTTGCTAAAGCCTTGGCTTATCGCTTGGAGAACATTGTGCCAACTATTGTCTCAAATGAACAGACAGGATTTGTTAAGGGGCGACAGTTATTCTTTAATGTGCGGACACTTTTAAATATTATTCACTCTAAAACTATCACCACAACACCTGAAGTCGTAATCTCAGTCGATGCTGAAAAGGCATTTGATAGGATTGAATGGGACTATTTATTTACTGTACTGAAGAAGTTTGGGCTGGGGAATGGGTTCATTTCTTTGATTCGTCTCCTTTACACGTCTCCACAAGCAAGCGTTTCCACTAATGGCATTCAGTCCAATTTTTTTACTCTAGCCCGTGGCACCAGACAGGGGTGTCCCCTCTCTCCCCTATTATTCGCACTAGCTATAGAGCCCCTGTCAATCTTTCTGAGGTCCTCCCCCACTTTTACTGGGATCTCCCGATTGGGAACAGAATATAAGCTGTCACTTTACGCTGATGACTTACTGTTATATGTCTCGGATCCTGTCCTCTCCATTCCTTCAATTTTATCTGCTTTCCAGAGATTCGGGTCTTTCTCAGGCTATAAAGTGAACGTATCTAAAAGTGAATGCTATCCCATTAATGACTCAGCAACACAGCTCGTACAGTCAGATATCCCTTTTAAGATTAGTCCTTCCGGCTTTAGGTATCTTGGGATCAACGTAACCAGAACGTTAAGCTCTCTTTTTTCTGCTAATCTCTCACCTTTAATGTCTACAATTAAATCTGACCTCCATAGATGGAAAAGCTTACCTCTTTCATTAATTGGAAGAATTAACGCAGTTAAAATGAATATTTTGCCCAAATTTCTATTTCTGTTCCATTGTCTTCCACTTTTCTTACCAAAACACTTTTTTAAAATAATTGATCAAACTATTTCTGACTTCTTATGGTGTGGGAAGGCTCCTAGAATCCGCAAATCCACACTTCAGAGATGTAAATTCAATGGCGGACTGGCACTTCCCAATTTCCAACTGTATTATTGGGCAGCACATATTCAAAAAATTTCATTTTGGTTCAAATCGGTGAATATGCCATGGTGTAAATTGGAGGCGCAGTCATGCATTTCATCCTCTTTACCTGCTCTACTTACCTCATCTATTCCATCCAACCTCTCTGTCTTTACAAATAATCAAGTGGTTCACTCCACACTTAAAATTTGGTATCAATTTAGGAAACACTTCAAATTTAAGTCAGCATCTACTTTAGCTCCATTACTGAACAATCATTTATTTCGACCTCCGCTTACAGATTCAACCTTTCTCATATGGCATAATAAGGGCCTGAAAAGTTTTGGAGATCTTTACAAGGATGGTATCTTTCGCAGCTTTGCAGATCTCTCAGGTGAATTTAATCTCCCGCCTTCTCATCTCTTTCGATACTTTCAGATTAGACACTGCGCTAAAGCTTTGTTTCCAGTTTTTCCATCCTCTCCGCCGACTCTACAGTGGGAGGTGCTTTTAAACCATGATCCACTTCAAAAATCACTGATCTCTAAGGTTTACGATGACCTTCTGTCTTTCGATCTCTCTCCAGTTATTAAAGTTAGGGCTGCCTGGGAAGATGAACTGGATCTAAATTTGGAGGATGACTGGTGGGACGCTGCTCTTAAAAAAATTTACACAAGTTCATCCTGCGCTCGTCTTACACTTATACAGTTTAAAGTACTGTTTAGAGTCCACTTTTCTAAAGCTCGACTCTCACAGATCTATCCCAGTGTCACTGACGAATGCGACAAATGTCATGCCTCGTCCTGCAATTTAACCCATATGTTTTACTCTTGCCCACTACTTTCTCGCTTTTGGTCGAATTATTTTGACACCATGTCAAAAATACTCTCGGTGAATATAAAAGTCTCCCCCCATGTTGCCATATTCGGGCTCCCAGAGGACCATGGCCGGTTTACTTCAAACCAAAAAGACATTTTGGCTTTTACTTCCTTACTGGCAAGACGCCACCTTCTTCTCCACTGGAAGTCGACTAAGGCTCCTTCTAGTACCCAGTGGCTCAACGACACCATGTTTTTTCTGAAGCTGGAAAAGATTAAATATTCACTGAAGGGTAGTTGCAACAAATTTTATAATAAGTGGCTTCCCTTTCTTACATTCTTCCACTCTCTCCAGTCCCTGCCTCCTGATTGACGGATCCCCCCCCTCCCTCTCTTCTCTCATTCCTTTCTTTCTTCCTCCTTTTTATTTATCTTTTTATTTACTTTTCTTTTGGGGGTTTTTTTTTTTTTTTTTTTTTTTTTTTTCCCCCTTTTTATTCATCTATTTTTTTAATTCATACTGTTTAGCTTAAATACTTAAATATTACTTGTATATAAGAATATAATAATTTTCGTGTATTTGTCATTGTTTTGTGTGGATTTTTTGTTCTGTTCTTAATTCCAAAAAAAAAAAAAAAGGAGGTAGACTGTATATCTTTTTTTTGTTTATTCCTGTTCAACTGTGCCTTACCCCCTAATAAAAATATCAAAACAAAAAAGGTTTTTTATATCACCTTGTTATAATTGATACCAACATTTATCTTTTAAGACCTACATGTCTTAATAGCCAGGGTTCCTTTTAAGGTTTTTCTCCCACTATGGGAGTTTTTACCTGCCATTGTTTATGTAATAATTGCTCGGGGGTTTATGTTTTTGTTCATGTTTATGTTTATGTTTATGTTCATGTTCTGGGTCTCTGGAAAGATCCTGGAGACAACCTTTGTTGTATTAAACGCTATATAAATAAATTTAATTGAACTGAATTGAACCAAGTGTGAAGGGTAGCAAACATACATAAACTACTATTATTTAAACATACTCTTAAATGATCTCTTTTCTTATCATTTTATTTCATTTCATTTGTTATTTACTGTTTAATTATGTTTTGCCGCTTTTAATGTTGATGTAAAGCACTTTGAATTACCTTGTGTTGAATTGTGCTATACAGATAAACTTGCCTTGCCTTGACGTGGAGTTAAAACGCCATCGTGATTCTGCAGTCGCCCCAATGACTCTTGGGAACAAAGTGGTGGCAGAACCGTCGTTGTTCAGAGATCACAGTTCTGCAGAAATGGAGCTGTGAAAGGTCAAGCCCCGTCTCGCTTTCTCATACTTTGTGCTGTCATCAGCCGTTGCCAGGAGCCAATCACCAACGAGACACTCTTTTGTCCCCATCCAACTCCATTCAGTCACAGACACCGGAGACGCAAGAAACCCATCATGGTTGGAACATAGAAAAGAATATAGCGTGAACGAAGACTGTCTCCAAGAACCAGAGCTCTGAGAACAAAACAGATTAGCAACACAATAATGCTGCACTGCAAGAGCAGCGTGATGGATGATATCTGAAGGCATCGCAAGTCAATTACAAAAGGCTTGAACAAATCAGTGTAAATAACTTGCAGCTTTTCGCAGCTGATCGCGTTCTTCGTCAAAGTTTTTAACAAGGTGTAGGTGTTCAATTACAACAGAAGATCTTACGGCTGTGTGATTTAATCTAGAATTATCTCAATTCACTGAGCTCTGTCATAATGGAATTTGATGACTGTGACCAAAGCAATATCAAAAAATTAAACAACAATGGGAAGTTATCAGCGTGAGACGGTCCAACGAACTGCAACAACAAAAACAAAAAGGTGTTTTTGAAAAAAAGACAAGTAAGATAAGATTTCAAAGGAGAAGCGACACAAGAAGCTTCTCTGAAAATAATGTTCTGTTGAGTAAATTAAATAGAGACGCTGCTGAAGAATGAGAATGATTTGAGTGTTTTGTGATAGTTTAACTATTTCAAAGCTGTCTCGCAGTATTATTTTTATTATGCAACGCCATTTATTGAGAGTTCACTTTCTTTAGTTACAACTTTTCGACTTTTGTTAATCTATTTGTTTGTGTATTTTAAATTCAGTTAATCCAAATATGGTATTTTCACATTTGTTCTGATTGTTTAATAATGATTTTTACATCCAGATTTATATTATTATAAATCTTACGGTCATAATTACCAATGTATCTACATGCAGACTGCAGCCGTGAAATCCATCAGCTCAGCTTGTTTTCAGCTTCTAGGAACTTTTGCTCTGTATTTTTTCATGTGAGGAAGTGGTCGCCGTTTTTCCAACAAAGCTCAAGTTCGCTTGACCTCGTTTTGTCCATCGTGATGAATAAAATGGGCAGACAGCAGTTTTCACTCACTTATTCACTCTATCTATGAAGAAATCCGTTTTGTTGAACCCTTTTCATCCGATGTGGGAAAATAAAAGCACTGGAACAGACAACAGAGGATGTTTTGGATTTGACTTACTGCCCACTTTACAAAGCGTTTTGCAATTTATCTGAAGTGTGTTGAATAACAAAGAAACAAATTCATGTTTATTCTTATTGAAAAGACATAACAGGCATCCCATAGCCCTACGGAAGAGTATTAGGGCCAGGCAGGAGAAAAATAAAAATAATATTTTATAATTTTTTTTTTTCACTATGCACTTCGAGAAAAAAGTTGAAATATCGGAAACAAAAGTTGAAATGTCGAGATTAATGTTGAAGTACAATTTCAAGAAAAAAGTCAAAATGTTGAGAAAAAAGTCCAAATTTGATGACAATATTGATTTGCAACACATATCACACATACGCAGTTGCATAACTTCAGAAACGTACCCTTAACATTCCACTCCAAGGATGTAAGTTAGTTAGTTAGTTAGTTACGGCTGCTGCTGCATAGCTGTCAGTCGCTCTCCTAATTGGATTTGATGACTTTATTCACAAAATTGTATTTCAACTTTATTCTCGACATTTCGACTTTTTTCTTGACATTTCGACTTTTTTCTTGACATTTTGACTTTTTTCTCGACATTTCGACTTTATTCTTGAAATTGTATTTCAACATTAATCTCGACATTTTGACTTTTTTCTCAACATTGAACTTTTTTCTCGAAGTGCACAATAAAACAATGATCTTCTCCTCTCAAATATTTTTTCTCCTGCATGGCCCTAATACAGACCGAAGAACACCACCATGAATTTAGCTGATTATTTTTTTTTTTTTGCCAGTATCTCAACTTTGAATGACTGTTTGAAGGAGACACTTGACTTATAAGTAAGATAAGATAAGTATATTGTGTGATTTACTGAATGCAATTTGATGAATACACTAAAACACAAGGAAACAGCACAAAGCTAACGAGGTTTCCCATCTGCAAGACCCAGTGAGCTGCAGCCCTAAGCCTGTCACCTCCTCTCTTCACACAAAATCAGTGGACTTCACTTTAGTGTAGAAAAATACAAATGTGAACATGCTTTCATATTTCTCTGCTTCAAGCACATCACCAGATTTTTTCACACATGGACCTTGAAAGCCTCAGGACTTTTGTTGCCCTTAACCCTGTCTTGCTGCATGAATAATATCCCATTAAATCTGGAGTGACAGTTCAACTAAATCATGGCCTGGCTTTTAAGGAAACCATTGACAAGGAAGAAAGCTAAGTCCTTACAATTTTCTGGGGCCAGACAGGGACTGATGGAGTGTGAAGTACTTAAGAAGCTAAACATGGTCTACTTTTACCCCGTACAGCAATTCAGACTGGTCTGTTCGAGAGCCTTTTCCACTTTCTTTGCCACTCTTTCGCTGGTTGCAGGGTATCTATAAAACATCAAAGTGTAGAAGTCTGAAGGTTAGATTCTCAGCAATCTCTTACCCCTTGGCCAAGTCAGATTAATAAGGTTAACTCAGCCAAATTGTGACAAATGACTGTCTAATGTGTTTCTGTGCATATTGTAGTTATTAATTCACAAATGAACCTGCTGACTTGCTGTAGCACCTTATAATGTAATAATTTCCTATAATGTAATAATTTCCTATAATGTAATAATTTCCTATAATGTAATAATTTCCTGAAATTGTAATAACGCCTGAAAATTTAATAAAATTTGCACTTAACTCAATCGAAAATGTAATAAAACCCAATAATGTAATAACTTCACCAATAATGTAATAAAATATCCTGACTGATATTGTAATAACATTTTTACCAATAATGTAATACCTTATTACTTTTTTGGGAATTTATTACATGGTACTCAAAGTCTTCAATTTAACCCAATAGTCATTCTGGTGTTTCAAATCCAGTGTAACATTCTTAGATACTTAAAACAACAAAATGTAGAACTCTGGACTGAAAATGAACATATATATTACATTATTTGTCAAGTGTTGCATTATCAGTTTTGGAGAAAAAAAAAAGACCCACCTGAAAATGTAATAAATTCGCAATAATGTAATAAGGTATTACATTATCGGTAAAAATATTATTACAATATCAGTCAGGATATTTTATTATATTCTTGGTAAAGTTATTACATTATTGGATTTTATTACATTTTCGATTGAGTTAAGTGCAAATGTTATTACATTTTCAGGCGTTATTACAGTTTCAGGAAATGATTACATTATAGGTGCTACACTCACATAACCCTTACCCTGGTTATTTAGGTTTTTTCATATATGGGGGAGGAAGAAGTGACATGCATTATCACGTTGCATGTATTAGGATGAACTGTTTGGGAGAAAGAGCACTCATCTTCTTATCTCATGAGAGAACGAGCTTTATTTTTCTTTGACTGCTGCCATAATGTTTGACAGTTGTTTTGCTTTGCTCAAGTGCATTCAGCATTTACGATTTAAAAAAGAAAACGCAGAATATAATGTCGTTTAGGGACATTTCACATCCACAATGGTAAAATTCTTCACAGCTTTGAGCCTGGAGTATCATTCAGTCATTAAGCCTTTACCGTGCTCCCTTATTTAAAAATCTCCAGATTCTTACTATTTATGACGTCAACAGTTACCAAATATGCATTTTTCTTTACAGATATTTTCCTCAGAAGGAAATGTTCCTGAGCACTTTAGGACATACTTTGCTACAAACTCTCAATTTCATTCTTACTCAACACGGCAGGCCCTCGCCCTACATCCGCCTAAATGTCTGGAATCTAGAAGCCAATTTTTGTTTAGATACAGAGGTGTCAAAATCTGGAATAGTTGGTACCATATTGCAAAAAATTGTAGGTCCCTATCCATCTTCAAAAGTCGCTCAAGAGAACATTTAATTCAACAATGTAGTCAAGAAAGCTCTTGCTTTTCCCACTGTTAATGTTTCTTTTGTACTTCATATTCTGTGTTGCCACTTGTTCAGCATAATATTCATATTTTCATGATTATGTCTTTATAGGTCAACAGTCATTTTTATTTTCATTCATGTTCTGCATGCAATTTTTATGATGTATTGTTTTTTTTTTATTTTAATTTATATTTTGTATCCTCATAACTATATTGTCAAAGGAGCATGAGACTCCTTTTAAGAAATGACACTCTCTAGCGCCACCCTTCACCACGACGGCCGTCGGGGGTACTGCAGCCAACAGTGAAGCCGGCACGGGAGAACGGGGAGAACGCACATGCAGCGTCATGTGACGTCACATCCGTAGGACAGCGCGGGAAATTCTGGCCCGGAATTGCAGCACATTTTGCAGCACACAGCCTGTTCAAGGCAACGGAGAGATACACTAGAGGGCTCATTCTTTTTGGTTTGGAACGCTTCATCTGACCTTATTACTAGAAAACGTAAAATGTATACGAATTTTTTTCATAAATCCTGCCTCAATCCTGCCTCATGCTCCTTTAAATGTTATTAGGTGGGGGCTCCTCATAAGCCTACTGGCTTGCTCGCTCCTCCCTGCACAGTTTCTTTTAACTGCACTTAATTGTGTGATGTTATTTTTATTGTATGTGCTAAATAAAAACTAAAAATAAACTAAAACCGTAAACTAACCTTATCCTTGAAATTTTGACTACAGGAAAAAAACTCTCACTTCCCCAAAACTGCCCTCTTTCTTTAGCTCTAAATCACATCAGGTTACTTTAGTTGTGGGAAGAGGTGAAAAGTTCTCCCAGGGATGCTTAGAGCGAGAAGTAGCATGTAGCTCAAAGCTCACAGACAAACCAAATGCACCGTCAGATACAGACATTGCCGTCAGAGACGACTTTTGTAGAGAGAATAAAAGATTCCACTTTCAGAAGAGAGGAGAAGTTCAAGTCCTCACTCTTTAAAGGTGCGACAGGAAGCTATTTCATGGTAACCAGAAGACTGGACCTGTAACACTTGTGACACAAGGAGCAGGAAAATATTAGGTGATATTTTAAGTGATGGAGACCAACATTTAAGGCTAGTTACTGCACAGCTAAAGTGGTATCTGAGCAAGTCAAGGCCGTGGAGAATGACCTGATACGCTGAGGGAGGGAGTGGGAAGCCCAAGACAAGGTTCCAGTTTAAAGATAATGGTAAAGCTATTTATTTCAAATGCAATGGAGCTGGAACACATGGCTCGGGATGCAGAACACGTAGGGAGGGGGATCAGTCAGCTGCCTGTGATACATTTTCTCAGGAACATTAGCATCCTCAGCTGACAAGGGTTTGGAAATCCAAGGTGGAATTAAAATCTTCCGGGCCGTTACTCCTGAGAGATTTTTGGAGATGAAGTTGAGGTGGGTGGAGTTAGGTCAGTGATTAGATGGAGGATTCCCAGGTTACAGTCCTCTCTAATGTACTATTTACACTGGATTAAAATAAACTCTTTATTTATTTTTTTATTTATTTAGCAACATTTTTTTTTAAAACAGTGCATGGAGGGAACGAAGCCCGATCACTCCCGTCAATAACTGTGATGAAGTAACAAAGATAATGTACAACAAATTTAAAAAATATATAAATATAAACGTAAAAGAGAACATGGATGCAAGGTCTGGATTACATTAAAGATATTGAAGGTTAAGACAGAATAAGATGTTTTTTCTTAATAACTTTCTGAAGGAGGTAAAAGATAATATCGACTTCAGCGACACATTCAAGTCTTTCCAGAGTTTTGGATCTAAATGTAATATTAAATTGATGAACAGATGTTGGACAGAAGGGCAAATGAAGATTGTCACTGTGTCTAGTTGGATATAACGGAAGAGTATTAGGGCCAGGCAGGAGAAAAATAAAAATAATATTTTAGAGGAGGGAGATTTTTTTTTTATAACGCAATTCGAGAAAAAAGTCGAAATGTTGAGAAAAAGGTTGAAATGTCGAGATTAATGTTGAAATATAATTTCGAGAAAAAAGTCAAAATGTTGAGAAAAAAGTCAAAATTTCGTGAATAAAGTTGAAATGTTGAGAAAAAAGGCGAAATTTCGACTTTGACGAAATTTCGACTTTATTCTTGAAATTCTATTCCAACATTATTCTTGACATTTAGACTTTTTTTCTCGAAGTGCACAATAAAAAAAATATTCCCCTCTCAAAATATTTTTTCTCCTGCATGGCCCTAATACTTTTCCGTACATTCCAGAGTTTTGGATCTAAATGTAATATTAAAGTGATGACCAGATGTTGGACAGAAGGGTAAATGAAGATTGCCACTGTGTCTAGTTGGATATGAATTAAAATCAGATGGAAAAGTAAAACACTGCTGGAAAGTGACAGGAAGATCTTGTTTTCTATTGATAAACTTATGCACAAACAAGTATGAGTGAAAAACATGAAGTTTATGAAGGATAATAGTGAGTATTTAATAAAAAGAGGTGCTGATGGTCGTTCTTAAGAATCTTTTTTGGATTATCAGTAATTTGTTGAGAAAAGTTGGATAAGATGCAGACCAGATAAGATTGCAGTAATTCATACATGGAAATAGGAAATTATTGTGAGCAGAGGGACGGATCAAGGGACAAACCTTTTTCAGTATGCCAAGCATTTTCATTGATCTTTTGCAAAAGGATGTGCAGTAATCCGGACCTCTGTGTTCTGTTCAGCACATTGATCTTCACAAATCAAATGATTACTTTTTAATGAACATAAACACTGAATATTGAGTTAAAGACATTTGATCAGGCACTCTACACTTGGACATAAGTGACATTTTGACAGGTGACACAATCTGGAAACGGTGTATCGGCCTATGTGTTTGAGTTGACATGGTAACGGTAACTGGACTTTTGGCCTTGTTGAAACTTCCTGCATGATGTAGCCATGTACTGTATGCAGAGTTGGGTAGTAAAGAGTTACATTTACTTGAGTTTTGGGAAATGTTGTACTTTTAGGAGTACTTTGGAATCACTATACTTTTTACTTGAGTAGATTTGTGAAGAAGAAACTGTTCCTCTTACTCCGCTACATTAGGCTACGTTGAGCTGTTACTTTTCTTTTATCCCTTTTATCCGCGTACGCGTCAATCTCATGACATCACTGAGTGATTCTTTGGGAAAAATGTTTGTTTTTGCATGTTTTG
The DNA here is from genome assembly GCF_033807715.1 of Cololabis saira. NCBI lineage: Eukaryota > Metazoa > Chordata > Actinopteri > Beloniformes > Belonidae > Cololabis > Cololabis saira. The sequence goes on from NC_084600.1 coordinate 42,037,108, forward strand.
TCACTGTAGCAGGGCTAGTGCTCCGGGGGCCGACCGACAGGACAGAGAGGACACGAGGTTTCAGTGCAGAACTCTTTATTCGCAATTCACCCACACACGTGCACCAACACCTTCAGCAGCTTCACAGGGAGACCTCTTGCTGCTGTGCAGCCACGCCTTATAAAGGCAGGCAGGGTGGAGAGGTTGATTGGGAACACCTGTGCCCTAATCAACCTGAGTGGCTGCACCTCCACCCTGCCACAGTCACAAGACTCAAACACACACACACACACACACACACACACACACACACAGTTTCTATGAGTTCATGTTTGTTCCAGTTCTGCCTGGTTAAAAAAGAAAAGAACAAAGGCTTGAAATTTTTTTGCTACTTGTGCTTAATTTATTTTTTTATTCTGTTATTATTTTATTATTTATTAAAGTACTTGAATTTACTTTAAGATTATTTTAATTTAAGCAATTTTTTATTAATTCTAATTTATTTTATTATTTTATTGATTTAATTTGCCTGAAGATGATTATTTTGTACTTTTGTCTGTTTGAATGGTTGTGTTAAAAAAAAAAGTCAGTCGTTACTCAACAGTTACTCAGTACTTGAGTAGTTTTTTCACCAAGTACTTTTTTACTTTTACTCAAGTAATTATTTGGATGACTACTTTTTACTTCTACTTGAGTCATATTATTCTGAAGTAACAGTACTTTTACTTGAGTACAATCTTTGGCTACTCTACCCAGCTCTGACTGTATGTCTTCATCTTGTTTCATAGGTCTCTGTGTGAAGTTCCAGGTTGACTTTGGTTTTTGGGTTATTTTTTTTCCCCAAAGATTGTAATATAATTAGACTCTATGGCGTGGAGTTGTTATATAACCTGAGACTGGAAAAAAAGACAATCCATCATTATATAAATAAAATAAATAAACAAAGCAGAATGTGGTTAGGTAATAGCTGGGTGCTGCTAATCGAGTGTTTTTAATTAACTCTCCATTAGCGAATGGGAGACAGCAGGGGGTTGTGGAGTTTGGCGGTGTGGAGCATTAGGTGTGTGATAACCCCACGCTGCACTGAGTTTAGAGGAGGGACTGTTGGTGTTTATCAATCTGTGAAGGATTACAGAGTCATTTCCAAACGATGTGGCATCCACACAAAAGATCAGAGCGATCATTCACTCGTGGAAATCACTGAAGACAGTTTATGTAGAATAGAAGTATCAATGGACCAACAGCTACTCCTCACAGTAATGGCCTCAGTTACAATAGTAGTAAGTATAATTATTCTACTAATTACATTATACTTATGTTTACTGTCTCCGTGAGGAGAATCTGTTGTCCTCCAACCGGAAAGTTATGAGCAGAAATGGGAAGGGTTGTGTTAGGAAGGACTTCTAACTTAAAACCAAATTAAAATGCAGAACATGGACTGTGGCAACCTCTAAAAAGTTAAAAAGCTGAAAAATGTCCTTTAGTTGGTTTGATGAAAAACAAACAAACACTTTTGTAAGGGATTACAGGTACTATGATGGCCTTTCTGATCCCTCTTTGTTGAAGGGGTCTTTGTACTGTAGGGGTTTCTGCACAAAATAAACAGATTGCCGCAAACTTCATCCATAATAAAATGAATGTTGTTTGAAGATGCTTGAAAAAATAATAATCATTAAGGCCAAAAGCAGCAAAGTGGCTGCAATTACAGTAGGTCAAGAGAGGACTGTTGCAAAAAATGTACTAATCTGTGGTAGTGAGTGGTTGGTTGGTGGCAGCCAGTTAAAACATCAAAAATAACTTTACTGACATTATGAACTAAACGATACAAAGAAAAACTAAAATATAACGAGACTGGAAAGGTACGGAAGAGTATTAGGACCATGCAGGAGAAAAAATATTTGAGAGGAGAAGATTTTTTTTTATTGTGCACTTCGAGAAAAATATAAAGTCGAAATTTCGCCTTTTTTCTCGACATTTCAACTTCATTCGTGAAATTTCGACTTTTTTCTCGACATTTCGACTTTTTTCTCGAAATTGTACTGTACTGTATATTATTTTTATTTTTCTCCTGCCTGGCCCTAATACTCTTCCGTAGAAATAGGGTTGGAAACAAAACCAATACATGCTTTATTAGACATGCTTCAACACGTTAAATGCTGAAGAGACAATTGAACGTCGCTCCATTGGCTACCTGTAAAATTCAGAATCCAATTTAAAATTGTATTACATGCATATAAAGCCCGAAACGGCTTAGCTCCGCATTATTTGCAAGACCTGATAGTGCCTTAGTTCCTGGCAGAGGTATCCGTTCTTGGAGTGCAGGTTTAGAGTATCCAAATGTAGATTTAGAGGGCGGGCGTTCTGCTATCAGGCACCATTACTCTGGAACCAACTAAAGCCTATAGTTAGTGTTTAGTAAGCCTCTAGCTAGATCTGTAGTTAGTGTAAACTGTAGTGTGTTAGAGTCAGTAGTCATAGCTGCAGCTATAGAACAACGTGGTAGATATGCTGCTATAGGCTTATGCTGCAGGGGGGCGCCAACATGATCCACTGGGCGGTGCCTCTCACCTTTCTTCTCCTCTCCTCTTTCCTTCCTCTCTTCTCCATTTCCATTTTTATTTATTATAAATAAGTATCTCATAGCTATCATTTTTGCCCATCGTTCCTGTAGTTTCTTGTGCTGGCCCCCCTTTTTTCTCTTTTGTGCATGTTTGCAGCATCCTCTGCTGGTGGCGAAGAGCATCTCTAAATGCACAACACCGGAACCTGCAGCGTGGGAGTGAGAGGGGCAGGGTAACGGCCCGGTCAGGCGGGGGAGAGATTTGTCCGTCAAGACTCCTCTCCCTGGCCCTGCCCCTTCTCAACCTTTCCCCGACCCTGAACCTAACCTCGGACTTGTTGATTGGGCCGGAGCTTCGGGAGCTGCGTGCTGGCCTGCGTTCCCGATCCCCCATCACCACATGAATTGAATTCAATTGAATTCAATTGAATCATCGCTGTAAAATCATTGAATCTGACGAGTATCATGAAAACAGTTGATAAACATCTGAACTCACAGTGGTGCACCGTCCAACAAGATGTTGAATTGCTGATTGTGTGTCAGTTATTTTGACAATCTGGCATTTAGTCTACATCAATAAGGTGCTTTCATTCGTCAGATACCAGCGCGTCAATTGAACACTTCTACCTTACAACCTTTAAATGTTTAAACTTAATTTTGCTATGTGACTATGTGTGTACCTCTGCGGACCAGAATTGTGCTTCAGCTCTCAAAATTCACAGCACGGTCAGTTAAAAGGGAACTCCTAGAACCAGGTGGACTTGTGGTTTTGATGCTGCTTTCTTCATCGTCGTTGCAGAAATTAATGTAAAAGAAATGTTACATTTTAAGTTTGGAAACTGGTTTAGTTTTGACCTTAGGATAAATTATCAATACGTTATTAATGTGCAATAATCATTATGTTTCACGCATGCACAATATTATATCCATTTTACTACAGTCGCAACAATATTTTAAAATGATCTTGTCTGGGTGTGCAGTTTCATACTGGAAAATGTCATAAGTCAATTGCACATAACATGAATTACAACATCCAAAGAGTAGTTTAGGCTTTGAAGTATCTATCTACATACATTTCTATGCTGATGTAGGGAAACTGTGAGAAATTTAGAAGCTCTAGTACCTCTTATTTGGAGTAGCTCTGATGTTAGGTGGGTGTTATCTGAGATTTGGTTATATATTATTTTCTGCTTTGATGCTTATGCAAGTGGCAAAGCCATTATTTTATCTGCATTACATTTTAATCCTTTTAAGCCTAAAACAAAAAAATATGGGTTAACCTTAAGGGAATGAAGGGGACACGATGATCACCGTGAAAAGACAAATGAGTTTAATAAAGTCATTGTTGTAGGGGTCTAACTGTCTAATTTGTCTTCCCAGCTTCTCTGACTGACAGGATCATAAGGTTCTTCTCACTTAGGACTTGCTTATATTGATTTTTAATCAACTAAGCTGTACCATCAGTTTAGTCAAGGTGGTCATTGGCTCCACTTGGTTCATCTGAATGATTGACGTTTACTTAAGGTTTGAAGGTTTGAAGCTTGTAGGAACAACAGCCAAGTTCAGAAGTGACAAATGCTTTTAATTGGTCTTCTTTTCAGTAAAAGCACATTTGTATTGATGTAAAAAGCTTGTCTAAATCAAATTCTTTGTTGAAAGTGTAAAACTTGACATGTGCTCAATAATTATTTAGTGTAGGAGCTTTATGTCAGACTGTTGTTTAATGTGAAGTATAATATTCAAAACTATGTTCTAACTTTGCAAACTGAAAATAATGTGAGAACTTCCTGTTCTTTCTTACATCAGACGCTCTAGTTTATTCAACTACAAGTCTGTTCAACCAACACACTCGAACATTTTGAAATCCTTTGGTTGAATGATGATTTGAAGACAACTTAAACACCAGTTTGCTGCATATTGGAAATATGTCATGAGCACTGTTGTTCTAGTTACTGAAAAATAGTAACTGGTTACCGTTACTAGTTACTTCATTAAAAAAGTAACTCAGTTAGTAACTCAGTTACTTAGACCAAAAAGTAATGCCTTACTATGAAAAGTAACTATTGAGTTACTTTAAATAAAAACATTATTTTAAATGCTCCCATTAATGCCCCTCTAGCCTTCATTTCAGCAGGTTCTGTATGGATTTGCAATGTGCCTTGTGTTCTGCATTCTGATTGGCTAAACAGTCTCCCCGCTTCTTCACTTCCTGTGTCAATAACGTTGGTTGCTTAGCAACAAGCTGAGAACGGCCATTGAGCTTCAGCAGCAGCTCAAGAACGGGACCTTTGATGAATCAGTCATTACAGTCTCAGATATAATCCATGGTGGCATGTCGGTTTATAAGAATCTTTTTGCCCAGAAGAAAAAAAAGCGACAAAACGACATATAACTATTTTCTTCTCTGGAAAAAACACAGCTGCACCGCGGCTTTAGAAGAAAAAGACGCTACAGAGTCGGGATGCAGCGGCTCAGAGGAGCAGTGGAATATGTGCGAGGCGGGGCTGATCTCCGCAATTTGAAGCCTTTTTAATTGTAAAAAGAATTTCACTTACCACAGGTTCTTTTTGGAACGTAACCGCTGCTAAAAACGAGGGATTACTGTATTGACAATATCTCCACGTTGCGAAACTCGCCGTCTCTCGGCTCTCCATGACCGCGGTGAAGTTAGTTTTATGTTGGATATTCGACAGACGTTCGCTCTGGGAGCATTTCTGTCGAATATCCAACGAATATCCAACGTAAAACTAACTTCACCGCGGTCTCGCCATGACCGTCATGTTTTTGAATGCACACACACATCCACACTACGTTTCCTCCGGTCTCTGCGTGCGGGGAAAAAAGGCTTCACTGTAGCTGCAGAAATAACGGAGTAACGCACCTTTGGTAACGGTAACTGCGTTACTGAATTTAAAAAGTAATGCGTTAGAGTATTAGTTACCGCAAAACTAACGGTGTTACTGTAACGCGTTACTAAATAACGCGTTAGTCCCAACACTGGTCATAAGGTGATTCAAAATGGGTAAGCGATCGGTAGGTGGCTGAATACATCAAACGTCCAACATGAGTCGAATTCAAGGAGGCGCGATTCTGCATGACGCTGGGGTACAAAATAGGAATTGAGGGAAATTGACATGGTACACCTCATCCCAGGGATTTTATTATTATTATTATTATTTTGCATAAAAAGGCTTTTGATTGAAGAAGATTAATGGTAATGTGGCTTGTAATTGGGGTTAGACAAAGGTTTTGACAGAAATGGTCTTGTCAGAGGCCTAATAACTTGGTGTCATGGCTGATTATTAATATGTGCTGGGCTGGTAATTGAGAACACGCCACAGTATCAAGAGAATCTATTTCAGTGCCTTGATACAGATTACATGATAATATCACCCCCCGCTTTTATGCAACTTAGTCCTGTTTGTATGCTACACATACAATTACCGCCATATTAGGTTTTATATATTAATTGTGTTGCTTATCTCCTATTTAAAAGTCTTAATGGAGATTGCCCTATCTATCATGGTTTTATACATATACAGTAGACCTGGCTGTTTTTTTCTCTCTCTTGTTTCTTTATAATTGTTGCTGCTTAATTATCACTTGACAGATATACTGTACAGGGCAACCTGTGACTAATGGTGTGATCCTGCAGTAACCGTGCATCTGAAGAAACAGACATTTAGTGAAAAGTGAAGGAACACGTGAACTATCTGTTATTTCAAGCTTGTTAAGAGACAACAACTGTCACCTAAAATCCACGTAATCCTGTGACAAGATAGAAAGTGTGTGTGTGTTGGAGGGCTTGTGTGTCTTAGTCACGCATTGTCAGCAGAAGCCTGCACTACCTGCCATTGGGGAGCTGATGCTTTGCTTTTCTCCAGCTCTGCCTCGACACAGTCCCTCGCGAATGCGAATTCTCTGTACCTCTAGAGTTTAAAGGAACTTCAGCCTCACTCAAAGCAGCTCATGAATCTCCTAAAACATTTAAAAGTAAGTGAAAGGCAAATATTTATGTCTTCAGGTTCATTTATACCAAATCCTTTAATTGTGTTGTCTAAAGTCTCTTTTTCATCCTTCTGCAAGGATTTTCACATCAGTAGCAGGCACACATAAGCTGATATAGTGCACTTTAACTCATGCTATTCTTGAGAATATTTTCAATTAGCACCATTACCTTCATTTGCTGACAGTTGTAAAATAATAACCATTCTGAGACATTAGTCATAAAGACGATACATGTCTAAACCTTTTCTTCAGCTGATCAAAACACTGCATTACCACTGTCTGACATTAATAGAGACAAGTAACACCATGACATTTCAGGGATCAGTGACAGGCAGGGATCATCCCAGCTCAGGGGTTTCTTTCTCCTTAACACCTCTGTCAATGTATCTTTCCAACATGTCAACCCTTTCTGCAGAAAAAATGTGATTTTGTTGTCAGGGACAGTCCAAGTGACCGTATATATGTATATGTACCTATAAAAGGAGTTAATAACTCAATGCAAATTGTGTTTAATGCCATTAGATTCCCTTCAGACAGTTGTTTTGGCCCACTCCTGATGAAGAATCTGCTCCATCTGTCTCAGGCTTGAAGGGTTTCTTCAGTAGATTGCATGTTTCAGCTTTTTCCACAGTATTTAGGTCACAGAATCGTCCAATGTTTAGTTCTTAGCCAATCCTTGGTTAATTTAGCCATTTGATTTGGATCATTATCCCAGTTCAGGACCCATGACCAACAATTAAACCAAGGTCTCTCACACTGGGCAGCGTATTTCACTCCAGAAGGCCTTGATAGTCTTGAGAATACATTGAACTCTGCACAGATCCATCAAAACAGCCCCCGGACACAACCGAGTCTCCTCTAATTTTACAGTAGCAACATTGTACTTTTCTTTGAATATCTAATGTTTGCATCTGTAAAACTGGAGCTGATGTGATGTATGCATGTACGGTGTGCATATAGAGGAAATGCGCATGACGTCACAGATGCGATTTCACAGCGGGTTACGCCCACTGAGTGGCAGAAAGACTGAGTGGCAGAAAGACTGAGCGGCAGAAAGACTGAGTGTCAGCGTAAACTTTCAGTTTGAGCAACTGGAAAACATCTAAAATGGGAAAGAGCTGTTGTACGATCGACTGTACTCATAGATTTAGCAAGAAATCGGAATTATCGTTTTACAGACTGACGAAAAATAAGCTTAAGAGAGACAAATGGATCGCTGCAATTCGCAGAAACAACTGGATTCCAGGCACTGAAACGTGGATTTGTGGTTCCCATTTTGTATCAGGTAATGTTGGATCTTTGGGTAACTAACGGTCAAATCATAAAGTTCGGTGTCCTCATCACTTTAATTTCGCCAACAAATCCTGCCTTGAAGTCGGACCAAGCGTCAAGACTTTTGTAAGCCTTCAAGCTTTGCTTCGTGTATTTCCCCGGCGTAGAAATTAAGTACATATAAATATCAGGAAACTGGATTCGTGGCCAAATATTAATGTCCATGGACCACTGGTTCTTGGTAACTGTACCAAATATTAATGTCCATGGACCAATGGTTCTTGGTAACTGTACCAAATATTAATGTCCATGGACCACTGGTTCTTGGTAACTGTACCAAATATTAATGTCCATGGACCACTGGTTCTTGGTAACTGTACCAAATATTAATGTCCATGGACCACTGGTTCTTGGTAACTGTACCAAATATTAATATCCATGGACCACTGGTTCTTGGGGTAACTGTACCAAATATTAATGTCCATGGACCACTGGTTCTTGGTAACTGTACCAAATATTAATGTCCATGGACCACTGGTTCTTGGTAACTGTACCAAATATTAATGTCCATGGACCACTGGTTCTTGGTAACTGTACCAAATATTAATGTCCATGGACCACTGGTTCTTGGGGTAACTGTACGGGTCACTGTCAAGTCCAACTGCCTTTAATTTAAGCCGATAATCAGCTGTTATCCCGTCTTCTCCACTAGTTGCAGCTGTTTTTGCCCCTCACTGCGAGTAAGGGGGCTGATCCAGTGGGGAAGTGATGTCAATGCAAACCCTATAGCCTTGAGATTGTCCAAAAACCTTTCTCTCAAGAGCTTCATAGTTGGTTAATATGCACTTTGAAACATTCCAATGCTTGGTTTTACGTTATCTGTTTTCAAAAGTGGATTCCTCCTCAGTTGTCTTCCGTTAATCCTTGTTTGGCTTAAAAAGGAATGTATGTATGCATGTATGTATACAATTATATATACAGTATATGATTGAAAAGCTGTGTAAAAGGTTGATTTCAGTGCGTGTGTGGAGCTACATATGATATCTGACAGTTCTCTTCGTCCGGCATGTGTCTGACAGGAAGATCTGTGTCTGACAGGAAGATCTGTGCAAGCGAATGCCGAGCAGAAAGCCGTCTGCTGGTAAATGGCAGAACGCAGCTGGGCCAGCTTCCTCTCTGCTTGCATAGGCGCTGCCACAGTGTGGGATGGTGCCGAATTAATTCAAAAGTCGTCGCTCTGGAACACTGTGATCACTCTGTTTTCACCTCTTCCCTGCAGAGGTCTCATATTTAATTCAGCCTCCACGTATTTCCTGACTGCATTTATAGTTTAACTATTCATCGTCAATACACCTTGGATCTTGGAGATTAAAGGCAGGGTGCATCCAAACCCTCCAAAGCTTTTATTTTATTCATCGTCACTTTGGGGAGATTTGGGGAGATGACGAGCGTGAGTTTAGAAATATGAACAAGTTTGCATGTTTGTGAAGTCCTTACCAGGGTCTTTTTGGTTATTTGTGTGTGTGCGTGTGTGGTGGTGGTGGTGGTGGTGGAGGGTGGGGGCGGGGGGCACTGAGAACAGATAATTACTCTGGCTTCACTGTACATCTGCCATCAACAATCACATAACAACTCTGTGCTACACGATGCTTGATAAAAAATGCTCATACGGCCAAAAAATACAAGACATCTTTCCAGGCACAGAAGGCAAAATGGATGATAAGCTGATATTTTGAGCGTACGAATTCCCTCAAATGTCTGACACAAGTTTCCGGTGATTCCTTCTGTCCCTTTAGAGCTCAGCAGCTGTGCCTCTTGCTTACAAGAGCATCAGATCTATATTACGATTAAGGTACCTTACAATTCAGGTATGGGATATTTTAAAAAGAAATACTTAAAGGAGCTTGAGGCTCCTTTTAAGAAATGAGACTCTCTAGCGCCACCCTTCACCACGACGGCCGTCGGGGGTACTGCAGCCAACAGTGAAGCCGGCACGGGAGAACGGGGAGAACGCACATGCAGCGTCATGTGACCTCACATCTGCAGCCCAGCGCGGGAAATTCGGGACCGAATTGCAGCACATTTTGCAGCACACAGCCTGTTCAAGGCAAAGGAGAGATACACTAGAGGGATCATTCTTTTGGGTTTGGAACGCTTCATCTGACATTATTACTAGAAAACGTAAAATGTATACGGATTTTTTTCATAAATCCTGCCACAATCCGGCCTCAAGCTCCTTTAATTGAATTAGTACCAAATCATCTAATGTGTCCAGCATGCATAATAATCTAGGCTGGTTATATATAAGACAGAGGTCTGTATACTTTGTTAAATTTTCTGAGGAATATACTGGTGACATGATCTCCGAAACAACTGTATGACAGATTATACTATCATTTTGCTCACCATGGTTACAGTACAAGAATGACATCAGAAAGGAGGTTCATACTACCAAGGGTGAGAACAGGTATGATACAGATAACTTTTTTTACAGAGCCATGGTTGGTTGCAGGTAGCAAAGATTAGTTTAAGATTCAGTTGAAACAATATCTTTTAAAATTTAGTGAATTAAGATTTGACATTTGGAAAGGAATAGAGTGAAGTTTGAATAGAATTAGTGGTAGTGTAAACCCTATCACAATAAAGGTGAAAAGTGGTCAAGAATTCTAAGATAAGGTCATTTCAGGCAGGTATAGAGGGAATGTTTATGACGTCACAGATGCGACGTCACAGCGGGTTACGCCCACTGAGTGGCAGAAAGACTGAGTGGCAGAAAGACTGAGTGGCAGCGTAAACTTTCAGTTTGAGCAACTGGAAAACATCTAAAATGGGAAAGAGCTGTTGTGCGATCGACTGGACTCATAGATTTAGCAAGAAATCAGAGTTATCGTTTTACAGATTGCTGAAAAATAAGCTTAAGAGACAAATGGATCACTGCAATTCACAGAAACAACTGGATTCCAGACATCGAAACGTGGATTTGCGGTTCCCATTTTGTATCAGGTAATGTTGGATTTTTGGGTAGCTAACGTTAAACGGTCAAATCATAAAGTTCGGTGTCCTCATCACTTTAATTTCACCAACAAATCCTGCCTTGAAGTCGGACCAAGCGTCAAGACTTTTGTAAGCCTTCAAGCTTTGCTTCGTGTATTTCCCCGGCGTAGAAATTATGTACATATAAATATCAGGAAACTGGATTTGTGGCCAAATATTAATGACCATGGACCACTGGTTCTTGGGGTCACTGTCAAGTCCAACTGCCTTTAATTTAAAGGGGACCTATTATGAAAAACAGGTTTTTTCTTGCTTTAACATATATTTTTTTTAAAGATTTTTTTGGACTCTAGTGGCCCTTAATTCAAGCTGCAGATATGAAAGGGGTAGAGAGAGAGATCGGGGATGACATGCAGCAAAGGTGCGCAGGCCGGGATTCGAACCTGCGACCGCTGCAGGAGGACTGTAGCCTCAGTATATGAGCCGCTGCTTAACCCACTGCGCCACCGAGCGGCCCTTGCCTTAACATATATAAAGTGTTCTCCCCTCAGCCTGCCAACTCAGAGAAGGAGGAAAGCATCCAAATTCTGCAGTGTCTGTACAGCCGCCCGGATGAGCCGTCCAGTCTGATGTGGCTTCTACGAGCCGTTCAGATTCTGCTCCTGTTGTGATGTCACAACAAGAGCGATGCGTGAAACCACGGCCACAACTAACTCCGCCGTCCGGAGCCATTTTTTCGTAGCGGTGTATCGTGTCATTTGCGTCATCGCGTCAGGCAGCCAATCAGCACAGAGCCTCATTATCATAGCTGCCCGCCCACTCCGGCATAGAGAACTAGGTTAGAAACTGGGACGATAAAGACATAGCTCAGAGGCTGAATTTCTAATTTATTTAGCAAAAATAATCAAAAGCTTGTTTTTAAGACATTCAAGGCCTGTTTAAAATAGGTATTAGATGCCATAATAGGTCCCCTTTAAGCCAATAATCAGCTGTAATCCCGTCTTCTCCACTACTTGCAGCCATTTTTGCCACAGTGCGAGTAAGGGGGCTGGTCCAGTGGGAAAGTGACATCAATGCATACCCTCTATTGTTTATGAAGGTTTTTTTATTTAAGTTCATTTCTATGTATTTATGTCTGAGAATGATTTAGTTCTTCTCTGTGTTGTTTGTGACTAAGGGAGTCTATTATTGTTTTGTTTGTCATTTATAATGTATGTCTGGGATGTATTAAGTGTTCATTTGTGTGTTGTGTGTATGTCGGACCCCAGGAAGAATAGCTAATGCTGTTTCTAATGCTAATGGGGATCCTAAATAAAACAAACAAAATCTACCAGAAGAGCAGCATTTCAACGTGAACACAAAATTCTATCACCTTTTTAGCAATTCACATGAATCTAATTTACCTATACTTACATTTTAACTTTTCATCTTAACATATGGCTCAAATCGAAAGCCTTTTTTCAAATCTTGAGCTTTCAGACGTGTCTAGGTTTAATTAACAGCTTTGGTTTTCCATAAGAGACTGTCAAACTTCTACAGATGAACAAGAAAACAGCCAGAGCTCTTACGAAGACGAGGAGAACATAACAGACTAATATTAAAGCCTTTACAAAGGTTACCAGCAAATAAGGAAATTGATTTCAAAGTGCTGCTGCTCGTTTATAAATCAATGAAGGGCAAAGGATCAAACTAGCTGTTTCATCAGTACACACCTGTGAGATCTGTCGGATCTGGAGAAAAAAAAATGATACCTGCAATAAGAACTAAACAGTGAATCTGCTTTTGTCAATAGAGCGGCTCAAAGCCTTTTACTGTTGCTCCACTGAGAGCCGTGTTGCCTACTGTTTAACTGTCTGGTACGCTAACAGACGCAGACCGGAACAAGCTCCAAAGAGGCGTCAACATGCATCATAGAGGATAATTGGAGTCACATTTCCCAATCTGGATGACATCTTTAGGATACACTGCCTCGTGGACACTTCCAGACTTACCCCCCCCCCCCTAGGAGCCATTATCAAACAAAACAAACACTAGCCATTTCTCAACATTGTCTTCCCAAGTTGTACTTGACAAATATGAACCCAGTACACAACTTAAAGGAGACCTATTATGAAAAACATGTTTTTTCTTGCTTTAACATATATAAAGTGGTCTCCCCTCACCCTGCCAACTCAGAGAAGGAGGAAAGCAACCAAATTCTGCAGTGTCTGTACATCCGCCCGGATGATCCGTCCAGTGTGATGTGTTTCTCGAAGTGCACAATAAACAAAAATTCTTCCTCTCAAATATTTTTTCTCCTGCATGGCCCTAATACTCTTCCGTAGTCTTCCTGACATGGCAACACTGCATGCAAATGAGATGGTTGCATCACAAAAAACACAATGACAAGCTTGATGGACATGCAAATTCAAAATAATTTGTTGTGTAAATGTGTCAACCGGTGTATAAAACTTGGCAAATGCTGCGTTTGGTGTGAAAGGACCATTAAGGTGTTGGAGGTTGTCGTGTCTGTCATCCAGAGGGAGTTGCTGATTGATCAACAGTAGGTCTTAATTACTTTGAAGCAACTTGAAGGAACTTTTGCAGTTGAATTTTAGAGGGTTCCCCTCTACGATACACCAGAGCTGGAGTTACAAAGTTACTTTGGTTGTTTTCTGCACACAGTATTGCAGGCAGGTTGTGAGAGCTAGATGACACTTAACTATTTTAATTGGGGTTTCTTTTTACCTCTTAATCTACTTAATCAGAGTCAGGATATATTGTTACCAAGGGGGCTTTCAGATCTGTGGCCCGTTTGTTTTGTTCCGATTCAGGGGCTAAATCAATACAGTTGTTTCGTTTTTCGTTTGTGGCGTTTGTGTTCACAAGGCAACCGTCTGTAGCGGTTCAATGCTGTTAACAAATGCCATGAACCAACTGTTCTCTCATTGGTCAGAAATGAACGTGGAAGAAGTTTCCTCTTCCATACCTTGGGAAAAACAACAATGGTTATAGCCCCTTTCACAGAAAGGGTGCAAAGCGCAGACCGCCCCGGCGATCCCATTCATTGTGTATGTGCTACCGCGGCGCAAGAGCGGACTGCTCCGCCGCCGAGCTCAGCGGCCTTTGGGCTGCACCTGCCTGCCCGAATTGAATTTTTTTTAAATTTTACCGTGCCGCACTGTGACGACATCTCGACACGTCCAATAGGAGAGAAGGGAGAAGAGATAAAGTTGTGTGCAATAGAACAGAAGGTGGTGGAGGTTCTGCGCCCACTCTTCTCCTTGCGCCGCGGTAGCACATACACAATGAATGGAGTTGTGTCGGTTGCTATGTCGATTATGTTCTCACTACAAACGAACCGCTCCAGGTCTGGAATGAAAGCAAACCGAGACCACCTCTCCTAGGCGATCTCGGCTCGCTTGTTTTGTGCTGCATCCAGGTATGATTGCTGTGTTCATTTATACCAAACGAATCGATCTTTAGGAGGAAACGCTCCCTGTTTCGGAACTGCTGCTCCAAACGGGACAGGTGTGAAAACACCCTAAGATTAGATTGGGGGTATTATTAACAGGCTGCACAATTTCTTGGAAAAATCGAGGAAGGCAAAGAGATTTAAAAACAAAACTAAACCATATTATTTGGTTAAGGCTAGAAGCAACCTAGTGGGTTATTGTGATGCAAAACTAAACCTTTTTACCTTGTATACCCACTCATGCTGAATGCTTACTTGTGCACTGTTTGCCAGTGGCAAAAGGTCCCGACACAATGGAATTATGTGACGGTGTCCAAGTGAGAAATTGCTAAAAATACACGCGAGTGGCACAAGAACAAAACAAACCTCCCACTGACACACATTAGAAAGTCATGCTGGGTGTTACAAAGGGCAGGAAATAGCTGCAAAATGTTAAAACTCTTTTAAATATGTACTTTTGTCATGCCTACTTCATGCTCTACCAGGAAAGAAAAACATAAGACTCACAGACTTTCTTCAGTATTCCCAACCTCAGCCTGTGCTGTTGATAAGGTGTGTTGTCGTCCAGGGCTCCTGTCCCAGGGGCTTGTTCCACTGCACGACTTTAATAGGTTGGAGGGGAAATAAAAAACAGCATGGTGTTTAGAATATGCATTCAAATAAGATCGAACAAGCCAATTAAAGGCGTAGTTTGTCTCAGTGGGCATGCATAAGTGCTCCTGACAGAATGGAAAGGAAAATGGAAAAATGATTTTATCATTTTACATCAAAAGCTCGAATTAATCATCTATCATTTATTTGGCTACACTTGGACTACCAAGCCCCCAACTGTGTCCTACCAAATAGGACACAGTTTTCATTTCATTTTATATACATTTTGATCAAGTATGTTTTTAGCGCTACTAGTAACTGTTTTTTTAATTCAAGTGTTTTTCATCTATGCACATTCATTGCCCAATACTTAAGCAATGGCCATGGTTACATCATGTTTAATTCAGAATTAATTATTCCGAATTAAATACTTCAGAATTAAACTATTTTCCTTCGAGTTTACATGGAAATAGTAATTCCGAATTGAGGTTTCCATGGAAAACACGTTTGATCGGCTTTATCCAATTCTGTTTACGGTCTGGGGGTTGGGAAGGTTCTGATTGGATAGGGGGCGAACGTCTTTACGTATTTACGTCTACCGGAAGAAAACAAACTTAGCCGCTACAACTTTGAAAAGCTCACAATTGTTATGTTTTCTGCCTTCTGTTCTTTTAATTATTTCCAGGTCCTCCAAGCTATTTATTAAATAAATTATCTCTGCTCTCGACCACCGTTTACTGCGTGCTGCCATCTTGAAACTTTGTTTGGAAAACAAGCCCAGCGCGGAATATAAGCATCATGGAGACAGACGGGCGAGGGAACGAGTAGCGCAGAAAGACCGGGATTAATTTAAAGTGGAATGAAAAGGAAAAAAATAAAATAAATAAATAAATAAATAAAAATTTTAAGCGGAATGAGTGTATACATGATCATGGAATTATTCTATTCGGATTTAAAATCAGAATAAACCAGCCACTTACTTCGGAATTAAGTTTAATTCGGAACGGCCATTTTCATTCGGAATTAGGTATTTAGATGGTCATTTTTAATCATTTTAAATCGGATTTAATTTTAATTCTGAATTAAAGAGGAATTAAACTTCCTATGTAAACACAATGAATGACTTCCTTTTGACTTTGTTAAAAGTCAAATGTGATTTAAAAGACAACAGAAAACATTTAGACTTACTTGTGTCAAATGAATAAATAAGGGAGGATATAACAGCACTTGACCCAAAAAAAGAGGAAAAACCAAGGAGTTAAAGTAACGTGGATGTCATTTTTCTTTTTTAGACGTTACATATTCAACAAAGAATGACTGCTGTGCAGTTGGCAGGTGTTATGGCATCAAGTGGATGCAGTGGTGACAGGAACTAATATAGATCTTGGGGGGGTATATATTGGTCATTAATGTTAACGTGGAGTGGAAATATCACAAAGAAGAATTAGACAAAGGATTGGTGATTGAGGAGACTTAGTGATAATATACATTCATTGATATTGTATGAACACAGAGGAATACATCTTTAGAGGAATTGAGATGAAGACAGCAAGAATTAGAAGACAGATCTCTAGACCTGATATTGGCTTTTCTCACATTCCCGGCCCTCCTTCTTAACTCTAAGCCCATTAAAGTCACTTTAACGTTTGCTGCTTCTGCACTGTGGTATTCCTGCACCCTTTCCGCCCTCCCCTGGGAAACCGGGATAATCTCTGCTAAGCTTTTAGAAAAGAGGGATTTTATCCTTATGCTGACAGACTGAAAGAGAAGGAGGGGAAGGAGTTGGCTGCTGGAGGATAACAACATGGGTAATGAATTCCTGTTGAAAAAACAATTATTTACATTTTATTTTTTTTGTTAGGTTGTCTAATTGGTTAATTATTCAGGAGCTGCATTTGTACTTCCTGAATAATGTCTTGAATTAACTTAACTGTACTCATACAGGGATAGGACCCAGATGCAGGAGACCAGGAGGCAGGAGTTCCAAAAATAGTGATTTATTTAATTCAAACAAATCCAAAAGCGCTGCTAGGCAGCATTCAAAAAACAGAACATGACAAAAACCCAAAGAAACCTGCCGTGACACGTGGAGGAAGGAAACAGTATAGATCAGCAGGGAAAGGGCACGGTTACACATAGCCGGGTATTTACAAAAACGGATATTTCCCCTTCTACGTTTTTAAAAATACCATCATTTACACCACAGGTGTCAAACTGAATCCCAGAAGGGCCGGTGTCCTGCATGTTTTAAATGTTTCACTGCTTTAACACACCTGATTCTAATTAATCATCGTCACCAGCTTGTCATCAAAGTCTGGATAGTTCTGTTGATGACACAGTCACTTGTATCATGGTGCAATGAAGCAGGGAAACATCTAAAACCTGCAGGGACACCGGCCCTCGAGGACTGGAGTCCGACACCCCTGATTTACACGAACCCGCATAAATACGCTGTTAAGGGCTGCTATGAGCAGCCAAACCCACAGGCGGCAGTGTAACGAGAAGCTTATGGCCCTTTTGCACTAGTACGACCTCAGCTCGCTTCTACCCGCCACAGCCCCGTCTTGCGCTTTTCCACTACGGGCCAAGGCAGGTAGAGCCGCTCCAAGCAGATACTTTTTCTGTAACCATTCTGGCGAGGTTCTAACCGGGCTGAGCCGGGACTATTTCTGACGTCACCACCCTCCGCGCCACTGATTGGTCGGGGGGCGGGGCCATCATCACCCTCCACGCCACTGATTGGTTGGGGGGCGGGGCCGTCAAATGTTTGAATCAGGTAGCGGGAGTCAGCGCGAGAGTGACTGGCGGCTCGCAGCGATTTTACTATAAAGCGCAAACGTCTGTTTGGTGATCCAACTCTGAGGTGCAGATGTTCATACACCTGGTGGCTGACGAGAGAATTAAAAAAGGGATGTAGACGGGCTGTTTTACTCTCAGCCGCTCACGGCTCCAGTTGATTTCTCATCAGTGCCAACACAAACAAAGGTGTTGCGCAATCGCGTACGTCACAGCAGCTTCACCCCAACCTGCCCACTTCTCCCCTGGCTGTGGAAAAACAAACGGGGACAAAACGGGTGGAGCCGTGATGAGCCGCGCCGAGCCGTGTCGAGCCGATTAGGTACTAGTGCAAAAGCGCCAATAGAGTCATGCTAGCTAATCAGAATCCTGGAAAAAAAAACATCAAGAAATGACACGTGGCCAAACAAATTGTAAACACAGGTCGCACACGCGCTGGTGACGTTTCTGTTCCATAATGTGACATTCTGAAGCCTAAATGTCAGTTGCCTTCTGTTTACAAGTAAACATGAAGGCAGAGTTTTTGCAAATCTCCACTTTGGCCAGAGTTTTCAGAAATTATAGTTTTTGGTGACTTTGAGATTCGTTTTCGTGTAAGCGAATGGCCAAAACGCATGAAAACACCACCGTTTTTGCTATGAGGCCAAAGACAAGACCAGATACAGAAGGGTTGACGAGACACAGGTGCAGACAATCAGGGCGGAAGGGAACCAGGGAAGTCAAAATGCAACTGAAACAAAGACACAGGTTTCAAAATAAAACAGGAACTAAACAAAACTATGACAGTTGCATCCTTGATGAAAGGGTCTCCAAGAGGCAGTCAGGACCGACGCTGACGACTGACACAGTCACACTCAGATCCCACAGCTGTGGCAGGCGTAGAGCTTTGAATCGGAATATCCAGGGACTGATTTGTATACCTTCCCCATGTTTTATAGGTCATTTTGTAGGCCACTGAACCCCACACTGCCCCTACATACAGTATGCACATCATGTGGATGTATATAACCATTTGAACACTAGAGATATTCATGAGAATGTGCAGTCTGTGCTTTTTGCTCTGCTTTTATTCTCACATGCCATTTACAGCTCAAGATGTTGTTTGTGAGAAACTTTCAATTAGAAATATGATGATTTTTTTTTGTTTTTGTCTGAAGCCCTGCAAGTATTGTTGTTTTTTACAGCCTTTTTCAATTTTAGTTTTAGTCTAGTCTTTGGGTCCACCTATCACTTTAGTTTTTATTAGGTTTTAACGTTCATTCCCCTTTTAGTCGTGTCAAGTTTCAGTCGACTAATAGTCTGAGCATTTTAGTCTTATTTTAGTCAAAGATTGTATTTACCAAACCCATTTTACAATTCAAACAAGGTTAACTTATTATTATTACCTTATAGACTCAAGAATACATTGATCCCAGATACAGAAGACGCTCTAATTTGAGTTTACAACATATTTATTTTTCCACATTTCTCCCCATCTTTTTCTTTTTCGACGACACATTCGGTATTTCTTTTCCACGTCTATGTAGGAAAGTGTATCCAAAGATGGTCAATTCTACTTGCAGGACTTGAAGCAAAACCCAACCTGCAGAAATGACTGTTTTGTTTGCAGCCTGTCCGGGGTGATAAGTGACATTAGTGATGTTGAACCCTTTTACAGAGTTGCATGCACCACTACTGATCAACTGCACCCTGGTATGACCTTACACGGGAGTTTTAACAAGCTAGCAAGCTCTATTGGGTAATTTGAAACAAAAGCAATGATTACAATGTTAAACAATACACCTGAACCCACAACACAGACTCTGTGGAGCTTTGAGCAAATTATTAGTGGCCCTCGTCTAGCCGTAATATAAACTGTGTCACGAATGCGGTGGATTGGACCCAGATGCAGGAGACCTGGGGCCTGTACTACGAAGCGGGATTTGGGGTTAGCGAGGTAACTTCAGGTTTAACCCTGGGTTTTCAGGACTACGACGGTGGTTCACTTCTTACCGGGACACATCGCCATGGTAACTTATGCTGAACCGCTAACCTGCTCCGGAGCAGGTTATGTTCGAGATACAGATCGCCGGGTGTAAAAGCACCGCCCACTGACCAATCAGCTCTCTTGGAAAATGACATGCCCTTTCGAAGAGAATCCAGTGGAGCTCTGTGCGCGGATCGTGAGAGGATCCCTCCGAAGAGAACGCGTATTCTGGGACCACCAAAACCCCTTTGCTTTCCCTGTATGAACGATCCAAAAAAATAAGAAAAAAAGAAAAAAGAGGTGGAGGAGAAAATAAAAAATAAATCAATCAACCCTAACCTAATTAACCCTAACCCTAATAAAACAAATCATCACCCAAAATCCGATGTACAGTCAATCCAAAACTAATACCAATTAAATAAAGAAATCAAGAAGAAATCAAAAAGAAGATGCATTTGTAAGGGGATAGCAAAAAAGGGATTTTCAATTTCGTCCCTCGAACATTCTGAGAAGTCACTTTAAAATACTAAATACCCCCCTCCTGAAAAAATAAAAAATTAAATAAAATAAATAAATAAACCCAATTCTTTGGTACAGCATCAGCACAAGTTATCGGTCAACAACAATAGTTATAGAACCAATATATACAGGACTGTCTCAGAAAATTAGAATATTGTGATTTTCTGTAATGCAAACACAAAAACAAAAAAATGTCATACATTCTGGATTCATTACAAATCAACTGAAATATTGCAAGCCTTTTATTATTTTAATATTGCTGATCATGGTTTACAGTTTAAGATTAAGATTCCCAGAATATTCAAATATATGTTTATATCCCTATGTATTTACGCATTTATACAGTCAGCGATCTTTTGCCAGCTGTCTTTCCTGCATTTTGCAGCTGCAACTGTGTTGCTTTTTGCCTGTATTATATGCCTATACTCATCATATTTCCGTAAAATTATTGTTTGCTCTTCGCTACTGAAATAAGCGGCTCTGACAGCGGACTTCTCCATGCTTGCGATTGGTCATGCGCTGAAAACACCGCCCCTTTTATGTGCACGCGCTCATATCCAGATTGGAGAAACCTGGGTTGATATACCGAGTTGATAACCAGCGTCGTGTGACCGCTTAGCGTGATTGCAATTGTCCCGCTTAGTGAATCTGGATAAGGAAAAGATATCCTGGATATGTTGAACTTGCTTCGTAGTACAGGCCCCAGGAGTTCCAAAAAACAGGTGATTTATTAAGTAAAAACAAACCAAAAGCACTGCAGAGCAGGTTTACAAAAACACAAGCGTGCACCAGAAACCGGACAGGATACATGGAGGATCAAAACAGTATGGACCAGCAGGGAACCAGGGAAAGACAAGACCAGATATACACAGAAGAGTTGACGAGACACAGGTGCAGACAATCAGGGCAGATGGGAACCAGGGAAGTCAAAACAGAACTATGCTCTCATAACAATTTTACATGTGTGGATTAATGATGGAATCAACGAGACAGAGAAAGTGGAAAAGGAATGAGGTGGGAACGTGGTTATAAAATGTTTTCACTAAGGGTGCTTTCACACCTGTTCCGTTTGAGCAGTTGTTCCGAAACAGGGAGCGTTTCCCCCTAAAGATCGGTTCGTTTGGTATATGTGAACACAGCAATCGCATATCCAGTAGTGGAATGCCAGTGTCTTTAGAAGGGTATGATAATTTGATGGGCACAGATATATTTCCTGCCAGTAATTTATATAAAATAATATATATATATATATATATATATATATATATATATATATATATATATATATATATATATATATATAAATTGTTCGAAGCCAGTAGCTATGATCAATGACCTCAATGACCTCAATGACCATCAATTACCATTTTGGCTTCCAGTTACTAATAATTATGGCAAGAAAATGTACAAAAAAGCGAGGAGGTGGGGAAAACACGCAAGCATGTTTTGCTCAGTGCCCACGTTGCTTTGTAAAGAATACTGAAGTTAGGTCAATGTCAGGTCAACTCAGCACCTGCTTGATGTCCAGAAGCTCCCCAAACAAACTGCTATAATCATCGAGCAAATGTCACAGGTGAGACCCAGCAGACGCTCTCAGTGCAGGCAAGACGGAGCGACGGGAACGAGAGAGCTGCCATATACGGCCAAACATGGACTGACGAGAGGGTGGATGACACCGGCAGCTGCAGTGGGACTCCGCGTGACAGATGGGGGTGAAAAGAGTCCAGTTAAGAGAAGCTGTGCCGGGAGCAACAGACAGAGAGAACACACATTTTGCACATCCACTATCTCCAGCTCTTTGGGAATTGTTGTCAGATAAAGATTATAAAAAGAACAGACAGAAATAACATGAAGGAACATTGGAAAATGTGCTTCAGAGACTATTTCTACACCATGGACATAAATGTGCTCCATCAGAAAGGATCTGGTGCTTCGTCCTTTCCAATCATGGAGAGTCATTAAAGGGATTTGATCTATAAAGAAGGAATTCTGTTAGGTAATTATAAGACAAGCGAAAAATGCTAATTTGTCAAAAGAGAACATTAAAGGAGATGATTAAGGAAGGAGACAATAAAGGCTATACCTCACAGTCAGGACTATTTTGTAGACACCTCTAATGTTATAGTATGATGGCCGTAAATACATTCTGACAATGTATATCAAATCTAATCGAATCAAACTTTATTTATGTAGCACTTTTCATACAATAGTAACGCAGACTACTGTCAGTGAAGGAAAAACTACCCTACGGGACAAATAAAATAAATCTAAAAAAAGTGTTTAACATAATAAAATCAACATATAATGTATAAAAACTCACAAACTCAAGGTTAAAAACACACATCTGGTCATTTTCACACACATCCTTACATCAATAGCCACACAGCACACATATAGACAATAGACAATAAAACATAATCATGAAAAATCATAAATAATCATAAATAAATACCAATATGTATACATTAATGCTTTCATATAAAATGATCACCTGATGAGGAAGGTATGGCCTTACCGACCAAAGAAAGACGGCTTTGCACCAATTCTTGCCTGCAGGCGATAAAAAAAAGCTTCTTTATTAAAATTCAGAACAACAAAAGTGTGGGAGATAGAATTCATCTGACCTCATTTATAAGAAGGGTTTTCCATTAGTCAAGTGTTGTTTAACCAAGTGGAAAATGGGTTTTTAAAAATTGCTACTTGTGAATATGTTCATTATGTGTGTGTGTGTGTGTGTGTGTGTGTGTGTGTGTGTGTGTGTGTGTGTGTGTGTGTGTGTGTGTGTGTGTGTGTGTGTGTGTGTGTGTGTGTGTGTGTGTGTGTGTGTGTGTGTGTGTGTGTGTGTGTGATTATGGTTACATTTGTGCGTTTCTGAGTGTCAGCTTGTAAATGCAGGTACGTGCTCATAAAGCGGCGGCTGTCTGTCAGAGATTTAACTCTGACATTGGGGTTAAGCAGAGGGATTTAAGCGTCATCAGCATAACGTCATAACAAAGCATTGATTTGTATAACTGAACACTTGGAGCTTGTAGTAATACTGGTGGTCTGAGTTAAGTGGATCACTTTTATCTAGTCATAATCACTTAGCACATATTTCATTTGTTCAATTACTTTATCACAAATATTTCAAACAATACCGAAATTTAAAGACATTCAAATCAGTACTTGCGTTTTGTTTTGTTTTAATCTCACTGGGTCCCCCTAGAGGTGTGGAGTTTAAGTCATTTTCCATCACTGTAAGATTTGTAATTCGGTCACTCCCTTGTTTTCCTTTCCTTCATTTATTTCTGGGTTTTTTTTGTGCTTGTCTGTAGCATCATGTTTTACACTGTGTGTCTTTAATATACTACTGGGCTGTTGTAATTTCAAGGTGTCCTGATACAGTGACAAATAAAGATCTATCTATCTATCTATCTATCTATCTATCTATCTATCTATCTATCTATCTATCTATCTATCTATCTATCTATCTATCTATCTATCTATCTATCTATCTATCTATCTATCTAACATGATATCAACTGTGGCTCTTTGGGCTATATATATATGTGTATATATATATATATATATATATATATATATATATATATATATATATATATATATATATATATATATATATATATATATATATATATATATATACCAAAAACTGGTATAGGGGACGTAGGTGTTTTGGATGAGAGGAAAAGTGGAGACAAACGATCACTTCTGTGACGTGAGCATGGACACGTTGATGTCCAACATGTTTCTGCAGAGATTCTCTGTTCGGCTGCTCAATGTTGACGTTTTAAAGGTTCAATTATATTATTGAATTGGAGTTTGCACACGCCAGGCCCAAATACTGAAGTAAAACTGCCATCCCTCCTTTCCATCCCTTATGTCATTTCATCAATGAATGTGGTTTTACTGCTATTTCAACATTTACAGTCATCACCAGAAAAATAACACCAGAAAAATTACTTATTTGACAATTTCACCTGTTTCAAGTAAATTTCCACTTGAAATAAGTAGAAAAATCTGCCAGTGGGAAAATATTTATCTTCTCATTACAAGCAAAAAAATCTTGTTCCACTGGCAGATTTTTCTACTTATTTCAAGTGAAAATCTACTTGAAACAGGTGAAAATTGTTGTTTTTTCCAGTGATGTCTTGTTTTAAGTGGAATGAGATTTTTTTACTAAAATTAGACATTTTAACTAGAAATAGGACAAATATTCCTGTTAAGATTTTGAGTTTTTGCAGTGATCCATTTTACTTATCCTGTGAAGGACAGAGTCATATTGATAAGTTCAGAAAAGTGTTTTTTATTGTTGTGTTTTGATGTATTAGATGTAAGCCCAGTGGATATTTAAAGCTTACAGAAGGCTGCATTTAACTGCTGCTATGTCATTCCTGCAGTATTTCTGCAGGTGTTTTGGTCACTGCTATTATTTGTAGTATATTATATTATTTGTAATCAGCACAAATTATCTGTCCCCATATGATAAAATCCACCATCCCCCCTGATTGTTTTTTACAACTCGAGTACTGGACACAACCAATGATGTATCAGGTTAGCAATTTACATGGACAATGTAGTTGTGAATAGTAAAGAACTGTTGAAAGTTACATAAATGTCTTGTGAAAGATCAGTGGAGATAAAATGTGAGCGTTGTTGCAGCAGCGGCTCATTGGAGGCTGGGGTTTTGTAGCTGTGCGGCTGCTTTGCTCTCCTCCTGCTGCCCCGGCTGATTGTACAGCCTGTAATTGATCGGCTTAAGGCTTCACTTAAGCATCATTTCACAACTTTAAGAACTTAAAAATTCCTCGCCTCCTACACTTATTTCTCCTAAAGGGGATGCATTTGATCTTTCTCTTCAAGCAGCTCAGTTTTTATACAGTTGGTCACCTACCGACTTCTTTTTATTCTCATCAAGAAGGCTGTGAGATCGGTTTAGTTCAAGTTTGATAGCATGAAAGAGCGAATGCCCTTTATTATCCTTTAGATATATTTCCTTTACAGCCCTTCTACTGTACACGGTCTCTTTTAAACCTCCTACTCTATCAGGCTGCCCATTTCTGTAAGACTATAGTCCTTATAAAGACCTCATTTAGACAATGTACTAGTTGTAAAAATGTATTTATTTGGAAAGAGTTTATGATCATACATTTTTGGGTGTTGTTATTGACCATAAATTGTGCTGGAAGCCACATGTTGATCATTTAAAGGCAAAGGTATCTACCGTATTTTCCGCACTATAAGGTGCACCGCATTATAAGGCGCATCCTCAATGAATGACGCATTGTAAAACCTTTTCCATGTATAAGGCGCACCGCATTATAAGGCGCTACAGTAGAGGCTGGGGTTACGTTCTGCATCCATTAGACCAAGGGTCGGCACCCGCGGCTCCGGAGCCGCATGCAGCTCTTTCATCCTTATACTGCGGCTCCAAGTGGCTTGAAAAAATAAATTACAAAAAAAAACTAAGTATTTAATTGAAGTGTATTTTATTTGTGTTAGTTCTTTAATATTTTAGTTCTAAATTGGAAGATTATTGGGATTTTGACATATTAGAATAAATATATATTATTGTTTTTCGTCGCTCAAAATTAACGTCATACTCGCGAAAGCCGGTATACCCGCCAAAACGCCATCCATTCGTCGCGACTTGATCCATATATAAGGCGCACCGGATTATAAGGCGCATGGTCAGCTTTTGAAAAAATTGAAGGCTTTTAGGTGCGCCTTATAATGCGGAAAATACGGTAAATCAATCGGAATATTGCACAGAACCAATGACATCCTCACTCATGACTCCCTGAATATGTTACACAGTTGCTTCATTGTCCCATTCATCACTTATTGTGTGGAAATCTGGGGAAATACATACAAAACAATCACAGACCTGATTTTTATCTTACAAAAAAGAGCCATTCGAGTTGTAAACAAAGCAGATTATCGAGAACCAAAAAATAGATTATTCGTAAATTCAAATGTGCTTAAATTTAGATATTTAGTGGGCCTTAAAAGGGCACATTTTATGTTTAAAATCAACGATAAAACACTTCCTGACAGTATTCAGAAGCTCTTCCAAAGCAGAGTTAGCCAATAAGAACTAAGAAAAACATTTATGTTCAGGAAAACAAAGAACCGACGTTAAACAACGATGATCTCAGTGACAGGATTAATCTGTGGAACAGCTGAGATACAGAAATGAAAATGTGTAGCACGTATTTACAATTCAAAAGCACCTATAAATACAAAATGATTAATACTTATAAAACAAAGGAATAATACACATAGGCATGTTCCTGTGGACATGTGTATGTATATGTGTTTATGTATGTATATGTATATACTGTATGCGTATGTATGTGTGTGTGTGTGTATATATATATATATATATATATACAGTATGCATGTGTGTGTGTATGTAGGTATGTATATGTGTATATATGTGTATGTATTATTGTATTATTGCTTATATAAATACTGTATGGAATGATATTTATTAATGACATTGCACTAGTTTATAAAAGCTAACATTTTTTGTGAAAAGGGTATATATATATATATATATATATATATATATATATATATATATATATATATATATATACCAAAAATTATATATATTTCTTTGTATAACACTGACGATTTACACGGTTATTTGTGTTGTGGAAATTGAAAGGACCACTAAACTAAACTAAACTAAACTACAGTAAGTTGAATGCATGTGGATTTGTTCTGGTCTATGCTCCGCCCCTGAGCTTGGCCACACCCCCGGGGGAAGCAAAACTCACGCACAAATGCATTAATGTGACTGAGCCCTCGAACCAACGGGATCACATGTTCAGGGTTTGAGAGCAAAGGCTGGAAACGGTCGGTGTTTTATCCTCCTTGGTGTGATTCTGTACGGCTCCAGTTTGCCTATGGCAACTCTTCCATACACTAAGGTGTTGGAATAAGATATACGCCAAGAGAACTTGGCTATCCTCGATAAAATGAGGGATATAATTGTATACCATGGGACCCATAACCATTTTATGAAATTCAATATAAATTCCCATCCCTTGTTCATTTGTAACAGTTTGACCATAAGCGAAAAAAGCCCTTCAGGCTTCACTTTTTGACATTTTTAGACTACGTGTAAAAATAAATAAATAAAATAACTAGGATAATCATAATGTATGAAGGCATCCGGGGCAGAAATGCTGCCGCTGAAGCGGCACAGTCGTTCTGGACTCGTCTGGAGTGAACTGGAATATATAATCACAGCCAGAATGAGACGAGTAAATGGCTGTCAGGGGGACAGACGCACCGACACACACACACACACACACACACACACACACACACACACACACACACACACACACACACACACACACACACACACACACACACTTCAAGATGAGTATCGTTTTGAGTCTCACTGGAACAATTAGAGTGTAAAGGAAGCCTGAGCTCCTGTCAGCGCATCTTCACTGAGGATTAATTAATAGACTGTAGTTTTTAAAGGGAGGAAATGAAGAAAAAAATGATTAAAAATATTTTCTCATAACTTTACACAACCTCAACTTTGATCAACTTGAAGTACCGACAAATCTATCTTCCCTCCAGAGCTCCTTACAAGCAAAAGGGGAGAAATATTGTCATATAAATGCTGTAAACATCCTTACAGTATTTACTTTCTTTATAGCCCACGTGATCCCATGATTTCAATTTGAGTAACGTCAACATCTTTTACATGAAATAAAGACTTGTTTTGTTGTGTACGTGGGTATGATGTGACATCACACAGCGGTCGCCATCATCAGGACCCGCTTCCAATGAGCCTTCTACTGTATCCGCCGCCGTGGGCTGCGATGACAGCTAATCTCAAATAAATGAATGAATGAATGAATTGAATGAATTAATCTTTATTTCGGCTTGTACAGAACAAGATGAAAAGGAAGAGAAAAAAAAATCAACATTTCTTTTGCCGAAAAGGTGTAGGCTGAAGCCGTAGCTTATAGTGCCTACCCTTTTTTCTTTTGATCAGCAAAAAATATGAGACATTAGCTTTTACTCAGTGAAAACAAACAATACATAAAGAAGAAAAAAAATAAATAAATAAGTAAGACAAAATATAAAATTGACATTTCACATCCTAGAATGTTTTTGATAGTATACTTTATAATTATAGTGTTTTATATTTATTTACAATATTTTCTTTAAACAATTTCTTAAACTTGACGATAGAGCGACACATTTTTAGGTTGTTATTACAACTATTCCAAATTTCTTTTGCCTTAACTGATGTACATTTCTTTTTAATATTTGTTCTTGCTGTCGTCATCTCAAACATGAGTTTCCCCCTCAGATCATAACAGGTTTCTTTTATCTGGAACAGGTCCTGAATGCAGTTTGGAAGCAGTTTCTGCTGGGCTTTAAAGGCAAATAAAACAGTTTTCTGCTCTACTATATCATGGAATTTTAAGATATTATATTTAATAAAAAGATTATTTGTTGGTTCATAGTAGTCGGTTTTATTAATTATCCTTAACGCTCTTTTCTGTAATAGAAAAATAGGGTTTGTATTTGTTTTATAGGTGTTACCCCATATCTCCAATGGTTTAACCTTTTACAACATCCCCAAAAACCCTGAACGGGTTCGCTGCCATCAGGAGGGATCACTGGACCCAAATACTGAAAAACCTTTTTAAGCTTACATGAGGTGGTTTTTCAGACTCAATAATCCAGTTTATAGCAAAAGTGTCATGAAAACACTGTTTTGTGTATTTCCACGTCTCTAGCAGCGCTGCATGTGATGTAGCCGGTCGATCTGAAGCCACCAGAATCTAGTTTACAGCTGTTTTTGGCCTCATTGATACGACGATGGACCATAACACTTAAAGGGGACCTATTATGGCATCTAATCCCTATTTTAAACAGGCCTTGAATGTCTTAAAAACAAGCTTTTGATTGTTTTTGCTAAATAAATTTGAAATTCAGCCTCTGAGCCATGTCTTTAGAATCCCAGTCTCTAACCTCATTATCTATGCAGGATTCTGAGTGGGCGGGGCTATGATAATGAGGCACTGTGCTGATTGGCTGCCTGAATGACGCGATACACCGCTATGAAAAAATGGCGGAAGCTCCGGCCAGCGGAGTTAAGCCTGAATTACCACCACCAGTGAGGATGTGTATGAATGAATAATGATCTCTGTAAAGCGCTCTGGGTGCCTTGAAGGGTGCTATATAAATCCAAGTCATTATTATTATTATTATTATTAATTATGGTTCTGCGTTAAATCGGCGCAGAGCCTACGGCGTAGGGTCTGCGTTGGTGTAACGCGGAACCATAAATCAGCCTTTACTCCGTGTCCTCACCATGTCATAACTGCATCTGCATGCGATGCTAGCGAGCGTCAACGACAAAATCAATTCCATTGCTCTATTTTCTATTGGACTGTCCTAACTGGCCGCAGCGATGCAGCGACGCAGCGACGAAAACACAACAAAAGCGACAAAAACCTCAAAGTGGCAGCTGGCTGGAAGGAGATGGACAGAGAGCGTCCGATGTCACGCAGTGCAATGCGATAGTCGGACTTTCGCATGCAGTTACACGGTTTTATAGTTGTGGGCGTGGTTTGCATTTTGGTTACGTAACGAAAATGCGCAGAATCTGAACGGCTCGTAGATCCACATCACACTGGATGGATCATCCGGGCGGCTGTACAGACAATGCAGAATTTGGTTGCTTTCCTCCTTCTCTGAGTTGGCAGGCTGAGGGGAGACCACTTTATGTTAAAGACAGAGAAAACCTGTTTTTCATAATAGGTCCCCTTTAATCATTGAGCATCACTGCATCACGTCAGCGGCAATCACGACTATTTATCGGACTAAAGATATTTTGCATCTTCAACACTGACATTTTCTATTTCATTGTTTTGAAGAGAAGTTTTGCAGGATGAGTTAGGGAGAGTTACAAAAATTTAGCTTATTCGAAAAACACCATTCAATGGAAACACCGACCCAAACTCGACTAGATAATGTTGCCAATGTAAATATGGCTTACTCTAATATTTAATGTTAATATCCCTTGTATGACAGACTGCTAACTTTCCTTCCTGAGATCAAGAACATCTTTTTCTCAGCAAAATGATAAATCTTGGGACCATTAACATTCCTGAGGTAAATTATCGGGAGGCATGAGGGCTTCTCCGCTGTATGAGACGGATTGTAAATATTAGCAAATGTCAAATCTGGAAGTGTTTTACTAAACTTTAGGGGAGTCAGTAGTTCACTTGACAGCAAACATGGACCAAATCATAACATATCAGTTTTCTTGGAACACCGGTGCTGCCCGTCAGTGGTAAGGTAAGCTACATTAGGTTTCTGCTGGGTGACATCACTTCCTCAATCACAGTCGCGGCCCACAGGGAATCAGATCCAGAGGATGCAGCTGCAGGTTAGAGGCTGATGCCGTTAACGCAGAGCTCTAGGTTCACGTCAATTAAAAACATAGTTCCATAGAGAAAGGGGCGGATGGCCGGCCACGCGGGGATCTTCTCTGGGACTGCGAGAAGAAGAAGAGACCATCGTTGGATACACTTTCCTACATAGATGTGGAAAAGAAAACCCAATTTGTCCAAAAAGAAAAAGATGGGGAGAAATGCGGAAAAATAAATATGTTGTAAACTCAAATTAGAGCGTCATCTGTATGTGGAATGAATGTATTCTTGAGTGTATAAGGTAACAAAAATATAATAATAAGATAACCTTGTTTGAATTGTAAAATGGGTTTGGCTAAATATAATCTTTGACTAAAACTAGACTAAAATGGACAATTCTGACTAAAATGCTCAGAAATTTAGTCGACTGAAACTTGACACGACTAAAAGAAGAATGAATGTGACTAAAAATAATAAAAACTGAAATGATAGCTTGACCCAAAGACTAGACTAGTGGTTTCCATGTTATGAAGAAGGCAGCATCATACGATGGAGACTCGAGTGGAGATTTTTTCAAACTGTAAATACACACGTGTGTGTGTGTCTCAACAAAGACTCCTGGGTAACATCCTCAGAGTGAAACGCCTCACACCACAGAAACGAGAAGCCCCAGTCAGTGTTTTGTGTTGCTGCTCGACATTCCCCCACGCCACAGTTTGAGCACCCTGTTGTACATCGGCAGCAGATAATCCCCGTCTCCCTTTTATGGTACTTGTATAACAAAGTTATCACCTCTCTCACAAGTCGTAAAGTTTTGTAGGAATGTGTTGCACTTCAGATTGAAACTCACTGCGTCGGCCTTCTTCATCAGCCAGAGAGTCGTGAGTGTTGTACTCTGTCGTCTCCGTTCGTCAGCGGCTATCAGCTGGGAGGTTCTGGGGCTGGGCTACTTTCTTCAGTCACCATGACATTCTTACTATATTGTTTATGAAATCTCATTAACTAAATACGGCCACCCCTTGGAAGTGAGATCAGGCAGGCATCAGGTTTCCTATGCTTGCTTTTATCCCTCTTATTACAATTACACCATCTCATTCATAGGCCTGTTAAAGCAGCAAGGCTACATGGCCCTATGCACGTCCTTGAGCTGATTTTCACATTTCACAATTAAGGTATTCTGTGTTATTTCGTTATAATTAAGAAAAAAAAGTGTTATTTTGTTATAATTAAAAAAAAAGTGGCATGTATCTATCTATATCTATATATTCACACACACGCACACACTTCATGCCTACATGCCCACATTAAGGGAGCAGGAAGCAACAGATCTGGGTCGCCACCCTGATTTCGCTAATCCCTAAAAAAGGGAAAGACAAAACTGACTGCTCCAATTACAGACCGATTTCCTTAATTGACTCAGACAAGAAGCTGTATTCTAAGGTACTGGCATTACATTTGGAGAGATACATGGACAAACTAATTCATAAGGATCAGACTGGCTTCATGAAAGGGTGCTTAGCAGCGGACAATATCCGACGCCTAATACATGTAATTCATGAAACTCAACAATTACAGACTCCATGCGCGATACTGTCACTTGATGCCGAACAGGCCTTTGACAGGCTCGAGTGGCAGTATCTGTGGGCGATCCTGGAGAGATTTGGCCTAGGGAGAGGGTTTGTCGACATGATTTGTGTTTTATATGTTAACTGTCAAGTTCCACTTAGTTGACTCCGAAAAGGACACCGGGACAACTCGGATTTCCAATTGATCAACTTTATTTATCCAACTTTTAGGCTTGGTTGGTTTCTTTTCAGTTGATCTTCAGATAGTAATCAGGTTGTTAACCATTGGTGTATTGGAGTCTTTTTAAAAATGGATCTTGTAGATTATTTCTGGCTGCTTTCCGCCCTGTTCGTTTGCTCGGGTGTGAATGAAGTGAGACAGACCTCCATTTCTTAACAGCTGCCTTGAATCAGCTAATCGCGGCCATCTTGCCCTTGGTGTTCTGGGAAACGTAGTTCTTTCTGGTACTTCCCCATGTAGGGCCAAGGCAAGTAAGATGGAGGAGTCAGCTCCTCCCTTCCAGGTCAGGGACACTTGAGTTTTAACTTCACACCTCCCACTTGGCCTCATGGGTTGTAAAACCCAATGGGGTCATACAGGTCCTTCACTCCTTTGCTCTTCAATGGGAATTAGAATGACAAGGCGTCTTCACGTGCACCTTCTAGTTCAGTGCCAGCCAACCCAGCCTGCTTGGGTGTTGCCTCCCACTTTGGTTGTCCTGGGTTTGACTTCCTCTTCAGCCACTGCTCGGCAGCTCGTCGTGTCCAGGCAACAACTCTGATCAGTTTGGTCAGGCTACTGAACCTTTTTACATCCACAAGATGTTTAACCCAGCTAGTGGGCTTTCTTCTTGGAAGAGTAGGTTTTGCCTCTTCACAGGGACTTTCCTTTTTTGGAGTGACCAGTGGGTCTTCTTTTTGCTGACTCATCTTTGCTTGAGCTCTGGTCAGTGCAGCAGAGAATGCCTTCCTTTGGAGCTTGTTTACACTCTCCCTGGTCTGGGCTGCAACTTCTCCAGCTGACTGAATAGGCCACTCCTCCACTGGCCACTTCAGGAACTCTGGTCCATTTTGCCATGTGGATTCCTCATTCAAGTCTTTGGGAGTGCCTCCTCTTGTTATTAAGTCAGCGATGTTCAGATCTCCACGGATCCACCACCAGTCTTGCACCGCCATGGTGTCCACGAACGGCTTACACTCGAGCCCCTTTCCCATTTTTCGTGGGACCTGACAGGGATGTGGCCTCTCCCCAAGTTTATTTATTCTCTTGTTAGAACCGCTAGCCCAACATCTGAGGGAGACCCAGGTAATTTCTCCTATTCGGATTAAAACCTTGTTGCATATCATATCGGCTTTTGCTGATGACGTATTTATCTACTTATCGGATATCGAAAAGTCAATACCCTCTCTGTTAGCCACTTTTGAAGAGTTCAGGATGTTATCCGGCTATAAGATTAATTGGACGAAGTCAGCTCTGATGCCCCTGAATGAACCCGCGAAAGCGGTAGTTTTGCCTTATGACATTCCCATCACAGCAGAGATCACGTACTTCAGACATCCAGATGTTAAAAATGTTTGTATTTCTCAATCTTGTCATGTGAGATTATAATTTCATTAAAACAGTTGTTCACAAAAAAAGAATAAAGTCGAAATTTCGTGAATAAAGTCGGAATTTTGCCTTTTTTCTCAACATTTCAACTTTATTCTCGACATTTTGACTTTATTCTCGACATTTCGACTTTTTCTCGAAATTGTACTGTGGATAATGTACTGTAAGTGCATAATGAAAAAAATCTTCCTCCTCTAAAATGGGAGGGTTGCGGTGGGGTGGTAGTCTAGTGGCTACAGAGGGCTTGGGTCTGGAGGACCCAGGTTCAAGCCCTGGAATGGCAACCAAGATTAACCACCTTGGGCCCCTGAGTCTGCTAAATGGCAGTACTAGTAGTAGAAGTAAAATATTATTTTTTATTTTTCTCCTGCCTGGCCCTAATACTCTTCCTTACTGCCCACCCTCAACATAAAATACAGATTTTCTAATTCATTCATGAGGCAACTTCTGCTCCCAGACTCGAGTGTCGGAGCGGCTGGTGCTTCAGCTTAACTTGTGTGTCTCTTTGAGGCATCCCTGACTATTCCAGCGACTCCCTCGGAATAAGAAAAGGTTGATTTACCAGTCCCACATGGCAGATACATGCCTTCCTCGCTGGATTTCCTTTCCGCACTTGTGTCATATTAGAAAATGCAAGCAAACACTGAATGTGGCAAATCCCAGTTGGTTCCAGCACAAACCGTCGACCTTCCAGCAGCAACGCCTTATTTTTCGTTCCCCCGACGCCGAGGAAGAGTGTGAGGAGCGCCTCAACGCTTATTGAGACGGAGTAGTTGAGAGGTGATGTTGCTCTCGGGGGATCCCTCGTGTCACTCAGAGATAATGAGAGGAAAAGGGTTTAGAAAACCGCACCTTTGACTTGTCCTTGCACATTTTCCAACATATTCAGTGACGACGATGATCAGCAATTATGAGTTTCACCCTGACATGTCCGCAGTAATTCATTAATTTGGTATTCTAGTACTTGCATGTTTCTCAAACTACTTTCATTGTACAAATAAACTGGTATTTGATTTTATTCTCTTATTCTCAGTGTAAGTAAAAAGTTCACTCACTGTAGCTTCTGCAGTAGTTTTTTTTATCTTTTCTTTTCTTTTTTTGTGTTTTTGTCTATTGCCTTAGGCTTTTAAAAAAGTTTGCCCAACTTTTTTTTTTTTTTGCCTGACTCTCTCTTTGTATCAGAAATAAAAGCAGCCACGGACTTCATTCTCTCCAAGTATCAAGGGATTGTGTGCGCAAGTCTTTTGTACTTTACAAGCACCCTTCGTCATCTTCATCTCTCTCCCCCTTAAAATCCCCCCCGTGGCTTTAGTTCATGCTGTCGTGTAGCCGATGCATGTGTGCGTCTGTGTCTGTGACTGTGGGCTTCTTAGCGAGAACATCGCTAACGTCGCACAGAGTCATTCTGTGAAGTATAAATACAAATAAGTCAGCATTGATGCATCATGTTAATGTCCGTTCGTCAGCTTCCTTTTAATCTCAAAACTAATCAGATTTGTCTCAGGGTTGAAGTTCTCTCCTTTCCTCATGAAATTCAGATGAAAAAGGTTGAGTTGTACCTTTTTTTTAAAGTGGCATGACATATCAAAGGAACACACACACGCAAGCACACACACATCTGGTTAACCAAGAACGTTGCAGTAGCTTAATGGAGTCTGCCAAACTGACATTAACGCCAGATGTTGATTTTATATAATGCCCATTAATACGTTTATTTATATTTAGAAAAAAGAAAAGCCTCAATCCTGAGCTCAGGGTATGGAAAACCAATATACACGTGTATTATAACTACACATATACATGTGTATTATAACTACACATATACATGTCTATTATAACTACACATATACATGTGTATTATAACTACACATACATGTGTATTATAACTACACATATACATGTGTACACATACTTGCATTGATATTCCTTTATGCCTCTCATAACCTCCTTTAATTAATTAAACTGCATTCATTTGTGCATGATGTGCAACACATTTCCGAGAAACGATTTACGCCTCGCTGAAGTTCTCATTTTGCCCTCACCGCCACTCGGAGGTTCGTGTTCTTGTCAGATGTTTTTCTTCAGCTTTGTTTTTGCTTAGCCTTATTCCAGAGATTTTTGCTGTTGCACAGTTTGCTGATTCTACCTGAACTCGAGGTGACTTCTATAAATATTAATTTCCGCTCGTTCCTTGTCTAGTAGTGCATACCGAAAGTAACTCTGTGTTTCATGACCCTGTGGCTAAAGTTTTGCAAATAAAATGCAACAAAGACAAATCTTTGTGCTTAGTTTTCTTCCCCACAGATTTCCACCACAGCATTTCTGTTATATGATCATATTTTCTCTGGTAAAATATAAGGTCACTGATTAAAAGAGGAGAGAATGATTGATTTATTCTGATTAATACTGCAAACAATGAGGACCTCAGTATTATATTTCAGCGCCACATAAAATGCAACACAATTAATGATATTTATAATGATAATGATAAATTAAAGCTGAAAGCAGCGATGAACGGGCCCTCGCGCGTGCAATTTCCACCAATAAAGGTCAAGGACTCAAAAACATGTCCGATGACACCACCATGACTCTTTATGTCAAGCCATTCAAAAGTTAGGGCAGAAAATAGTAACTATCAAATATCGACCAATCAGAAGAAGGGGCGTGGCTAATTTGCACCAATTAAAGTGAAGGAGCCAAAACCGAGTCCGATGACAACACCCACTACTCTCTATATCAAACCATTCAAAAGTTATGGCAGAAAATAGGACCTATCAAATACCGACCAATCAGAAGAAGGGGCGGGGCTAATTTGCACCAATTATGTTCAATGACTCAAAAACGATACCGATGACACCACCCACAAGTCTTTATGTCAAACCATTCAAAAGTTATGGCAGAAAGTAGGAACTATCAAAATGGACCAATCAGATGACGGGTGGGCGCGCTTTTTGGGGTCTATTGTCGCCACAGCAACGCTTTTGACTGAGAACAGTAATGCCCATCGTCGCAGGATCGAGACGCACATTTTGATGTATAACACACCTGGGTGCACGTTACGGTTCGGGCCGCATCAACGGCCGAAGAAATTGCATAAATTGCGCCAAAATTACACGATTAATTCAGGATGGCCAACTTCCTGTTCGGTTTCGGCCATGGCGCCAAGAGATTTTTCTTTAAGTTGCGACATGATACAGGTGTATATCGGTTTTCGTGCATGTACATCAAACCGTATTGTGGGGCTTGAGGCACAAAGTTTTCTAGGGGGCGCTGTTGAGCCATTAGGACACGCCCATTAATGCAAACCATTAAATTTAAAATTTTTCGCCAGGCCTGGCTTGGTGCAAAATTTGGTGACTTTTGGGGCACGTTTAGGGGGAAAAAAGGCCCTCATTTTGTCCTAACTAAGACATGTTCTCAAAGGGCTTCTACCTGCTCTAGACAGAAACTGTTGTCCACACATAAAAGAGAGACAAAACAGCAACAGAGTCACCAGAACCACCTCATACCACAATAGGGCTTGGTCGCCAAGTTGCATTCTGGGAAGTGGCGGCCATGTCGGCAGCCTCGTGAGTGTAAACAAACAGCAGTGTAATAGCAGTGTGGTAGCACCAAGGGAACAGACTGAACGCAAAAAAAAAAAAAGTTGAAATGCCGGAAAGGAACTGGAATTTACCGGGATACCTTAAACAAGGACGCCAGGGAGCGGTATATGGAGAAAATAGAGTGGAGCTCCGACGAGGACTTACTGCTGCAGTTCTGCACAACCGACGTCTTCGGCTACCGTGTTTGCAGTGTGAGCGACTACACGTCGGAGCAGTTCTGTTGTTATAAGTCGTTGGAGTCTCATGTGCAGTTCACAAATGGATGGATGCAGGAGCTTCAGATCATAAAGCCGGAAAACAGTGGGAACAAAAGTTAAACCATTAGCGATCTATTCCCCACGTCTGTTATGTGTGGAGCTGCTGCAGCCAACAACACAGCAACGGGTTACCATGGTTACAGAATAACGGAAAGTAATGATTACAAGTAAGACACAACGAAGAGGGAGCACGTCTGTACACAGTACGCAGTGGTCCGAAGAGCAGCTAAGTTAGCTTCCAACATGGCGGCTCCGCCAAGTGATGACGTCAAGACGATCAAGCCCTATTGCAAAATCCCGTTCTGCAGAACAACTTTGGTACAGTCAGCCTTCTCCTATAAGAGCTGTAAACTCTGGAACTCACTGCCTTCAGAAATTAAATCCATCTCAGAGTTTAACATGTTCATCACCAAAACTAAAACCTGGTTAAAGAAAAATCTAAACTGTACTCATCTGTAAATAGTGTGTATATTTGTGTGGGAGAGTGAGTGAGGGAAGGTTTTATATCAGGTAAATGCAATATCGCATTTTGGTATTATTCAATTTAATGGTCTTTTTAATTGATGTAAATTAATTTTATATTGTACTGCAATGTT
Source organism: Cololabis saira (assembly GCF_033807715.1). Lineage (NCBI taxonomy): Eukaryota > Metazoa > Chordata > Actinopteri > Beloniformes > Belonidae > Cololabis > Cololabis saira. The sequence goes on from NC_084600.1 coordinate 42,075,300, forward strand.
GTTGTTAAGTTATAAATCACTTCCAATAAATCACAGTGGGAGGAGCGGGGTGTAAGGTGGGTGGTCCACGTGTCCGGGTGTGATGTCATTATTAATCAGCTGTGTGCCGCCGGTTACGCCATAAGCGGAAGCGATCCGTGCGGTGACGTAAAATTGTCGGGAGAGTGATGCGGTACTGGTAAGAGCTCCGTTTATTAATGTGACGGTTTTTTGTTTATACATGCTGTGCTGGATCCGCATCTCGCGGCCGCGATCGCTTGTGTGTGACATTGTTGCTGTGCTGATGATGCGCCGCTGCGCTGTCGCGCTGTCGGCACCTGGAGATGTGTGTGCGTGTGTTTGTGGGTGTGGCGGAGCACGCCGTTTAAGTTATGAATGAACATCGCGGCTCAAAACTTAAGATGAAATTAACATATGACATAAGATTAACTTTTTGTGTTTACTTGCAAAAGTGCAAAGCAATTTATTTTGTATTTATAAATCCCCATTTAATTGTATTTAATTATGACAGATGATGGTTATTGCTTTTTGTTGTTATTGATTATATGATTATGTTTAAGGCAATTAACTACGTTGTACTTGGATTTCATTTCTTTTTCACAGGTTTATAACCTGCTACAACCCAAATGTACGTCTTGCTGCCACAGAAGCAGTACATTATTTCAAGAAATAAAAACAAAGAAAAGCTGAGTTATTCCTCGTCCACTCTCCCTACACCCTGTCTGGGGGGATTTGAAAAAACCGGAACAGTTGTGGAAGAGAATTAGCACTAGCTATAAACTCTACATGCATCACATCAGCCGCAAGCTTGTATTTATGTTTCACTGCATTGTCCCTGTCAGATAAATAAATAAATACAAAAATACTCCAAACCTGGACTAACGTACTTGAAACCTGGAGTAACGGACCCCAAATCAGGACTACAGACCCCAAACCAGGACTAATGGATCTAAACTGGACTAACGGACCCGAAACCTGGACTAACAGACCTGAAACCAGGACTAATGGACCCGTAACCTGGACTAACTGACCGGAAACCAGCACTAAAGACCCGAAACCTGGACTAATGGACCCGAAACCTGGACTAATGGACCCGAAACCTGGACTAACGGACCCGAAACCTGGACTAACAGACCTGAAACCAGGACTAATGGACCCGTAACCTGGACTAACTGACCGGAAACCAGCACTAAAGACCCGAAACCTGGACTAATGGACCAGAAACCTGGAGTAATGGACCCGAAACCAGGACTAACGGACCCGAAACCTGGACTAACAGACCCGAAAACAGGACTAATGGACTATTGGACCTGGTTAAAGAAAAATCTAAACTGTACTCATCTGTAAATAGTGTGTATATTTGTGTGGGAGAGTGAGTGAGGGAAGGTTTTATGTCATATAAATGCAATATTGCATTATAGTATTATTGAATTGTATGGTCTTTTTAATTGATGTATATGAATTTTATATTGTACTGCAATGTTGTGGAAGAGAATTAGCACTATAAACTCTACAGTACATGCATCACATCAGCTGCAAGCTTGTATCTATGTTTCACTGCATTGTCCCTGTCAAATAAATACAAATACAAAGCGAAGTGACCCTTGGACCTGTAACTGAGGTACATGCTCAGTACCAATGACGTGATGACATCATCAGTGCTGATGGATAATTGCAGCTTTTGGAGTACCGTATATTACCAAGTGCAGCATTTCAGGGAAGACGTTCCTCATTTCAGCAAGAATATACCAAACAATTTAATCTAAAAAGTCATCAAAAGAAACCATTATGCAAAAACAGTTTGACAAAAGTGGTATTTAACGGTTGACCTGAGAGCTCAGGCAGAACGATTTCAAATGCATCTCACACAAATACAACAACTTCCCAGTTCCCAGATGCCTGCAGTGTTGTTGAAGGAAAAGGTGATGCAATGCAGTGGTAAAAGTGCCCATGTCCCACATTTCTGTTTCTTCAACCTGTCACTAACGTAAAATTCCAAATTAGTTGAGAAATTAGTGATAACATTACTGAAAATCGAGGCACTTTAGTCTAGTTTTTGGGTTACTGTGGAAGAAGAAAGCAAAGGTCTGACCTCCAACAAGGAGAACAGGGTTATCAGAGAAGGACACTAAATGATTCAAAGTAAAAGGGGAGGAAGAGAACCGAAGGAGAAACCTGACTTTTAACATCAGATCAAGACGGAGCGTGAATGTTGAAGTAGGTGCTTCATGTCAAAGATTTACAAAGTGTCCTTTGGAGCCGAAGTCAAAGTCTTTGAAACTAAGCATGACTTTTCTTGTTGTTAGAGTTGAGACTCATAACGTAAAGCTGGAAAGTCAAAATCTGTGTGCTGTGGACAACTTTGCTGTGGGATCGATAGATGGAGACCTGATCAATAACCATTAGATGTTTCAGTGATTGGGGCACCAACATGATGCGATTTCTTTTCTTTTCTAAAATGTAATCAAATTTGGAAAATATTATCCAGTTTAACCCTTGTGCTGTCTTCGGGTCAAGGAAGGAGGAAGAGAAGAAGGAAGGAAGGAAGGAAAGAAGGAATGAAAGAAGGAAGGAAGGAAGGAAGGAAGGAAGGAAGGGAAAAAAGAATGAAGGAAGGAAAGGAGAAAACAAGGAAAGAATGTACGAGGGGAGAAAAGAAGGAAGGAAGGGAGAAAAGAAGGAAGGAAGGGAGTAAAGAGGAAGGGAGAAGGAAGGAGAGAGCAGGAGGAAAGAAGGAACAGGAGAATTTGGTAATTTTGACCCAAAGACAGTACAAGGGTTAAACGACCAATATGTCGTTGTTTTTCTCTGTACATGTGGGCAGAAACATGTGGTCTTAACATTTATGGGATATCCATAGTTAATGTTGCGTAAGGTTCGTGTAAAAGGTAACACATCATGTTAGTGCTGTACGTCTGAGAGTGTTTGAGAGAGAAAATCATGTCTCTGCCTTTACACTTTCCTCCTGCTATTTCTGCTATTTCTTGTTTAAGATGTGCCGGGAAACACATCTCGAATGAGGGAACAACAAACTTTGAAACAAGAGCAATTCTGTTTCAAGGTGGACTGCTTCTGTAATATTTAATCATTGTAAACAATGCTCGTCTGCGTTTTCTCCCGTTCCTCCCTCGAGAACAAAGACGTCTCCCGCTTGACGCAAGAGGAAAAAAAAGGAAAGAGACAAGTAAAGCGACTGACAGTCAGATCTGCAGACAGCTCCAGCTCCGTCTGAGTGTGTGTGTGTGTGTGTGTGTGTTTGTGTGCATGCAGCTCTGTTTGTTTAGCACCTTGTGCTGTCAGTTTGATGCCCCAGGCGGGTTATTAAGCAGCGAACCTGGTGCCCGAGGCCACGGTAAGACCTCTACAGTCTCCTGATGGAGCCAGGAGACTGTAGAGCTCTGTACGGATGTGAGCACTGGGAACTGTGTGTCATTTAATTTGTGTGGGAGGAATCCTGAGGGGACGCTTCCACAGTGAAACTGGTTATATGACCGACCGAAAAGACAGAGATGGAAGCTACAGATTTGAAAGGAATTAGTGTGTGTAGTTACGTGGAGTCGTCTCGGGGGACGTCGTATCTGCTTTCAGGTTGTGTTTGTCACCAGGTGGATAAAACCTCCTGTTTTAATTCTCACATCGGTGCAGTTTGCTGAGATATTTGGAACATCTACAGTAATGGCGCTTTTCCAATAGGACCTACTCAGCCCGACTTGACTCGGTTTGGTTCTTTTCCACTAGGGGTCTAACGTGCCGAGTAGATGATCTGTAGCTATTCTGCAGAGGTTCTAAGCGGCTGAACCTTTCTTAAGTAGAAATTTTGGTTATCTATACTTCACTGGAGTATTTATTTTTCAGACGACTTTTTACTTTTACTCCTTACATTTTCACGCAATTATCTGTACTTTTTACTCCTTACATTTTAAAAACAGCCTTGTTACTCTATTTCATTTCGGCCTTTAATAAAAACTATCCAGTTAAATTGCTCCATCCGTATAGAGTGAATTTGGTTGTGGTTGTTTCAGATGTTCTTGTCCAGTTTTGTTCTTACATCCGTTCCCTCAGATTCCTGCAACTAAACTTGGATGTACATTCCAATAAAGGTTAGGATAAATGATAACATGCCTCTGAAGTTTGACTTTTTGCACCATTACAATACTTATAGGCAACTAGTCATCATATCTGCTGCTCTCTGAAACACATGTTAATGCTCAATAGTACACATATATGCTTCTTTAATATATTTGCATTATACTAAGATGCATTCATTTTCAATGTCGTTTTTCCCCCTTACATTACTTTTACTTTTATACTTTAAGTAGCTTTGAAACCAGTACTTTTACTTCAGTAAAAACTTGAGTTAAACTTGTATCTATACTTCTACCTGGGTAATGAATGTGAATACTTTTGACAACTCTGCTAAGCTGAGTCGGGCTGTGACGTCATCACACTACAGGCCACCGATTGGTCGGGGGGTTGGAGTCAGACATCTGAGTCAGGATGTCACATCAGAGAAAGAGCGACTCGTGGCTTCTTGTTCATTTGATTCCACCAACAACGGCAGCAGAAGTCTGTTTGGTGATCCAACTCTGAGGTGCAGATGTTCATAAACCTGGTGCTGAGGAGAGAATTAAAAAGGGATCTAGACGGTGATAAGGAACGACCAGATCTACCAGGAGTCTCTGTTTCTTCATAGCTGCTCGCGGCTCCAGCTGACTTTTCAGCAGCGCCCAGACAAACAAAAATAGAAAAAAAAATAGCGTCGCCGCTTGAAGCTTCTCTTACTTTAATTTTTTTAACTTGGTATCGAACACAAGCCACAGACCCAGCAGCACATCTATCATCTCCTCCAGGTTCTACATCTTTAGTGTTGTTGTCTTCTCCGTTTAGATCACAGCAGCTGCACTCCAAACCGCCAACTTCTCATCTGGGTGTATAAAAAGAAACAAGGGCGTGGCGAGTCGAGTTAAGAAAAAAAAAGTAAAATGAAAAAGTTGAAATATCGAGAAAAAAGTCGAAATGTTGAGAAAAAAATCTAAATTTTGAGAAAAAAAGTCGAAATGTCGAGAAAAAGGTCAAAATGTTGATATTAAAAAGGAAAGGAAAAAGGAAGAAAAAAGAGAAAAAAAGAAAAAAAACCAGAAAAAAAGTCAAAATTTTGAGAAAAAAGTCGAAATGTCAAACGCACAAAAAAACGCACGCATGACAAAACGCACGCACGCATGGGTTTTGTCGTTAAGTAGGTACTAGTATAAAAGAGGCATTTGTTTACATTCTTGTCATCGTTAATGAAGTACAATGAAGTTCAATTCTCATTGTACTGTTGCTTTTTTCCGCGATTATTTCTTTTCTCTGTGATGAGGTGAAGGCCCAGCGGTCGAGCTCACGGTTCACCACTGGCTCATGGTATGTGAGGATGAAGCTATGGTAAGAAGGTTGCACGTATGTCTGCACGAGTTTGCTCTGCACTGGCCTGCAGTTGCAGGTCAGAACTGTTTATTGGACTGCCGTAAATGCATGTGCCCTCTACACATGGTTCCACGGCTAAATGTTATTGCTGGAGTCTAAGATTACAGTCTTTACATCCCTTTTACCAGCTGCTCCTACTCCCTCTTCCTCAGATTCATTTTCATTTTGCCTTCATATGCTTCCCCCCTTTCACAGCATATAGGTCTGTGCTCGTAAGCCCCTGCTCCTCCTGGGAAGCATCAGAGCCAGGGAGGGACTTAAACATCAGGCTACGCAGGGTGATATTACATTTTGACATGCTTCATATTATTTCCACTTCAATTTCTCTGCTCGGTAAGGAACACTAGACATGCTTCCTCCAATCCCCCTTTTCTGAGCCTTTGTCCTTATCTCCCTCTCATATTCTGTTGCAGGTTGAAGGGCGCAGCAGCTGCACATATTGCATTGCACCCTTCAATTACTGCATTTCATTCATTTATTGGATCTCATCTATATAATCAAATTGAGCCGCGACACCATAAAGAGATGGAAGATGAGAAGTAAGGAAGGAGGTGAAGGGGAATAAGAAGAGATTATTTATGGCAAACTGATGCTGCACTGCATGGCCAGCGAGATCAAACTCAAGCGACCTAATTTTCAGAGTTAAACCTTAGATTGCTCCGGCTTTGGCCCCGACTTCAAATGAATTTGCAGTTGAACGGGTTTCCGCTAGATTGGGAAGCACATGTGTGCGTGTGTGTGTGTGTGCGCATGTGTGTGTGTGTGTGTGTAAGTCTGCTGTCGAATTTAAAAGCCCTGCTGATTATTCATTTAAAGGAACAGTTTCAATTCAATATTTTTTGTACATTTCCTATAAATACAGTATTGTTAAACCATAAACTAGAAGACTCCATATTTAGGATATAAACCAAGCAGCAGGGGGCAAGAAATAAAAACAGAATAGTGACATGTGTTAGCCTTAAACAGCAGACTTTGGAAAGCCTTTTTCAATCCATTCTAGCTGATAAACGTCTAATTATTCCCACAAAGACGCCGTAAAAGACCAAAAACCTATTTTTGGACAAACTGAAACTGAGCCTTCTGACCAGCATATGATGATTTTTAGTTTTTTTCCCTCAACTAGGGATGGGAATCCAGAACCGGTTCCCAGTGTTTCAATTCCTTGGAATCGTTTCCCTTTTTGATTCCAGTGAGCATGAATGACGTCATCATCCATGTTGCGTAAGCCAGCAATCAACGCATGAAAGTCTGGTTATATTTCAGTAAAAAAGACGACAACAGGCTAACTTGCAATACTTGCTAAGTGAATATTTCGTCAAAGGGAGGAAATGCTACCAACATGCAAAAATGTTTGCGCACGCAGCAATAATGATCAAGGAATGTTGCTTTTTCCAGCAGCATTAGCAACGTTAGCATGTCCTTGGCTAATAACAACTAATGAACGCTCTCTATCATATTAGCGCCATTTGCTTCATCGTTGTCTTTTTTTTCCAAATGGGAAGCGATAAGGGAATTGTTAAAAAAAACAAATCATTAAGCAGAATCGAAAATGGAATTGGAATCGTAAAAATCATATCAATTCCGATCCCTACCCTCAACACAACTTTAAGGCCCTGTCCCAATACTACCACTACCCCTACTTTTCAGCCCTACCCCTAAATTTTGCACGTTCCCGTGAGGGTAGTGGTGTCCCAATTCCTCTTTCCACCTAGGGGGAGTGGAGAAAACGAGCTATGAGCTATGAATTTGTCCCTACGGAGCCAGGGATTTCCGATGCTCACTAGTTGATCTACAGCCAGAAAAATTTCCCAGAATGTTTTTCGTCGTCATTTGCGGACTGAATAAAAAAAAAAAACATGGCGGAAATTTATTATTTTTTAGTGAATAAAATCTATATTTTGAGTTAGTTTCTGCATAAAAATGCGTTTTGATTACATTTCTAGCGAGAAATATATATTTTACTTTCATAATATTCACTCAGTGAATGTACATAATCACTCGTTTGCCCGTTGTTGTGAAGATCACGCCAGAATAAAGGCGGATTTATGGCGTCGATTTAACGCGGAACTATATATCAGCTCCCGAGCCGGCAGGCAGAAATTTTCGGAGCAAATTTCTTAACAGGCGTAGCTACAACTGCTAGTTTTCATCTATTAAACCAACATTTATCTTCCTATATGATTTATTTCAGCCAGCGGTAATTCTCCACAGAGCTGCAGGTTTCTCTCCGAAAACATCGGATCAAATTTCTTAACAGGCGTTATTTTGATAAACTGAGCCCAGGTTGGGGATCTTAACGGTTACTTTTACCCCTGAAAAAATATTAAAACTTAATAAAGTGGCATATTAACAGCGCTACAGCTGAAATTAAAACAGCTTTTGGCTCTCAGCTTCCTGATTAGTGGTGGTGCTGAAAGTAGGAGTAGTGGGAGTATTGGGACAGACGTGGGAAGATTTGAAGTGCCCTAAAATCTGTGGCTTCTTTTTCAGGGGTAGTGGTAGTGAGGGAGGGCTAGTGGAAGAAAGTAGGGGGTGTATTGGGATTGGGCCTAAGCCTCCAAGAAAGGATCTTTTTGTCTTTTATTCCCTTTTTTCTGTCTTAATCACAATTAGGAATGTTAATCTTGCAGCATCATTGGACGATAGGCTTCATATTCTGTATTTCCCACCTTCTACCCTCTCGCTGTTCTGAACACCCGACAAATTGTTATTGATGTCAACATTTCCAACACTAAAGATGAAGGACAGCACTGACACTTAAACTTGAAGAGACAACATTTTCAAGTTTAATTTATACACACAAACGTAACGACTAAAAGTCAGATCCGACTGCACCCATGAGGAGAAACAACGTTTGTGCAAACTCTCTTCACTCAAAACTGTTTTGTCGTTTAAACATGATGAACAGGAGTTGTTTGTGTTTGCTTGTTTGTTCTTTAATGATGCCTAGCAGTTATCTCCTTTGTGATCACACATGCAAATACATTCCCAGCAAAGCATTGAGAATAAACAGAGAATATTGTGAGCTTTTTTTTGGAAACACGATATTACTCTGATGGAAACACAATATTCTGCCTGATCAACAATGGGATTTATGGTAATTAGTTTTATTCTGACTGCAGCAGCCTGTCTTTGAATAATAACTGAAGAAATAAGCCTCGGTACGTTGATGTGAAAGAATGTGGGCACCCCTGGTGTTTGTGATCGTGCAACCTCCCCGGCTCTGAGGGAGATGGTCAAGGGACTATGTGAGGAAAGAAAACACCAGCACACACCTCTTGAACTCATTAATAAATATTGAGGTATGCTCATGACTATTATCTTTCTGCAGAGCCTCTTTTCATCTTCAGTTTTTCTCATACACTGTGGGACTTTTGCATCCAGAACTGGTCAGTATCTAATATTTCTTCTGTCTATTAGGAAAATCAGTGCGTTTACTGTACATTGGAAGTTTAATTCCTCTTTAATTCAGAATTAAAATTAAATCCAATTTAAAATAATGAAAATGGCCATTCCGAATTAAACTTATTCCGAAGAAAGTGGCTGGTTTATTCCGATTTTCAATCCGAATAGAATAATTCCGCGCTCATGTATAAACTCATTCTGCTTTAAATTAATTCCGGTCTTTCTTTCTGCTTGTTCCCTCCCCCGTCTGTCTCCATGACGCTTAGGGTCCTTTCACACCTGTGGCCCGTTTGTTTTGTTCCGTTTCAGGGGCTGAATCGATACAGTTGTTCCGTTTCTCGTTTGTGGAGTTTGTGTTCACAAGGCAAACGTCTGTACCGTTTCAAAGCTGATAACAAATTCCATGCGCTAACCAGCTGCTCTCTGATTGGTCAAATGAACGCGGAAGGAGTTTCCTCTTCCGCACCCCGGGAAAAACAACACGCCCCTTTCAGCGCAGCGCAGACTGCAGCCTTTGGCTTTGGCTGATTTATGGTTCCGCGTTACATCAACGTAGCACCTACGGCGTAAAGTACGGCGTAGGCACTGCGTCGATTTAACGCAGAACCATAAATCAGGCTTATGCGCTCGGCGCAGAGCGGAGCCCGGCAGCGGACGAGAGGCCGCCTGCTGCAGCCAGGTTTGCGCTGCTGTTCAATTCGGGCAGGGTTTGCGCTGCGCAAACCCTGCCCGAATTGAACATTGTTTCATTTCATACAATGTTTAATTTGTGCCGTGCTGGGACGACATCTCGGATAGGTGGAGGCTGCACCGACTCTTCTTGCGCCGCGGTCGCACATACACATGAATGGCGTTGTATCGGTTGCTGTGTGGATTATGTTCTCACTACAAATAAAAACAATGAACCGTTTCAGGTCTCGATTGGAATCGGGCCGAGACCACCTCTCCTAGGAGATCTCGGAACGCTTGTTTTGTACCGTTTCAGAGCGCGATTGTTGTGTTCACATATACCAAACGTTCCGATCTTTAGGGGGAAACGTTCCCTGTTCCGGTACAACTGCTTGAAACGGTACAGGTGTGAAAGCACCCTTATATTCCGCGCTGGGCTGGTTTTCCAAACAAAGTTTCAAGATGGCAGCACGCAGTAAACGCTGGTCAAGAGCAGAGACCATTTATTTAATAAATAGCTTGGAGGACCTGGAAATAATTAAAAGAACAGATGGAAACAGGAAACATAAAAATTGTGAGCTTTTCAAAGTTGTAGCAGCTAAGTTGGTTTTTCTTCCGGTAGTTTAACTTCCGGTCCGCCGCCCTATCCAATCAGAACCTTCCCAACCCCCAGACCTTAAGGGGAATTGGATAAAGCCGATCAAATGTGTTTTCCATGTAAACCTCAAGTCGGAATTACTATTTCCATGTAAACTCAAAGGAAAATAGTTTAATTTAGAATTATTTAATTTGGAATAATTAATTTTGAATTAAAAAACATCATGTAACCGTGGCCAATGTCCTCTTGTCTCAGTAGGTGCAACACAAGTCCAATGCAGGATCATAAAAGACATACTCTTGCTGTGAATTGCTGCACCTTTTCCCTCTTCATGTACTTTAGATTTGCTCGTTGAAGCCAGGAAGTTGTTTTTTTAACTTCATCCTTCTTTCATCCTCAAGTTACTGGTACGGAGGATTTTGGCAAAGGAAGCGTGACATGTTTTCTGACTCGTGAGTGAAAGTGATATGTGAGCAGGTGTCACTACACTGAGCAGCGCCGGAGTCAAACAGGTGCTTTGATTCCAGTCAGATTAAAAACAGACGTCCTTTAAACACATTATAAACTGAAATCATCGTTCAGAGAAATGCTAGTTTTTGGCAAGACATAAATTCAGTACATTTGCCACATTTCCATCCTTTAATCATCATTTCCTGTTCATCGCTGTGACTATGCCGTAGCTCTAATATCTTTGATAAGCCATCTCCGAGCTCATCTCATACGTAGTACGTCAAAGATAATCCATTAATTTTTTATTTTTTTTTAATTTGATTTCATTTATTTTATTTTTGTACATGTAAAAAAAACAAAACTTCATGAGAAGTTTAAGAAAACAAAACAACAAAACAAAGAATTTCATCCTTTAACACTTGCTATCTTAATTTACATGTGCCAAAAAATATCAAATATTATGGAAATGTTATGGAAAAGTTTAGAAAATTACTATTACCTACTACTATTATTTTTTTTTTATTTTATTTATTTTTTATTAATATATTTATTAACATACAGTGCAAACAGCGACAAAAGACGACATCAGTTACAATTACATGTATCTAGGTGTGTGTGCATGTTTCTGTATAAGATGATGAAAGTAGATACATAAATTAAAAATATAAATTTGAGAATAAATAAGTAAACAAATAAATAATTATCATATACAGTGGTGCAGCACGATATAATATAAATATAGCGTACCGTATTTTCGCAACCATAAGGCGCACATAAAATTATTTTTTCTTTTTAAAAATGTGCTGCACGCCCAATGAAACGGTGCGCCGTTTCTATTACCTGTATTACGGTAATGTAAGGAGGACGGCCACCATGAGAACGGTAAAGGGAGAAGGGGGCGTGTGAAGCACCCGTGAGTTGCGGACGTGATAGAGACCATCCTCAGACGTTAAAGGGGGAAGGGGGGGTGTGAAGCACAGAGCGACTGAAAGCAGTAGCGCTGGCGGAAGAAATGAAAATGGAACATTTTCATGGAGGTCCGTCTTGGTGCTTTCGCTTCATGAAACAGTGCCAGCGCAGCAGCAGCGCCCGGCAGATTACATGGAAAAGATGGAGAGCTTCCGGTCATTCTGCAGCCGACACATCACCGACAAACACATCCAGCCCAGCCACATAACCAACATGGAGGGGTGCTGCTCACGTTCCACGTTAACTTGTCTGCTAGGACTGTTCGGGCTTTTGCAAAAGCCGGCATTTCCGAGGCGCCGCACGGCACAGAAAGTGACTCTGACACCGAGGAAATTCGGACTGGCGCAGCTGAATTAGCGGAGCTCTTTAATGCAGAAACAGAGGATGAGGACTTTGAAGGGTTTGATTAATGTAAAAACTGAAATAAAATCAAACTAAGTTTTGCTCCCGCTCTATTTTTAAATAAGCACACTTGTGTGCTTGTGTGTGTGTTCTGCAGCAGGTGTGTGTGTTTTGCGGTGCGCGTGTGTGCAGCTCCGTGTCTGTAGATGGCGCCTTTTGGGTCGGTGCGCCGTATGTGTGTTTTAAAACCAAAAATGACACACAAAAATTAGGTTGCGCCTTTTCACACGGTGCGTCGAATGGTCGTGAAAATACAATAATAATTTAGTAATATCCTAATATAACATAATCATTTTTATAATATATAACAAAATGATATCACCATACTATAATATATAACAATATTATAATATTATAGTTTAACATCCCATGAGATTTCATAACTTAATATAAAGATAATCCATTAAAGGAGCCGTCTGTAAGAAATGTCCAAAACTGGTACTGCAGTCACTTTCAAAATATTGTTGAGCGGCGTATACCCTCCCCCTCCTCCCCCCGACCAGAGGTTGCCAGGTAGGCTGCAGAATGCAGCAGGAACGTAGGCTGCCATGGCTGCCATAATTAGAGCCGAGCTGGCAACCCGGATGCCGAAACAATACTGACTTGGTGATTGGGAGATAGGTGGAGGGTGGAGCTTCAGAAACAATACTGACTTGGTGATTGGGAGATAGGTGGAGGGTGGAGCTTCAGAAACAATACTGACTTGGTGATTGGGAGATAGGTGGAGGGTGGAGCTTCAGAAACAATACTGACTTGGTGATTGGGAGATAGGTGGAGGGTGGAGTTTCAGAAACAATACTGACTTGGTGATTGGGAGATAGGTGGAGGGTGGAGCTTCAGAAACAATACTGACTTGGTGATTGGGAGATAGGTGGAGGGTGGAGCTTCAGGCCAAAACAAAAAATGACAACATAAACATCAGTTGAGGGCTGCAACTCCTCTTTTTAAACTGGAATATCCTGGCTTGAGTGCTGTTGCCAGTGACATAAGTATTTGAAATGAACATGATTTTTAAATGTCTGTTGACATATCGGGGTCATTTTATGATTCGTTTTATTATTGCTCTTACATACAGCTCCTTTAATTATGATCTACTTCTCACAGAAACGGTACTTTTGACCAGACTGTAAGTTATTCTTTCTATTCAAAGTTCCTGGTCAACGTTTTGGCAAAGTTATGGTAACTCTAAAATTATGACTGATTACTTGGATTCAGATGTTTGACAGCATAGAAAGTGGGCTGCCCAAGCTGTCTCTGCCGTTCACCTGCCTCGTCTGACTGTCTGACAGGCAGATGTTTGGGCCGTGAGGTGAGGAGGTGACTCCACTGGGAGTCCTCTCCCCAGTAATTGGCTGTCACACACAGCTTCCCAAAGTTGGCAAATCGGATTTCTTGGCATCCGTGAGCACTGGGGGCAAGGCCAGGGATAATATCGCAGGTTGAAGGCTTTCACTGCAGGTGTAAGTATGTGTGCTTAACCTCTTACCAGCACTCTCCATCCCCCTCTCACTTATCTATGTCTTTACCTGTCTTTCTCCCACTGTTACACTCTAACCTTCTCCTGATCTGGTACTCTTGACTCCGTCTTGCTGCTACACACAGCATGGGATTGTGCTGCTTTTTGCACATGCGGTCACTTCATAGTCGCCAACTACCAGCTTACAAATCCTCTTAAATTATTCCACTGCAGCTTCAGTCAATATGATACTGATTTATTTTGTTTGTTTGTTTTCAAATGACTTATAGACACGAAAGCTGTTTGCCAGTGTAGTGGCATTCAGGAGACAAGAATCAGAGGCTTAAAAGATTTAGATATTAATAATAATAATAATAATAATAATAATAATAATAATACATATGTATTGTCCACCCGGGTGGAAATTGATCTTTGTCTCACCAGGATACATACAGACAGGACATTGTGGGGTACAATACAGCAGTGAGGATCACATCGTAGAAAAGATAAAACTGCACTAAGAACAAATATACCAACATTGAAAAACCTGTTTCATCATCATCATCATCATCATCATCGTCATCATCATCATTATCATCATCATCATCACCGTCATCACCACCATCACCGTCATGCAGTTGGACATTCTGTCAAATTAACCCTTGTGTTGTCTTCGGGTCAAGGAAGGAGGAAGGGAAGAAGGGAGGAAGAAAAGAAGGAAGGAAGAAAGAAAAAAAAGAAGAAAGGAAGGGAGAAAAGAAGGAAGGGAGGGAGAAAGGAGGGAGGAAGGGAGGAAAGAGGGGGGGAAGGGAGAAAAGAAGGAAGGAAGGAAAGAAAGAAGGGAGGAAAGAAGGAAGGAAGGAATGGAGAAAAGAAGGAAGGAAGGAAGGAAAGAAGGGAGGAAGGGAAAAAAGAAGGAAGGAAGGGAGAAAAGAAGGAAGGAAGGGAGAGAGGGAGGAAGGGAGGAAAGAAGGAAGGAAGGAATGGAGAAAAGAAGGAAGGAAGGAAGGAAAGAAGGAAGGACGGAAGGAAGGAAGGAAGTAAGGAATGAAGGAAGGAAGGGAGAAAAGAAGGAAGGAAAGGAGTAAAGAAGGAAGGGCGAAGGAAGGAGAGAGCAGGAGGAAAGAAGGAAAAGGAGAATTAGGTCATTTGACCCAAAGACAGTACAAGGGTTAAGAATGTTGACTGCTCTGGGGACGAAAGACTTCTTATGAATATTTTCGGTTGCCCGAGGAACTCTGTAGCGCCTAAAAGAGTTCAGAAGCACAAACTGTGGGGAGAGGATGGGAGCCGTCAGCTGATGCTCAGAGCTTTCCTCCTCACCCTCTCCTCTTACAGCAGGCACAAAGCCTTTTGGGGCTTGCCGATGATTTTGCTAGCCATTGACACAATCCTAGACTATTTGTTCAAGAATTTACAGTTTAGGTGACCAAACCAGGCAGAAAGGTGAAATGTCAAGACACTCTCCATCATGGTCTTATACAGAAGTTCTAAGACATGCTGACTAACACTAAAGCTGTTCAGCTTTCTGAGTAAATAGAGTCGCTGGGAACATTTCTTGTAAATATACAATGTGCTCATCTGGGAGTCTAGAACTGTGCCTAGATATTTGAAGTTCTCCACAGTTTCTATTAGTTGGCCATCCAGCGAGACTGGCAGTATAGTAATGTCAGGTTTAAACATGATTATTTCCTTTGTCTTGCCTACATTCATTTCTAGTTGGCTAATGTGACACCACCCCTTCAAGTGCCACAGTGTGAGCAAGATAGGCATCTACACCATGTGGATCTGATTTAAGTAACAGGGCAACCAAGGCCATATCATCTGCATACTTAATTAGTTTAAAACATTGCTCGTTGATCATAAATTCATTAGTGAAAAGCGAGAATAACACAGGGGACATAGGCTTCCTTGTATTATCCATCTATTCATTATCAATACCCGCTTCTACCTATTCAGGGGTCAGGGGGGTCTGCTGGAGCCTATCATAGCTCTTTCTGGGCAAAAGGCATACACTCTGAACATATAGACCATATATAGGATTAAATATTCCATCCATCCATCCTTTTTCTACACCTGCTTCATCGTGCACAGGGCCACGGGGGTCTGCTGGAGCCTATCCCAGCTCATTACAGGCTAAAGGCAGGGGTTGACCCTGGACAGGTTGTCGATCTATCCCAGGGATTAAATATTCAAGCTTTATATTCGGGGTTTCTAGTGTAGGCTACGCTTCCTGATATTACTGACCATTTAGCATCCTTTATTATCATCATCATGAGTGTATCTTCTGTCATTTCTCATTAAACAATTGGAAAGGGTCTGGGTGTCCTACCTGGGTTGGGAGGGAGGTGCTGCCAGAGCAGAAGTGTTTATGTGGAGAGGATCAACATTGGGGTTGGTCTGGTTACACATACTGTATACTGTCTATAATGGAGGGAATACGCATGATGTCACGGATGCGACTTCACAGCGGGGTTTCGCCCACTGAGTGGCAAAAAGACTGAGTGTCAGAAAGACTGAGTGTCAGCGTAAACTTTCAGTTTGAGCAACTGGAAAACATCTAAAATGGGAAAGAGCTGTTGTACGATCGACTGTACTCATAGATTTAGCAAGAAATCGGAGTTATAGTTTTACAGACTGCTGAAAAATAAGCTTAAGAGAGACAAATGGATCGCTGCAATTCGTAGAAACAACTGGATTCCAGGCACCGAAACGTGGATTTGCGGTTCCCATTTCGTATCAGGTAATGTTGGATTTTTGGGTAGCTAATGTTAAACGGTCAAATCATAAAGTTCGGTGTCCTCATCACTTTAATTTCACCAACAAATCCTGCCTTGAAGTCGGACCAAGTGTCAAGACTTTTGTAAGCCTTCAAGCTTTGCTTCGTGTATTTCCCCGGCGTAGAAATTAAGTACATATAAATATCAGGAAACTGGATTCGTGGCCAAATATTAATGTCCATGGACCACTGGTTCTTGGGGTAACTGTACCAAATATTAATGTCCATGAACCACTGGTTCTTGGTAACTGTACGGGTCACTGTCAAGTCCAACTGGCGCTAATTTAAGCCCATAATCGGCTGTTATCCCGTCTTCTCCACTAGTTGCAGCCATTTTTGCTGATGTTTTGCCACTCAGTGCGAGTAAGGGGGCTGCTCCAGCGGGGAAGTGATGTCAACGCAGACCATCCATACAATCGTTTACTGGTTGATCTACAGTTTCTACCCTCAGGGATGGTCACAAACTGTAGGAAGTAACCGAAACACCACTGAGGCTACAAGCGACTGAACTGAGTTTCCTGCACGGGGTGGATGGAGTCTTACGGAAGAGTATTAGGGCCAGGCAGGAGAAAAATAAAAATAATGTAAATAAAGTGCACAATAAAAAAAAATCTTCCCCTCTCAAATATTTTTTCTCCTGCATGGCCCTAATACTCTTCCGTAGAGTCTCCTTTAACGATACGGTGAGCATTTCCATCATTCAGGGGAGACTCCAGGTGGAGTTGCTGCTCTTCCGCATGAAAAGAAGCCGGTGGACATGATTCCACCTCCACCGGCTTCTGGTTATAATGTATCCTGGACACCAGCTGGAGGATGCCACAGGGCCGACCTGGGACCCAACAGAGAGATTACAGCACTCAGCTGGCTTGACAACACCCCAGGAGAGACGAGAGGAGATGGCTAGGAGAGGGGAGCTCTTGGTCTCTAGCTTAAAACTGCTGCTTCTATGACCAAAGGATGGATGGATGGGTTCATTTTTAGTTTGATTGTCATTGCAATGACATGAAAATATATTTTACACTCCACATTTAAACAAGAAGCATAGAGAAAAGCAGGGATGAGGTGTAACACAGTGGTTATCTGCAAAAGCCCCAACAAGTACCAGGACTATACACCAGCAGGGACTCACTATAGAAGCAGCCAGCATTAAAAAAGTTCAGAAACCATTTTAAACAGCAATAAGCAATAAAATATGAAAAGAGCAAAAGCTCCTGAGTGAAAAAAAATAGTAATGGAAGAATGTAATGAACAACAATTTATACACAAAATGGTGGAGGAGAAATGAATAAAAGGAAAGACTCAGCAGAAAATAGTACCCATATCCTCTACTTTGCCAAATGAATATGAGGCAGTTTAGTTTCGATCACCCTGGACACATTTACTGGTGGGATTTGTTTAGTCCCCCTGGCACGCAGCCAAGCACCATGACTGCTGCTTGCAATTTGTATCCCAAATGAAAACAAAAAAGAAGAAGAAACAAAAGAAGGAAAGCCAAAAGAAGAAGATAAAACAATCTTTGCTAGGTGCAAACTATCTCTTAAAGCCAGTGACACTTATAAGATTAGGGCGAGTGAATTTGAGGTTTTCAAATCAATACGTGTGTTTTCTTTTCTTAAGAAATGAGCCCATGACATTAGCACCAAGAGCTAATCCCTAGTTAACACAGGGACTACAGAGACAGGAGGGCTATATGCTGGTTTCCTCTCTTTTTTCAGTAAGGGGACAATAATATATCTAGCTACATGTCATTAGTGTTACTATTATAGAATATGTCAGCTTGTCATTTAGGCCTGTAGCTCAGATCTGAAAGTTGTAACAGTTGTGGGAGTCGCCTATTTTCCCTCACTAAAGAAATCATGGAAAAAGTGGATGACACCAGTGTGAAAAACAAGTTACAGTAAAACAAATACTTTGATGATACCAATTCATTGATGACAGGATAAAAGGAAGAAAAACATGTTATCGCATTAATGTAAGCACTGCGTCTCGGTGAAATGTTTTTTGCAGTGTCAAACGAAGCCTTTCTTCACATCTGAAATGTTTGCAAATGCCAATGTGTTTTATGTTGATGCAGAAGCAACGTGTGGAAAAGCGACTTATTAGTAGTGGCATGAAGGTCGCAGACACCAAAAGACTAGACAAACATGAGGGCCAGGGATGTGGTGGGGGAGGAGCTGGACACCATGACAACCGTGGCACAGAGGAGGATGCTGGCCAGGCTTGGTTGGTTGGTTGGTTGGTTGGTTGGCTGCTTGCTTAGTTGCTTGGTTGGTTGGTTGGTTGGCTGGTTGGTTGGTTGGTTGGTTGGTTGCTTGGCTGCTTGCTTAGTTGCTTGCTTGGTTTGTTGGTTGGTTGGTTGGTTGGTTGGTTGGTTGGTTGGTTGGTTGGCTGGCTGGTTGGTTGGTTAGTTGCATTATGGGTTGGTTGGTTGCTTGCTTGCTTGCTTGGTTTGTTGCTTGCTTGCTCGGTTGGTCTGTTGGTTGCTTGGTTGGTTGGTTGGGTGGTTGGTTGGTTGGTTGGTTGGCTGGCTGGTTGGTTGGTTAGTTGCTTGGGTGGTTGGTTGGTTACTTGGATGCTTACTTGGTTGGTTGGTTACTTGGTTGGTTGGTTGGTTGGTTAGTTGCTTGGGTGGTTGGTTGGTTGATGGTTGGTTGGTTGGTTGGTTGGTCTGTTAGTTGGTTGGTTGGCGGTTTACTTGGTTGGTTGGTTGGTAGGTTTGGTTAGTTGGTTGGTTGCTTGGTTAGTTGCTTGCTTGGTTGGTTGGTTGCTTGGTTGCTTGGTTGTTTGCCTGGTTGGTTGGATGGTTGGTTGCTTGCTTGCTTGCTTGGTTGGTTGGTTGGTTGGTTATTTGCTTGGGTGGTTGGTTGGTTGGTTGCTTGGTTAGTTGCTTGGTTGGTTGGTTGGTTGGTTAGTTGCTTGGCTGGTTACTTGGTTGGTTGGTTGCTTGGGTGGTTGGTTGGTTACTTGGATGCTTACTTGGTTGCTTGGTTGGTTAGTTGGTTGGTTGGTTGCTTGGTTGGTTAGTTGGTTGGTTGGTTAGTTGCTTGGGTGGTTGGTTGGTTACTTGGATGCTTACTTGGTTGGTTGGTTGCTTGGTTACTTGGTTGGTTGGTTAGTTGCTTGGGTGGTTGGTTGGTTACTTGGCTGGCTGGTTGGTTGCTTGATTAGTTGGTTGGTTGGTTGATGGTTGGTTGGTTGGTTGGTCTGTTAGTTGGTTGGTTGGTTGGTTGGCTGTTTACTTGGTTGATTGGTTGGTAGGTTTGGTTAGTTGGTTGGTTGCTTGGTTGGTTGGTTAGTTGCTTGCTTGGTTGGTTACTTGGTTGGTTGGTTACTTGGTTGGTTGCTTGGTTGCTTGCTTGGTTGTTTGCTTGGTTGGTTGGTTGGTTGGTTGGTTGGTTGGTTGGTTATTTGCTTGGGTGGTTGGTTGGTTGGTTGCTTGGTTAGTTGCTTGGTTGGTTGGTTGATGGTTGGTTAGTTGGTTGGTTGTTTGTTTGGTTGGTTGGTTAGTTGCATTATGGGTTGGTTGGTTGGTTGGTTGCTTGCTTGCTTGGTTTGTTGCTTGCTCGGTTGGTCTGTTGGATGCTTGGTTGGTTGGTTGGTTGGCTGGCTGGTTGGTTGGTTAGTTGATTGGGTGGTTGGTTGGTTACTTGGATGCTTACTTGGTTGGTTGGTTGGTTACTTGGTTGGTTGGTTGGTTGGTCTGTTAGTTGGTTGGTTGGCTGTTTACTTGGTTGGTTGGTAGGTTTGGTTAGTTGGTTGGTTGGTAGGTTTGGTTAGTTGGTTGTTTGGTTGCTTGGTTGCTTGGTTAGTTGCTTGCTTGGTTGGTTGGTTGGTTGGTTGCTTGCTTGTTTGTTTGCTTGGTTGATTGATTGGTTGTTTGCTTGCTTGGTTGTTTGCTTGGTTGGTTGGTTGGTTGGTTGGTTGGTTGGTTGCTTGCTTGCTTGGTTAGTTGCTTGGTTAGTTGCTTGATGGTTGGTTAGTTGGTTGGTTGTTTGGTTGGTTGGTTAGTTGCATTATGGGCAGAGCCGGATTAAATAAATGGACTACACTAGGCAGACTGTGATTTTCGGGCCCCCCTCCATCGATGTTATTTATGAAATCTTAAACTTACCAAAGTTACTAATAAAACTTAATTCACATTTTACATAGCAAAGTCATAGTCAAGTTGGTTCTTTGTATTCCAAAATAAGTCATGTGTTGTATATTAAACAGTCTATCAGACTATTTTTAGATTTGTATTATTTATACGTTATTACAATGCTCTATTAAATGCTATTAAATTATCCTTATCTTATCGATTGTGAGCATTTTGCAGAAAATCTTAATTAAATGTGTTGATTAAATTGAATAGTTAAATAAGAAGTAAAATCTACAAAGACCAATACAATTTGCAGTAAGACAAAGTGTGCTGTAGTATGTATGTCTGTATGTGTATATGTATGTATGTGTATGTGTATGCAGAGCCGTTAGAGAGATTTGCGAGGCCCTGTGTGAAATAGCCAGGGTGGCCCTCGCGCGTGAGCGCAGCGAGCGCGCG
Organism: Cololabis saira; assembly: GCF_033807715.1. Classification (NCBI taxonomy): domain Eukaryota; kingdom Metazoa; phylum Chordata; class Actinopteri; order Beloniformes; family Belonidae; genus Cololabis; species Cololabis saira. The sequence continues at coordinate 42,096,031 of NC_084600.1, forward strand.
CGAAATTTTTGGGTTTTTCGGGTCGGATCTGGTGTCTCTATGCGCAATTTTAACTCTCCAATTAGCAAAATACTGGATACCTTCCCCTGCCTCATCATCATCTGGGCTTACCTCGACGCGGGGCCCCACGGCTGCTTGAGACCCGAGCGGATCGGTGATTTTTGTAACAAATTTATCAAACGTGCCTTTCAGAGAGGCATTAAACTCTTCCATTGTCTTTAGTTTTTTTCCTTTTTCATCCCCTGATGGAAATTTCCTGAATCTGTCTCGTTTTCTCGACATTGTGTGACAGTTTGTTCCACCTCCACCCGTCTGGATCAGAGCAGCTTGTGTCTGCGCTTGGTCTGATCATTGGATTGAACAACAGACACGCGTCATCATTGCACATATATTTATTGATATGCACAGACTAGTACACATTTAGGTCTGTAATGGAACGTGACTGTTGATATTTATAAAGAAAAAAAATAAAAATAGGGGAAAAAAAAACGGCCCATAGCGCCAGGCCCCTTGGGGCGCCAGGCCCCTTGGGGCGCCAGGCCCCTTGCGGTTCGCACATCCCTTGCGGCGGCCCTGTGCGTATGTATGCGTATATATATATGTATGTATACTAAATATAGTAATAATGCACATATATATATGCCTTAGGTTTTTACCGGCATGTTATCAACCATTAATATGTGTGCAGACAAAAAAAAAAAAAAAAAATTTTCCCCTCTGTCTGGGCCCCCCCCCTGTCGGGCCCTAGGCACGTGCCTACTCTGCCTCTCCGTTAATCCGGCTCTGATTATGGGTTTGTTGCTTGCTCGGTTGGTCTGTTGGTTGGTTGGTAGGTTGGTTGGTTGGTTGGCTGGCTGGTTGGTTGGTTAGTTGCTTGGGTGGTTGGTTGGTTACTTGGATGCTTACTTGGTTGGTTAGTTGGTTACTTGGTTGGTTGCTTGCTTGGTTGGTTAGTTGCTTGGGTGGTTGGTTGGTTGGTTGGTTGATGGTTGGTTGGTTGGTTGGTCTGTTAGTTGGTTGGTTGGCTGTTTACTTGGTTGGTTGGTAGGTTTGGTTAGTTGGTTGGTTGGTTGGTTGGTAGGTTTGGTTAGTTGGTTGGTTGCTTGGTTAGTTGCTTGCTTGCTTGGTTGGTTGGTTGCTTGCTTGCTTGGTTGTTTGCTTGGTTGGTTGGTTGGTTGTTTGCTTGGTTGGTTGCTTGCTTGCTTGCTTGGTTGGTTGGTTATTTGCTTGGGTGGTTGGTTGGTTGCTTGGTTGGTTGGTTGGTTGGTTAGTTGCTTGGCTGGTTACTTGGTTGGTTGGTTGCTTGGGTGGTTGGCTGGTTACTTGGATGCTTACTTGGTTGGTTGGTTGCTTGGTTACTTGGTTGGTTGGTTAGTTGCTTGGGTGGTTGGTTGGTTACTTGGCTGACTGGTTGGTTGCTTGATTAGCTGGTTGGTTGGTTGATGGTTGGTTGGTTGGTCTGTTAGTTGGTTGGTTGGTTGGTAGGTTTGGTTAGTTGGTTGGTTGCTTGGTTGGTTGGTTAGTTGCTTGCTTGGTTGGTCACCACCACAGATAAGTCAACATATCAACATATTTGACCATTTTAAACAGGGGGAACGCATTCTGACAGCTTGAAATACTGCTGTCAGAATGCGCCCTCACTCTGTTTATCATGAAGGGAGGCTCACACTTCTTTCAAATTCATACTGCTGACTTCTTTCACCACCACATATAAGACCTGTGATTTTCAGGCTGATATTATCATATTTGACCATTTTAAACAGGGGGGACGCATTCTGACAGCTTGAAATACTGCTGTCAGAATGCGCCCACCCTCTGTTTATCATGAAGGGAGGCTCACACTTCTTTCAAATTTACACTGCTGACTTCTTTCACCACCACAGATAAGTCCTGTGATTTACAGGCTGATATCGTCATATTTGACCATTTTAAACAGGGGGAACGCATTCTGACAGCTTGCAATACTGCTGTCAGAATGCGCCCCCCCTCTGTTTATCATGAAGGGAGGCTCACACTTCTTTCAAATTCATACTGCTGACTTCTTTCACCACCACAGATAAGTCCTGTGATTTTCAGGCTTATATCATCATATTTGACCATTTTAAACAGGGGGAACGCATTCTGACAGCTTGAAATACTGCTGTCAGAATGCGCCCCCCCTCTGTTTATCATGAAGGGAGGCTCACACTTCTTTCAAATTCATACTGCTGACTTATTTCACCACAACATATAAGTCCTGTGATTTTCAGGCTGATATCATCATATTTGACCATTTTAAACAGGGGGAACGCATTTTGACAGCTTGAAATACTGCTGTCAGAATGCGCCCCCCCTCTGTTTATCATGAAGGGAGGCTTACACTTCTTTCAAATTAATACTGCTGACTTCTTTCACGACCACAGATAAGTCCTGTGATTTTGAGGCGGATATCATCAAATTTGACCATTTTAAACAGGGGGAACGCATTCTGACAGCTTGAAATACTGCTGTCAGAATGCGCCCCCCCTCTGTTTATCATGAAGGGAGGCTCACACTTCTTTCAAATTCATACTGCTGACTTCTTTCACCACCACAGATAAGTCCTGTGATTTACAGGCTGATATCTTCATATTTGACAATTTTAAACAGGGGGAACGCATTCTGACAACTTGAAGTACTGCTGTCAGAATGCGCCCCCCCTCTGTTTATCATGAAGGGAGGCTCACACTTCTTTCAAATTCATACTGCTGACTTCTTTCACCATCACAGATAAGTCCTGTGATTTTCAGGCTGATATCATCATATTTGACCATTTTAAACAGGGGGAACGCAACTAACAGCTTGAAATACTGCTGTCAGAATGCGCCCCCCCTCTGTTTATCATGAACGGAGGCTCACACTTCTTTCAAATTCATACTGCTGACTTCTTTCACGACCACAGATAAGTCCTGTGATTTTGAGGCGGATATCATCATATTTGACCATTTTAAACAGGGGGAACGCATTCTGACAGCTTGAAATACTGCTGTCAGAATGCGCCCTCACTCTGTTTATCATGAAGGGAGGCTCACACTTCTTTCAAATTCATACTGCTGACTTCTTTCACCACCACATATAAGTCCTGTGATTTTCAGGCTGATATCATCATATTTGACCATTTTAAACAGGGGGAACGCATTCTGACAGCTTGAAATACTGCTGTCAGAATGCGCCCACCCTCTGTTTATCATGAAGGGAGGCTCACACTTCTTTCAAATTCATACTACTGACTTCTTTCACCACCACAGATAAGTCCTGTGATTTACAGGCTGATATTATCATATTTGAACATTTTAAACAGGGGGAACGCATTTTGACAGCTTGAAATACTGCTGTCAGAATGCGCCCCCCCCTCTGTTTATCATGAAGGGAGGCTTACACTTCTTTCAAATTCATACTGCTGACTTCTCTCACGACCACAGATAAGTCATGTGATTTTGAGGCGGATATCATCATATTTGACCATTTTAAACAGGGGGAACGCATTCTGACAGCTTGAAATACTGCTGTCAGAATGCGCCCCCCCTCTGTTTATCATGAAGGGAGGCTCACACTTCTTTCAAATTCATACTGCTGACTTCTTTCACCACCACAGATAAGTCCTGTGATTTACAGGCTGATATCTTCATATTTGACAATTTTAAACAGGGGGAACGCATTCTGACAGCTTGAAAAACTGCTGTCAGAATGCGCCCCCCCTCTGTTTATCATGAAGGGACGCTCACACTTCTTTCAAATTCATACTGCTGACTTCTTTCACCATCACAGATAAGTCCTGTGATTTTCAGGGTGATATCATCATATTTGACCATTTTAAACAGGGGGAACGCAACTAACAGCTTGAAAAACTGCTGTCAGAATGCGCCCCCCCCTCTGTTTATCATGAAGGGACGCTCACACTTCTTTCAAATTCATACTGCTGACTTCTTTCACCATCACAGATAAGTCCTGTGATTTTCAGGGTGATATCATCATATTTGACCATTTTAAACAGGGGGAACGCAACTAACAGCTTGAAATACTGCTGTCAGAATGCGCCCCCCCTCTGTTTATCATGAAGGGAGGCTCACACTTCTTTCAAATTCATACTGCTGACTTCTTTCACGACCACAGATAAGTCCTGTGATTTTGAGGCGGATATCATCATATTTGACCATTTTAAACAGGGGGAACGCATTCTGACAGCTTGAAATACTGCTGTCAGAATGCGCCCCCCTCTGTTTATCATGAAGGGAGGCTCACACTTCTTTCAAATTCATACTGCTGACTTCTTTCACGACCACAGATAAGTCCTGTGATTTTGAGGCGGATATCATCATATTTGACCATTTTAAACAGGGGGAACGCATTCTGACAGCTTGAAATACTGCTGTCAGAATGCGCCCTCACTCTGTTTATCATGAAGGGAGGCTCACACTTCTTTCAAATTCATACTGCTGACTTCTCTCACGACCACAGATAAGTCATGTGATTTTCAGGCTGATATCATCATATTTGACCATTTTAAACAGGGGGAACGCATTCTGACAGCTTGAAATACTGCTGTCAGAATGCGCCCACCCTCTGTTTATCATGAAGGGAGGCTCACACTTCTTTCAAATTCATACTACTGACTTCTTTCACCACCACAGATAAGTCCTGTGATTTACAGGCTGATATTATCATATTTGAACATTTTAAACAGGGGGAACGCATTTTGACAGCTTGAAAAACTGCTGTCAGAATGCGCCCCCCCTCTGTTTATCATGAAGGGATTCTCACACTTCTTTCAAATTCATACTGCTGACTTCTTTCACCATCACAGATAAGTCCTGTGATTTTCAGGGTGATATCATCATATTTGACCATTTTAAACAGGGGGAACGCAACTAACAGCTTGAAATACTGCTGTCAGAATGCGCCCCCCCTCTGTTTATCATGAAGGGAGGCTCACACTTCTTTCAAATTCATACTGCTGACTTCTTTCACGACCACAGATAAGTCCTGTGATTTTGAGGCGGATATCATCATATTTGACCATTTTAAACAGGGGGAACGCATTCTGACAGCTTGAAATACTGCTGTCAGAATGCGCCCTCACTCTGTTTATCATGAAGGGAGGATCACACTTCTTTCAAATTCATACTGCTGACTTCTTTCACCATCACAGATAAGTCATGTGATTTTCAGGCTGATATCATCATATTTGACCATTTTAAACAGGGGGAACGCAACTAACAGCTTGAAATACTGCTGTCAGAATGCGCCCCCCCCTCTGTTTATCATGAAGGGAGGCTCACACTTCTTTCAAATTCATACTGCTGACTTCTTTCACGACCACAGATAAGTCCTGTGATTTTGAGGCGGATATCATCATATTTGACCATTTTAAACAGGGGGAACGCATTCTGACAGCTTGAAATACTGCTGTCAGAATGCGCCCACCCTCTGTTTATCATGAAGGGAGGCTCACACTTCTTTCAAATTCATACTACTGACTTCTTTCACCACCACAGATAAGTCCTGTGATTTACAGGCTGATATTATCATATTTGAACATTTTAAACAGGGGGAACGCATTTTGACAGCTTGAAAAACTGCTGTCAGAATGCGCCCCCCCTCTGTTTATCATGAAGGGATTCTCACACTTCTTTCAAATTCATACTGCTGACTTCTTTCACCATCACAGATAAGTCCTGTGATTTTCAGGGTGATATCATCATATTTGACCATTTTAAACAGGGGGAACGCAACTAACAGCTTGAAATACTGCTGTCAGAATGCGCCCCCCCTCTGTTTATCATGAAGGGAGGCTCACACTTCTTTCAAATTCATACTGCTGACTTCTTTCACGACCACAGATAAGTCCTGTGATTTTGAGGCGGATATCATCATATTTGACCATTTTAAACAGGGGGAACGCATTCTGACAGCTTGAAATACTGCTGTCAGAATGCGCCCTCACTCTGTTTATCATGAAGGGAGGATCACACTTCTTTCAAATTCATACTGCTGACTTCTTTCACCATCACAGATAAGTCCTGTGATTTTCAGGCTGATATCATCATATTTGACCATTTTAAACAGGGGGAACGCAACTAACAGCTTGAAATACTGCTGTCAGAATGCGCCCCCCCCTCTGTTTATCATGAAGGGAGGCTCACACTTCTTTCAAATTCATACTGCTGACTTCTTTCACGACCACAGATAAGTCCTGTGATTTTGAGGCGGATATCATCATATTTGACCATTTTAAACAGGGGGAACGCATTCTGACAGCTTGAAATACTGCTGTCAGAATGTGCCCTCACTCTGTTTATCATGAAGGGAGGCTCACACTTCTTTCAAATTCATACTGCTGACTTCTTTCACCACCACATATAAGTCCTGTAATTTTCAGGCTGATATTATCATATTTGAACATTTTAAACAGGGGGAACGCATTTTGACAGCTTATACTGCTGTCAGAATGCGCCCCCCCCCTCTGTTTATCATGAAGGGAGGCTTACACTTCTTTCAAATTCATACTGCTGACTACTTTCACGACCACAGATAAGTCCTGTGATTTTGAGGCGGATATCATCATATTTGACCATTTTAAACAGGGGGAACGCATTCTGACAGCTTGAAATACTGCTGTCAGAATGCGCCCCCCCTCTGTTTATCATGAAGGGAGGCTCACACTTCTTTCAAATTCATACTGCTGACTTCTTTCACCACCACAGATAAGTCCTGTGATTTACAGGCTGATATCTTCAAATTTGACCATTTTAAACAGGGGGAACGCATTCTGACAGCTTGAAATACTGCTGTCAGAATGCGCCCCCCCTCTGTTTATCATGAAGGGAGGCTCACACTTCTTTCAAATTCATACTGCTGACTTCTTTCACCATCACAGATAAGTCCTGTGATTTTCAGGCTGATATCATCATATTTGACCATTTTAAACATGGGGAACGCATTCTGACAGCTTGAAATACTGCTGTCAGAATGCGCCCTCACTCTGTTTATCATGAAGGGAGGCTCACACTTCTTTCAAATTCATACTGCTGACTTCTTTCATCACCACATATAAGTCCTGTGATTTACAGGCTGATATCATCATATTTGACCATTTTAAACAGGGGGAACGCATTCTGACAGCTTGAAATACTGCTGTCAGAATGCGCCCCCCCTCTGTTTATCATGAAGGGAGGCTCACACTTCTTTCAAATTCATACTGCTGACTTCTTTCACCACCACAGATAAGTCCTGTGATTTACAGGCTGATATCTTCATATTTGACAATTTTAAACAGGGGGAACGCATTCTGACAGCTTGAAATACTGCTGTCAGAATGCGCCCCCCCTCTGTTTATCATGAAGGGAGGCTCACACTTCTTTCAAATTCATACTGCTGACTTCTCTCACCATCACAGATAAGTCCTGTGATTTTCAGGCTGATATCATCATATTTGACCATTTTAAACAGGGGGAACGCATTCTGACAGCTTGAAATACTGCTGTCAGAATGCGCCCTCACTCTGTTTATCATGAAGGGACGCTCACACTTCTTTCAAATTCATACTGCTGACTTCTTTCACCACCACATATAAGTCCTGTGATTTACAGGCTGATATCATCATATTTGACCATTTTAAACAGGGGGAACGCATTCTGACAGCTTGAAATACTGCTGTCAGAATGCGCCCCCCCTCTGTTTATCATGAAGGGAGGCTCACACTTCTTTCAAATTCATACTGCTGACTTCTTTCACCACCACAGATAAGTCCTGTGATTTACAGGCTGATATCTTCATATTTGACAATTTTAAACAGGGGGAACGCATTCTGACAGCTTGAAATACTGCTGTCAGAATGCGCCCCCCCTCTGTTTATCATGAAGGGAGGCTCACACTTCTTTCAAATTCATACTGCTGACTTCTCTCACCATCACAGATAAGTCCTGTGATTTTCAGGCTGATATCATCATATTTGACAATTTTAAACAGGGGGAACGCATTCTGACAGCTTGAAATACTGCTGTCAGAATGCGCCCTCACTCTGTTTATCATGAAGGGACGCTCACACTTCTTTCAAATTCATACTGCTGACTTCTTTCACCATCACAGATAGGTCCTGTGATTTTCAGGCTGATATCATCATATTTGACCATTTTAAACAGGGGGGACGCAACTAACACCTTGAAATACTGCTGTCAGAATGCGCCCCCCCTCTGTTTATCATGAAGGGAGGCTCACACTTCTTTCAAATTCATACTGCTGACTTCTTTCACCATCACAGATAAGTCCTGTGATTTTCAGGCTGATATCATCATATTTGACCATTTTAAACAGGGGGAACGCAACTAACAGCTTGAAATACTGCTGTCAGAATGCACCCCCCCTCTGTTTATCATGAACGGAGGCTCACACTTCTTTCAAATTCATACTGCTGACTTCTTTCACGACCACAGATAAGTCCTGTGATTTTGAGACGGATATCATCATATTTGACCATTTTAAACAGGGGGAACGCATTCTGACAGCTTGAAATACTGCTGTCAGAATGCGCCCTCACTCTGTTTATCATGAAGGGAGGCTCACACTTCTTTCAAATTCATACTGCTGACTTCTTTCACCACCACATATAAGTCCTGTGATTTTCAGGCTGATATCATCATATTTGACCATTTTAAACAGGGGGAACGCATTCTGACAGCTTGAAATACTGCTGTCAGAATGCGCCCACCCTCTGTTTATCATGAAGGGAGGCTCACACTTCTTTCAAATTCATACTACTGACCTCTTTCACCACCACAGATAAGTCCTGTGATTTACAGTTCTGATATTATCATATTTGAACATTTTAAACAGGGGGAACGCATTTTGACAGCTTGAAATACTGCTGTCAGAATGCGCCCCCCCTCTGTTTATCATGAAGGGAGGCTTACACTTCTTTCAAATTCATACTGCTGACTTCTCTCACGACCACAGATAAGTCATGTGATTTTGAGGCGGATATCATCATATTTGACCATTTTAAACAGGGGGAACGCATTCTGACAGCTTGAAATACTGCTGTCAGAATGCGCCCCCCCTCTGTTTATCATGAAGTGAGGCTCACACTTCTTTCAAATTCATACTGCTGACTTCTTTCACGACCACAGATAAGTCCTGTGATTTTGAGGCGGATATCATCATATTTGACCATTTTAAACAGGGGGAACGCATTCTGACAGCTTGAAATACTGCTGTCAGAATGCGCCCTCACTCTGTTTATCATGAAGGGAGGATCACACTTCTTTCAAATTCATACTGCTGACTTCTTTCACCACCACAGATAAGTCCTGTGATTTACAGGCTGATATCTTCATATTTGACCATTTTAAACGGGGAACGCATTCTGACAGCTTGAAATACTGCTGTCAGAATGCGCCCACCCTCTGTTTATCATGAATGGAGGCTCACACTTCTTTCAAATTCATACTACAGACTTCTTTCACCACCACAGATAAGTCCTGTGATTTACAGGCTGATATTATCATATTTGAACATTTTAAACAGGGGGAACGCATTTTGACAGCTTGAAATACTGCTGTTAGAAAGCGCCCCCCCTCTGTTTATCATGAAAGGAGGCTTACACTTCTTTCAAATTCATACTGCTGACTTCTCTCACGACCACAGATAAGTCCTGTGATTTTCAGGCTGATATCATCATATTTGACCATTTTAAACAGGGGGAACGCATTCTGACAGCTTGAAATACTGCTGTCAGAATGCGCCCACCCTCTGTTTATCATGAAGGGAGGCTCACACTTCTTTCAAATTCATACTGCTGACTTCTTTCACCACCACATATAAGTCCTGTGATTTACAGGCTGATATTATCATATTTGAACATTTTAAACAGGGGGAACGCATTTTGACAGCTTGAAATACTGCTGTCAGAATGCGCCCCCCCTCTGTTTATCATGAAGGGAGGCTTACACTTCTTTCAAATTCATACTGCCGACTTCTCTCACGACCACAGATAAGTCATGTGATTTTGAGGCGGATATCATCATATTTGACCATTTTAAACAGGGGGAACGCATTCTGACAGCTTGAAATACTGCTGTCAGAATGCGCCCCCCCTCTGTTTATCATGAAGTGAGGCTCACACTTCTTTCAAATTCATACTGCTGACTTCTTTCACGACCACAGATAAGTCCTGTGATTTTGAGGCGGATATCATCATATTTGACCATTTTAAACAGGGGGAACGCATTCTGACAGCTTGAAATACTGCTGTCAGAATGCGCCCTCACTCTGTTTATCATGAAGGGAGGATCACACTTCTTTCAAATTCATACTGCTGACTTCTTTCACCACCACAGATAAGTCCTGTGATTTACAGGCTGATATCTTCATATTTGACCATTTTAAACAGGGGGAACGCATTCTGACAGCTTGAAATACTGCTGTCAGAATGCGCCCACCCTCTGTTTATCATGAAGGGAGGCTCACACTTCTTTCAAATTCATACTACTGACTTCTTTCACCACCACAGATAAGTCCTGTGATTTACAGGCTGATATTATCATATTTGAACATTTTAAACAGGGGGAACGCATTTTGACAGCTTGAAATACTGCTGTCAGAATGCGCCCCCCCTCTGTTTATCATGAAGGGAGGCTTACACTTCTTTCAAATTCATACTGCTGACTTCTCTCACGACCACAGATAAGTCATGTGATTTTGAGGCGGATATCATCATATTTGACCATTTTAAACAGGGGGAACGCAACTAACAGCTTGAAATACTGCTGTCAGAATGCGCCCCCCCTCTGTTTATCATGAACGGAGGCTCACACTTCTTTCAAATTCATACTGCTGACTTCTTTCACGACCACAGATAAGTCCTGTGATTTTGAGGCGGATATCATCATATTTGACCATTTTAAACAGGGGGAACGCATTCTGACAGCTTGAAATACTGCTGTCAGAATGCGCCCTCACTCTGTTTATCATGAAGGGAGGCTCACACTTCTTTCAAATTCATACTGCTGACTTCTTTCACCACCACATATAAGTCCTGTGATTTTCAGGCTGATATCATCATATTTGACCATTTTAAACAGGGGGAACGCATTCTGACAGCTTGAAATACTGCTGTCAGAATGCGCCCACCCTCTGTTTATCATGAAGGGAGGCTTACACTTCTTTCAAATTCATACTGCTGACTTCTCTCACGACCACAGATAAGTCCTGTGATTTACAGGCTGATATCTTCATATTTGACCATTTTAAACAGGGGGAACGCATTCTGACAGCTTGAAATACTGCTGTCAGAATGCGCCCCCCCTCTGTTTATCATGAAGGGAGGCTCACACTTCTTTCAAATTCATACTGCTGACTTCTTTCACCACCACAGATAAGTCCTGTGATTTACAGGCTGATATTATCATATTTGAACATTTTAAACAGGGGGAACGCATTTTGACAGCTTGAAATACTGCTGTCAGAATGCGCCCCCCCTCTGTTTATCATGAAGGGAGGCACACACTTCTTTCAAATTCATACTGCTGAATTATTTCACCACCACAGATAAGTCCTGTAATTTACAGGCTGATATCATCATATTTGACCATTTTAAACAGGGAGAACGCATTCTGACAGCTTGAAATACTGCTGTCAGAATGCGTTCCCCCTCTGTTTATCATGAAGGGAGGCTCACACTTCTTTCAAATTCATACTACTGACTTCTTTCACCACCACAGATAAGTCCTGTGATTTACAGGCTGATATTATCATATTTGAACATTTTAAACAGGGGGAACGCATTTTGACAGCTTGAAATACTGCTGTCAGAATGCGCCCCCCCTCTGTTTATCATGAAGGGAGGCTTACACTTCTTTCAAATTCATACTGCTGACTTCTCTCATGACCACAGATAAGTCATGTGATTTTGAGGCGGATATCATCATATTTGACCATTTTAAACAGGGGGAACGCATTCTGACAGCTTGAAATACTGCTGTCAGAATGCACCCCCCCTCTGTTTATCATGAAGTGAGGCTCACACTTCTTTCAAATTCATACTGCTGACTTCTTTCACGACCACAGATAAGTCCTGTGATTTTGAGGCGGATATCATCATATTTGACCATTTTAAACAGGGGGAACGCATTCTGACAGCTTGAAATACTGCTGTCAGAATGCGCCCTCACTCTGTTTATCATGAAGGGAGGATCACACTTCTTTCAAATTCATACTGCTGACTTCTTTCACCACCACAGATAAGTCCTGTGATTTACAGGCTGATATCTTCATATTTGACCATTTTAAACAGGGGGAACGCATTCTGACAGCTTGAAATACTGCTGTCAGAATGCGCCCCCCCTCTGTTTATCATGAAGGGAGGCTCACACTTCTTTCAAATTCATACTGCTGACTTCTTTCACCACCACAGATAAGTCCTGTGATTTACAGGCTGATATTATCATATTTGAACATTTTAAACAGGGGGAACGCATTTTGACAGCTTGAAATACTGCTGTCAGAATGCGCCCCCCCTCTGTTTATCATGAAGGGAGGCACACACTTCTTTCAAATTCATACTGCTGACTTATTTCACCACCACAGATAAGTCCTGTAATTTACAGGCTGATATCATCATATTTGACCATTTTAAACAGGGAGAACGCATTCTGACAGCTTGAAATACTGCTGTCAGAATGCGTTCCCCCTCTGTTTATCATGAAGGGAGGCTCACACTTCTTTCAAATTCATACTGCTGACTTCTTTCACGACCACAGATAAGTCCTGTGATTTTGAGGCGGATATCATCATATTTGACCATTTTAAACAGGGGGAACGCATTCTGACAGCTTGAAATACTGCTGTCAGAATGCGTTCCCCCTCTGTTTATCATGAAGGGAGGCTCACACATATTTTAAATTCATACTGCTGACTTCTTTCACCACCACAGATAAGTCCTGTGATTTTCAGGCTGATATCATCATATTTGACCATTTTAAACAGGGGGAACGCATTCTGACAACTTGAAATACTGCTGTCAGAATGCGTTCCCCCTCTGTTTATCATGAAGGGAGGCTCACACTTCTTTCAAATTCATACTGCTGACTTATTTCACCACCACAGATAAGTCCTGTAATTTACAGGCTGATATCTTCATATTTGACCATTTTAAACAGGGGGAACGCATTCTGACAGCTTGAAATACTGCTGTCAGAAGGCGTTCCCCCTCTGTTTATCATGAAGGGAGGCTCACACTTCTTTCAAATTCATACTGCTGACTTCTTTCACCAGACCACTGTAATGTCAGGACTCAATCATACGTTATCACTTCCAGCCCATTGTTCACTGTCTAACCGTTTACTGTTGACAGTCCTAATATGGTCATTTCCTGTCAAATTTCTTAATAAAAGCATCTTCTGGGAGGAGGAACTTGGGGAAGCTCAGGAGTTCTCAATGAGGGACACGTTGCCCTGCACTCCTCTGCTCTCCCCCTCCTGCAGGAGTGCGCTAAAAACCCATTCCAAGGTAGTCTCTTTGTCTTTCCTCGTTATGAATTTATGTAATTGTTGTCGTCACCCCCCCCCCAAAAAAAAAAAAAAATCACTGGGCTTGTATATGTATATTTATGTATGTGTATGCATATGTATGCGTATATATATGTATATATATTAAATATAGTAATAATGCACATATATATACCTATGGTTTCTACCGTCATGGTATCAATCATTAATATGTGTGCAGACAAGGTAAAAAAAAAAAAAGAATTTATGTAATGTTGATTTGGACCCAACAAGAGCCGGATTCGGTGTTATCAGGTCCTCACTTAAAAATAGACAGTAGACGCCACCTTCTTCTACATTGGAAATCGACTAAAGCTCCTCTGGTACTCAGTGGCTCAACAATACCATATCTTTTCTGAAACTGGAAAACATCAGATACTCAGTGAAAGGTACCTCTAACAAATGTAATAATAAGTGGCTTTCCTTTCCTACATTCTTCCAGTCTCTCCAGTCCCTGCCCCCTGATTGACGGACACCCCCCTCCCTCTCTTCTCCCCTCTCTTTGTTTTTTTGTTTTGCTTTGTTTTGTTTTTTTTCCTTTTTATTGATCTATTTTTTTTTATTTATATTGTGTAGCTTTTATACTTAATTATTACTTAAAATAATTTGCAGTTATTTATTTTTCATAATTTTCATTGAATTGTGTAATGTTCTGTCCTTAAATCAAGAAAAACATCCTAGGAGGTAGACTGTATATCTTTTTCTCATTCCATCGAGATGCACAGTATTTTTATGGTGTCAAATATCCTATATACTGTATTGTAGATTGCCATACAGAAATAATATGATTCTCAATGTAAATGTATAATTGATCCCTGTTCTACTGTGCCATTCCCCCTAATAAAAATATAAAAAAAATTAAAAATAAACAGTAGAGACTTAACACAGGATCTCATCACCATTGCTACAAGAAAAGAAACCGATGCTGACAAACATTTCCAAAGAAGTTCCTTTTTGTAAAATGTGCATAGTTTTTAATTGAGCAAAGAAATACCCAGCACTGCTGGATGACTTCGGTCGTTCACATGGCTGATTTATTCACCAAGAAATTCCACAGCTCGGAGGTATTATCTGAGACACAAAATTCAAAAGTTTTTCACTGGTGCAAAACGTTAATGCTTATCTCCATCAAAACAGCAAATCGGGAATGTATTCCCACTGTGCCGGCCTGGAAATCCCTCGTAGATCCAGACCAGTTCTGGGACTTTCACAGGCAACGAGACACCAGCTGCTGCTAACTCTGATTGGATTTCATGAAGCTTTGCTCATTCTGCAGTGTTGATTTTTTCTCAGAACGGCTTCCATTTTCTCCACACCTTGGTGTCCATGCTGGATGAGAGCAAAAATCCGTTTTTCCACACAGCTCATGTCTCCATCCTAGTTGGCCATCTGCAGCTTCGGTGCAGCAGAAACGGGGTTCCACGGCTAAAGTCTAAAGATGATTAAAGGCTGTGTCAAAGAGATAGCGTGACAAAAAGACTGAGAAATGTATCACAGGAGTGCTCAGAAGCATTTCATGCACTTATCACTTAGCAAGGGTAAGTACCTTTTTTAAAATAAACGACATTACTTATGTACCAAGTGCACCTTATATTATCAATAATAGTTCTATGTTATAGGTCATTGGATATCAAATCTTTTAGTACTTCTTTTATTTCTTCGTAAGCCCAATCAGCGCTTGTGCAAATGAAAAACTGTCTCTCAAAGCCAGAACTTGCAATACGAAAGCTTGAGCCAGTAAATAAATCAAGCTGCTCCAAAGAAAATGAATTGGAAGCTTTCCAAACTTATTCTCCGTGGAGGAGCTGCAGACAAGGGTGGAACTGTAGCCAAAATAAATGAATTAATTAATAAAAATAAGAAAAATGGGTGTGGGGGTGGGTATGTGTGTTTCTGTGTACTTTTGTAATACTGTATTTGATCCGGTCTTTGTACGTTTTGACCGTATAGAAACGTAGTTCTTGCCATTGTAAGAATGAGATGTACCTGCTGTACTGTACTGTCCTTACTTTTTAACAACTTGTGCTTTTTATTATTTTACCTCTTTTCTTATCATTTTATTTCATTTTATTTGTTATTTACTGTTTAATTGTGTCTCTTGTGTTGAATTGTGCTATACAATTAAACTTGCCTTGCCTTCTATGTAGTCCAACTGCCCAGCTGACCTTTGACTTCAGATGTCTAAATCTTGATAAATTCAGTTGAATTTTTAGCCAAGGTGACTGGTAAAGCACCTACAACAACCATATGGAGAATATTGTATTGTATATCTAACTAAAAAACACAAAAAAATAAATGGACAAATAGAAAGTAAGATTTGAGCCATAAATGGTTTAGTTTAGTTTAGTATATTGGTCGTTTCAATTTGAGAGGGGAGACCAACCGGTGAAACCTGCAGAACCTGAGGTCCATTTCTTTTCAACAAAGAACTTTCTAATGAGACACTGGATCAATGAGATAGATGCCCGAGTTGTTCTCGGATATTTACCAGTACATATACTGTATAAGGTAAATAAAGCCATCGTTCTCAGTGTTGATATTAGTGTACAATCTGCTGGTCACCGTAGTCTGAACTTTAGCTGTCTCGTTCACAAACAGACACCAACAGCAGCCGTGGATTAATCTGGGATGTGATGAGCTACAAAAAAGAATCTGACAGCTAACTTTAAAAAATAATATTTTTAGTTTAGTTTAGTTTAGTTTATTGGTCCTTTCAATTTCCACAACACAAATAACCCAAAGTACAGGTGTAAATCATCAGTGTAATACAAAAAATTAGAATTTTTTTGTATATATATATATATATATATATATATATATATATATATATATATATATATATATATACGTATATATATATATATATAAAATTTTAACTAAAAACCAAGGACCAAAAGTTGTAGACTTTTTCACAAAAAAAAAGTTAGCTTTTATAAACTCATGCATTTAGGATTTAGAGAATGACACAAAATACATGAATAAATCCATATGAGAAGTTGCCCAAGTATAAACAAAATAACTGTACACAAATATACAGCATATTCCACGTCATTACTAAATATCATTCCATACGTCTACATATACTTATGTATTTATGTGTCTTATGTTTTACGGTGTTTTGTTTTTGTTTTCCATTAGCCTGTCCTGCACTTTGGCCCATGTTGTTGTTTTTAAAGTGCTTTAGAAATAAACTTGACTTGACTTGACTTGATGTACAATACATATATACATTCAATTCAATTCAATTCAATTCAATTTTATTTATATAGCGTCTAATACAACAGAGTTGTCTCTAGACGCTTTACAGAGACCCATACCCAGAACATGATATACATAAATAGAAAGATACATAAATACATATGATTTTGTGGTGCTCTACAGCGGATATTATTAAGTGTCAAGTTGATTCAAATCCTCATGCAAAATATGTAATTTCTCACTTTTATCCAGCGTAATTACATCGCTGGCCAAGCAGCTACATGCACCACTTTAATGTATTTATTTATTAACTTTACTCAGCCACATTTCATTTGTTCTCCTCTTAGCGCGCGGCAGGGGCACATTTCTTCCTGTGATCAAGTAAAGACCATTTATACGGCTAGATGAAAGGAAGAAATTTGAACTGGTTTGAAAACACCAAAGGAGCCAGAAGCAGACCTGTCAATATGAGAATCCGTCAGCCCGAGGCGCTTCTGGAAACATTAATGCGCCCAGATGCACGGAGTAGCGCAGCGCCGAAGCAGCAAGTAGCCTGATGCAACTCATCCCACGAGCCCACACGTTGTACTCTTCCTGCGATGGCCATGTGGGCTTTTTTTTCCTTCTCCACAACGTCTGATTTTTACAATCTTTACAAGTTACTGTGGAAGACTTTTGTCGGTGAGCATGCAAATCATGTTTACCACTTTGCAAAGGAGGGAAATGCTCAGGGGAGAGGATGATGAGTAAAGGTGTGCCCGCAGAGTTAGAAGGGAAACATTTGCAAGCGATGATGGAGAGTGAGAGCGATGCGGCAAAATAGTAGACGGGGACTAAAGAATGATGAATTAGAGAAAATCTGGTGACGGGAGAAGCGAGGATTTAACAATACGTCTGAACATCTAACAGATGTGATCAAAAGCTCATACACGCCTTGAAAAATGATCAACAGTTGTGCCTGGAAACATTTTTCCACAAACTATGGAGTAAGAAAGCTTTCAAGAAGATGTGTCCATGTTATAACTATTCATATTCATAATGATAAACATTTGTATGTAAAAAAATGTTATGTTTTTATGTGAGTATGAATCCAAAAGTTGTGAGTGCAAAGTCTCATGAACACAACTCTAATTTCTACGACTACGAGTCTTCGCTGTGAACACGAATTTAAGTTTGTTGGTATGAATCGAAAAACTGTTGAAATGACGTTGCAGGCCGAAACAGGGGAAAGCAATCGAACCCCGAATGATGCGCCGAAGCCGAGGATAGCTAAATAATAATAATAATAATAATATATTTTATTTGTATAGCACTTTTCAAGGCACTGAAAGACGCTTTACATTAGTAAAAATCATAAAAGCAAGCAAAAGCAAAAGCTGGCAACAGAGCAGCCATGGACACCGCTAACGCTAACGCAGGGAAAGCTCCATCACAGCTAAAGTAAATAACCCATCCAACATTTATTTATTTTTATTTAGTTATTTATTTCATGAAATAGTACTGTTTTAAATAATATACAGTTTATGAGCGTAAAGACATACTGATCGGTCCATTTTGCAAATAACTGACCGAGAACAGTCAGCAAAGAGCAATTGAAACCGAAATTAAACAATTAACGTTATATATATTATAAATATACAAAATGGACACCAATTGGCACAAGTTATAACATTAAATCATTAAAAGCCATAGTTTGGTCAACATTATATCTCAAATTAGTTTTGTTTTTGTCTTCATTAGTGCTAATTAGCTAACTTAAGCCAACGTTTAATGCTAGTAGCTAATGCAAGCACTAACCTGTCATTAGCTTGTAAGCTAAAGCAGTATGTCTTTACTTCCATAAACTGTATATTATTTAAAACAGTATAATTTCATGAAATAAATAACTAAATAAAAATAAATAAAGGTTGGATGGGTTATTTATTTCGGCGCATCATTTGGGGTTCGATTGCTTTCCCCTGTTTCTGCCTGTGACGTCATTTCAACAGTTTTTCGACTCGTACCCACAAACTAGAAACTTGAACTTGAAAAAAAAAAGAACTTGAAAAACTTGAATTTGTGTTCCCAGTGAAGACTCGTAGTAGTAGAAATTAGAGTTGTATTCATAAGACTTTGCACTCACAGCTTTTAGACTCATACTCACATAAAAACAATCCTAACCCTAATAATTTATCAGACTCGTGTGTGACAGCAGAATTTTTTATTTTTTTATTTACATACAAATGTTTATCATTACGAATAGTTATAACATGGACACATCTTTTTGAAAGCCATCTTTCTCCATAACAAACAAGCTTCTTTGTGCCTCTTGCATAAATCTGTACACATGATTTGACTTCACATTGAGTGTTGCTGTGAGTGCAGTGAAAGCTTAAAATAATCAGTTGATTATCAATATGAAGTAGCTGGAGGTTGCAGCATTCGTGGACGTGTCTGTGGGAGGGTGTGGGAGCGTTGCCTCAGCGAGGTACATCAGCTAATGTGCAGCTGCAGGCTCAAAAGCAGCCGTGCTCCAAGGAATTGAGCCTCTACCAGAGATGAATGTAAAATCTTCTTTCTCTGTCCTCCTCTCCCAGCAAGAACATCATCCACGGTTCTTTCTCCGGCTGCATCCAGGTTGTTGGAAGAGCTGTCCTCACCCTGGAATGGAAGTGAAACTCTGCAGCATGCTAACACTGCTACAGTGGACTGTAAAGCAGTGACACTTTAATGTCGATAACCCCAACATTATGAGAATTTCTGATCACAGCAACGACTCAGTCTTTGCCATTTATCGATCTTGGAATCGTTCAAACGGCTGTAAGCACTGATTTGCATGAATTATTTAATGAATTGTCAGATTCCCACATGGCTCTGTTTTACGGAAGAGTATTAGGGCAATGCAGGAGAAAAAATATTTGAGAGGGGAAGATTTTTTTTTATTGTACACTACGAGAAAAAAGTTGAAATGTCGAGATTAATGTTGAAATGTCGAGATTAATGTTGAAATACAATTTCAAGAATAAAGTCGAAATTTCGCCTTTTTTTTCAACATTTCAACTTTATTCACGAAATTTTGAATTTTTTCTCAACATTTCGACTTTTTCCTCAACATTTCGCCTTTTTTCTCGAAATTGTACTTCAACTTTAATCTCAACATTCCAACTTTTTTCTCGACATTCCAACTTTTTTCTCAACTTTTCGACTTTTTTCTCAACATTTCGACTTTTTTCTCGACATTTTGACTTTTTTCTCGAAGTGCACAATGAAAAGAAAATATTCCTCCTCTAAATTATAATTTAAAAATGTTCTCCCGCATGGCCCTAATACTCTTCCGTACTGTTTGAATACTAGTGTCTATTTATTCCTTGTATGTTAAAGATTATAGTTGTCGATGGCTCATCCAGTGAAGACAAGGCTCAGAGAAGCATATCAAATGAAATCAAATGAAATCAAACTTTATTTACGTAGCACTTTTCATACACCATTAACAGAAAGTGCTTTACATAATTAAATCAACATTTAACATAGAAAAACTCACACAGTCATGGTTAAAAACACACATCTGGTCATTTTCACACACATCCTCACTTTAATACCCACACAGCACACATACAGTATTACAACAAAATCACAAACATCATACAATTTTTTTTAAAAAGCAACAAGAAGACATCATAAATAAATAAATAATTAAATATGAAAGCTGCTGGTTTTCTACCCATTTAAATAACGTTATACAACTTGGGGTATAAATTCAGTATCTTATGCCACTTCAAGGGTAAACTTGAATAAATAATTATGTCATCTTAGTTAGAAGCATATTTGTGGGGATTTCAGTCATCCATCAGAAAGTACATTAATTATTTAGTGATTTTGGATTATGAATAGATCTTTTTTTTTTCCTCAAGCGTATAATACAGAAGCCCATAAGCTCTGCATGATGTGACATTAGCAGCTGTGGTGACGGTAGTCATGGCAGCAAGTGTCAGCATGATGAACTCCTCTCAAGAATAACAATAGCACCGGCCTCAGTCGGTCTGTATCATGATTTATTTACCAAACCTGAGCCAACATTCTGAACGATGTGTAAAACACGGACTACAACACATCCTTCACAACAGAACAGGCTCGCAGCCAGAAGCTGCTCATCCAGGGCACTTAGCTGATCAAGTGCATTTGTTACTCACGGAACTAACATTTTCTGTCTTCAGTCTTTTGAAGTAGAATTGTTCAATCATTACCGGGACATATACAGGGGATATTTTCTGAAAGAGACGGAGGCTGCAATCTCAGGGGTCAGTTTAATTTAAAAGTTCTCAACAGACGCACAAACACTGAAGAGTTTCTGTATGTTTGACCTGCGGATGAAACAGCCTGAACATGGAGATAAAACAAGGTCAAAACATATCACCATTTAAAAAAAACATACAAAGAAACATTCTATTCAAAATACCGATACGAATAAATATGTAGATATGTACATTTATTAATATATGTGGATATATAGACGTATATTATGGATATAGATATGTTGTATGTAGGTATGTATATTGAGTTATATTATACGTACAGTATTTATATATCTAAATCTTTATTAATATATATTGATTCATAGTTATATGTAGATATGGTGATATATAGATACAGTATATAGTTATTTTTATGTATATAATTGGAGGTAAATATATGAACCAGTATATATAGCATATCTACTCTTATATAGTTAATCAAGTATATTGTTATATCATTGCTGTCTATTGTTCTCTATTATATTGTAGTATTATAGTAAAGTAATGATAAAGTAATACTATGCATTATAATTACTTCTATTATTACATACATACATAGTAGCACAACTAAATGTTGGGCGTTTGTTTTTTTTTCTTTTTGTTTGCTTTGATTTGTTTTGATTTTGACTATATTTATATATACGTATAATTGAGTATTATATCACTGTATTGAACAGTTATTAAAGTAGGGGTGTTTGATTAAGTGTGTTTTATAAGTAAGTTTATTGAAACTCTTGTTATATGTAAGAATATATGTCAGATTCAGGGGTAGGACTGGATAAGTGTTTACTTCAATCCTACTCCGTTTGGAACATGTTGGGTATATATATATATATATATATATATATATATATATATATATATATATATATATAATATATATTTGTGTATATATATATATATATATATATATATATATATATATATATATATATATTTGTATTATTTTTTACTTTTTTGTATTCTTTTTTTTACATGCATGTTCGAAATAAAAATCTTTAAATCAAAAATCAAATCAAATTCAGACTTCATCACTTTACAGTTAACACACATTACACTCAGACATGCAGGATGAACGAGCAGCTTCCAACAATATACAAGTCCACCAGACTCGTTCCACCACCTGTTAAGATTCACATATTCCTGCTTTGATTTTGATTCGATTGATTTTATTTGTATTTGTGTCAAACATGCACAAGCATAAAACAAACGGTATATAAAAGGATGTAAATAGCACATTGCGATGAAGTGCAAGTTCGAGAAGGAGCTGAAAGAAGCAAAGTTTATCAAGTTCATCCCCCCCTTATATTGTCATATAGTATATAATACAATTATATATACATACATATATACACATATACATACATTAACACATACATACACGCACACACACAGATACAGACACAAATTCATACAAATTTCAATTCCATAAGAATATTCATAATCCATAAATCAATTGCAATGTAAGAAATTCAGAACGTTTAACTTTAATATGAATGAATATAAATAAAACCCACATTACAAACATGCTAACTAAATAAAATCCTGTCTAAAAAAATAATAAAATTAGCTGTCCAGTCCTTTGTATCTGGCCAAGAGTGTTTGTTTATACTTATTTTTAACTTGTTTTGAGTTAATGCACATTTTCATGTCATCTAGTTTGCTCCACAATTTTACACCACAGACAGATATACACATACTTTTCAGAGTTAAATGGTCGGTAAGCTGTTTAAAATTACGATTCCCTCTTAAATTGTATGTTCCCTCTCTAACCAAGAACATTGTTTGGATGTTGCTTGGTAACAAATTATTCCAGACTTTATATTTTTATAGACCAAAACTGGATAGTGTGATTGTGTTTCCTTTCTCTTTTTTCCCCTCAATCTTGCGGTATGAAATAAACTCCAGCGCTTAGTCCCACAGTCTGCCGACCGTCATGGTGAGGATTCCCGCGCGGCGTGATGAATGATGGTTGTTTGAATTGGTGTCGCCCTCCGTCTAACCATCATCTTCCAGCAGGAATGCATTCAACACATCTCCGTTTAACCCACAAGCTTCCTGGGAGATGCATTCTCCCTCGTATGAAAGCAAAACATTAGTAAAAATGTGCCTTCCTCAGGCTGTTTGGCTGGGAGATGTATTCCAAGTTTGTTCATACTTACATTTCCCCTTTTTTCTAGCCTAAATGTTATTTTTCTTCATGAAATCTGTATAATCTAAGCTGAAAATATAAACATATTGTCACTAAGGATCAAGTAGGCAGCAAAGAATGTGGCTTGTTAACCTGTATTTTACCCAAATGTTCTCGTCGTAGCCACTGGACACACATCACCTCTTAATGGTTTGAGTCGTTGTTTTATGTGAAAATATGATTAAATTTGTCTGATCACAGATGATGAAACACACCAGCAGATACTGACGTAGATTTCTGGTATAGATTTACATCAGAATGACGGAAAACAGGGACCCAAAGATGGACGAAGAGATTCTGAATGTTTGAGTTTTACTGTGCTGCATCACAGGTGAAACCATGGAGATACAAAAGCTTGGAAAGCGCTGGACCTTAAAACAGTGCAATTTATGTTTAAAATCAACAATAAAACACTCCCTGACAGTATTCAGAAGCTCTTCCAAAGCAAAGTTATCCAATATGAACTAAGGGGAACATTTATGTTCAGGAAAACAAAGGCAAGAACCAACGTTAAACAATGATGATCTCAGTGACGGGAGTTAATCTGTGGAACAGTTTAAATACTGAAATGAAAATGTGGAGCACGTTATTACACGTTATTGGTGAGGGGTAGGGGTGTAACGATACACTAATCTCACGGTACGATACACGATATTGAGGTCACGATAACAGTACGATACGATATTATAGCAGTCAGAGCCGTCTGGGAGATTTGCGAGGCCCTGTGCGAAATGGCCGGGGGGGCCCTCGAAATTTTTGTGTTTTTCAGGTCGGATCGGGTGTCTATATGCGCAATTTTAACTCTCCAATTAGCAAAATACTGGATACCTTCCCCTGCCTCATCATCATCTCTTGCCTCGACGCGAGGCCCCACGGCTGCTTGAGACCCGGTCGGATCGGTGATTTTTGTAACAAATTTATCAAACGAGCCTTTCAGAGAGACATTAAACTCTTCCATTTTCTTTAGTTTTTTTCTTTTTTCATCCCCTGATGGAAATTTCCTGATTCTTTCTCGTTCTCTCGACATTGTGTGACAGTTTGTTCCAACTCCCCCCGTCTGGATCAGAGCAGCTTGTGTCTGCGCTTGGTCTGATCAGTTGTGTTGAACAACAGACACGCGCATCATTGCACATAAATTTATTGATATGCACAGACTAGTACACATTTAGGTCTGTAATGGAACGTGACTGTTATTATGATATTTATAAAGGAAAAAACGAAAAAAAAACGAGAAAAAAAAAAAAAAAAACGCCCATAGCGCGAGGCCCCGTGTGGTCGCACGGTTCGCACACCCTTTGCGGCGGCCCTGATAGCAGTATTTTTTTAAAAACCTTGAATGAGGAACATATGACTGGAAAAAATTGTCTTTTATTTGAAAGACACAAAATACAAAACAATGCTGTGCGTTTGCCCTATTGTTACAGTTTGTAATGCTTTATAACTTTAAGTTTTAAAGAGCAAGCCAGGCCAACCATTTTCCACAAACTGAACTAAAAGTAAATGTCATCTTCAGTTTCATACAAGTAAAAATACTTTGCCACAAACTGAATAGTTTCTCTCTCTCTATGACTTGACTTTTTTCTTTTCCAGAAATTTAACAACTAAAATTATACAAATAAATACAAGTAAATAAATAAACTATGAAAAGTTCCAAACTCCAAATGCAACATGACTGTTATTGATCTTCTGCCAGAGCTCAGAGCTTCACCTGCTCCAGCCTGAGGCCGTAAGGTGAACCCCGGTATCGTTTCATCCTCCCACCGTCGGGGACGACACAATCTTTACATCATAAAAAAGATTGAATCATGCTCACCTTAGAAGTAAAAGTTCGGAGCTCAAAACCCCCCAAAAGTCCCGTGATCGGGACCGCAAACGGTACTAGTTTCTTCTGAGCGTAGTCAGATTTTGGTCCGCGGGTCGAGGCGCGGTCGCCACGTGATCCCGCTGCAACAATATGATGTTACTAGTAAACACAATAGATTAATATTAATAACCCAATATCGCGCTACAGTTTGTCACCTCCACGACACGTATCATGACGTTTTTGTATCGCAAAATCTTGTGGCACGATATATTGTTACACCCCTAGTGAGGGGTGACATCCGCTGCTAGTCTGAAACGAGAAAAGGGAAACGCATAACGGGCACACAAGCCTTGGAAATCTGTAAGAGAAAAAACAAACAGACAGGAGAACAGGCAGAGACACAAGCAGCAACCATTTCAGGTCCCTGAGACTGAATCAAAACTAGGCTACTGTGATTATCTGTCCCCCAAAACTGCAGAGTGAGTATGTAGGTGAGTGTGCAGGTGTGTATGTCTGTGTAACTGTGTGTGTGTAAAGTCAAAACAAGGCTCTACCTGAACTGCAACTATAGTGGAGGAGGGAGGGCACAACCACGACACCCAAGAGACCAGAAGCCGACACGGGAGAAACCCGAACTCGCCCTCTAAGTCAGTGGTTCCCAACCTTTTTTCCTTGGAGTCCCCCCCTACTTCTGTCTAAGACCAGCCGGCCCCCCCGACCCGTACGTACTAGCTTTAATTGAATTTAATTAATTTAATTGAAAAAAAATTTACATTAAAGGAGCATGAGGCTCCTTTTAAGAAATGAGACTCTCTAGCGCCACCCTTCACCACGACGGCCGTTGGGGGTACTGCAGCCAACAGCGAAGCCGGCACGGGAGAACGGGGAGAACGCGCATGCAGCGTCATGTGACGTCACATCCACAGGACAGAGCGGGAAATTCGGGCCCAGAATTGCAGCACATTTTGCAGCACACAGCCTGTTCAAGGCAACGGAGAGATACACTAGAGGGCTCATTCTTTTAGGTTTGGAACGCTTCATCTGACATTATTACTAGAAAACTTAAAACGTATACGAATTTTTTTTCATAAATCCTGCCTCAATCCTGCCTCATGCTCCTTTAATTATGTTTTTTTTTGATACATTTCTCTTTGGTTTACCCTGTACAGATATGACTTTTTTTTTCTCACCTTCATTTTGTGTCACCAATATATAAAATACAAACAAAAACATAAAATAATTTCTGAAAAATGTGTCTTTTCATATGAGAGCAAAATTTTTCAACATTTTTCCTTCAAAAACCTGAGTATGAATAAATAAAATACTAAGTGGGTTTATACAGACTTGGATTACAGTATTCCATTAGGTGTGTTATTATGATTTTTTTATTTATTTAACATGCGCAAATATAATTTTTACAACTGCATATCTTCAAAGCAGACAAAGATTTACGCCCCCCCAGAGATCTCTGGACCCCAGGTTGGGAGACACTGCTCTAAGTGACCACAGTCTGCACGTTCTGAGGGCATTTGGGGAAACATTTTCTTCATCATGCTGCTTCCACTGGACTTTAGCACAGGACCAGAAGAGAAAATCACTCTGTTACATCATCAAAAGTAGCAGCAACAGCTTGAAATCCATCCTCCGGGTCAGGTGCTCGGCCTACGGGGGGTTTCAAAAAATGGAAATTATTAAAATGTTTTGAGGGAAAACTCAAGAATGCATCATTTTACTTACTTACTCAACCCTCCCCCTGTGTTTGGCTTAGAGCCTTCTCTTTGCCTCATGCTGCTGTCAAAAGAAAGAAAATAAATAGAAGGATAAAAACGCTATTTGTTTGCCCAGCTAGTCATCAGTTTACAGCCTTTAAATTCCAGATTGCATCATGAGTCTTACTGGATAAAAACTCTGCCAATATCTCAAAAATAGGCCTTTTATTTATACGCTTTTTTACATCTTCTGTTATTAAAAGTTAATGAATTCTGATGAGTCATAATGAAAAAATTAGAGATGATTTTAGTGTCTAATCTTTCATCTGTTTCAGCCTTCAACAGCCCGAAGGATGCTTTGAATAAAGAAAGCAAAAAAAAGAAGAAGAACAAAGTGAAAGGATGTCTTGTTTAATTCGGTATTCTGTGCTTTTTCATTTTGGCAATGAAATATTTTGACTCAAAATCTTTCATACTTATAAAACAATGGAGTAATGGGCTATTTTACATCTTGAATTTTCTAAATTGTAATGATAAATCATTCACTACAACGCAGCCACATCTGGTGCACTGTTCCTTTTAGTTCTGAAATGAAACAGTAGTGACACTTTCAGGGATATAAATCTTGCTTTGAATAATAATTACATACCTTTGTTTGTGTATGTGCGGTAGGAGAATGTGTTCAGGAAAGTAGCTCCTCAAGTCTCCTTTTTCTTCCAACTTTTGCAGCTGCATGAATGTGGTGCAGCAAGGAAACTTCTGAATGTCTCTACCGCGTTAAAACTATTCTATTATTTTCAGTAATACAATACTCTCCATGTTTAGTATTGGCTACAAGAAATATAAAAAGGTCCACAAGTATTCGGACAGTAACAGTTTTGATATTTTTTCCTTTTTATACCACCACAATAAATTTAAAATAAAAACCAAAGCGTGAATTTTTAGCTTCAACGTTAAGTTGCTTCAGAAAAATATGACATTAACCATTTAGGAATTCCAGTCATTATAAGTAAAGTAACTCATTTTATCAGTATTTGGTGTTGGACTACCGTCCATATGATTATGAATTCATGACATATGTGAGTGGGTGAACATTTCTCTTGGACCAGTAAACCTAAAGACCTAAACTTTCATGATCCCTGCCTCATGGTGAGTTTACGACACCTCCAGCGTGGTCTGGAGAACGGAAAGACCCCATGGACACCAGGATTTGCATATGTGACCCTCTTGGTGATAAGGCACCACACTTTGATTGGACAAGGACCCCAAGCTGCAGGAAGGGGTATCAACTTCCTGTATGCAGCTATAAAAGAGGAGACCCCCCTCTCTCCGGTCTCTTCTCTCTTTTTTCTGCTTCCTCCTTCTCACCCACAGGTCTCTGCTGTAGCCAAGGGCCGGCTTTCTCCTTCGTGAACGAAGGAGCGTCCGTTTTGCAGCGCTGCACGAGCGACCCACGCAGTTCCGAGCCCAGAAAGCCGAACTAGGGACCCTGCATTGACTCGACGTGAACGCGACGCCGATCCGAAGTTGAAGGAAGCCAAGTGCTGTGCCCAGCTGCTGTCCCCTCATCCAGCTGCCTTTCCCCTCATCCGCAGCAAGGACACAGGAGGGAGTGATAGCCGCTTTATCAGGATCGCCTGCTGAGCGTAAACACCCAGCTGTTCCCCAGGGAACGCTGACCGACCACCCCTTTTTTTCTTCAACTGCAAAGGTTCACGTAAGAGGCTGTTTTTGATGTCTGGGCAGGGAAAACTTAGTAATACACTTTAAAAGTTAGTTTACGCTGTGAGCTGGACTGCTGATCCCGTCATAGTTGTGTTTATTAACTTAAGTGTTTTGTTTATCTTCTTATTTGTCTACGGCTGCATCCACATTGCTGGATGGTTATGACATGCTTCTCGACAACCGAAAACAAGGCCCTTCTAGATTTCCCGGTTGGATGACCAGAGCGCACGTGTGAAGTTTAGTTTCACATTGGGGCATTTCTGTGTGGGAAAGATCAGAAGGTCTTGGGTTTCTGCTAGTGAGAAATTATTTAAGAGTGTCTATTATTGTACTTTTCTTCGGTATCTCTCTCTCTTCCTCTCGTACTAACCCCCCCCACACACACACACACACACACAGACGCTCCCCTCGGTCATAAATTCCCGAGCCAGTCTGAGATCCCACACACACACACACACACACACACACACACACACACACACACACACACACACACACACACACACACACACACACACACACACACACACACACACACACACACCGACACACACACACACACACACACACACACACACACACACACACACACACGCAGACACGCACGCAGACACGCACGCAGACACACACACACACACTCACACACTCACACACACACACACCCACACACACACACGCACACGCACACGCACACACACACACACACACACACACACTAGTCACACCCCACACAGATGACTGGAACTTTTGCATTGTATAATTTCTGTCCCTGTTTACGTAGTGTGCCATCAGGATTTATTGGGGTGTTCCGTTTACCATCTTTTGACACCTATATGTAAATAAATTCTGATTGATTTGTCGTTATTGTGGTTGTCGTTATTTCATGCAGATTTTGGTCACAATTGATTTGTTTGACAGAGCCTAGTGTTCGGATCTCACCCTTCAATTACTGTATTAGGCATAAACCTTAATTTCTGAGACTGATTTTCTGCTGTAAAAGTTATCATTTCCCTGCTTAAGGAACAGGGTGGTGCCCCGAGGATTTTATTTATCATATTGGTCATTCAATTTGATAAATAGTCGACTTTATTAATTATTAATAATTATGAATAATATTTATTAATAACCCTTCGATAACTGAACAGCCAAGCTACCTATGAGTTGCACAACATTGGACAATAGACTAAAAGGACATTAAATGACCATACGTGGTCCATTCGCTTGGTACTTCAGGACAAAAGAAGCAAATGAAAGATTTAAAGTTTGAAATCACGTATTAAGTTAATATTTGGCAGCTGTTTGACCCGAGCTACCGATATAAAGTTCAGGAAGAACTCAATTAAAGTGAAGGAGGCCACAATAAGGCTTTAAAAATATAGACCTGTTGCTCAGCAACAATCATAGCTTGGATGAGTGCAGAATCCTTTCCTTGATGAAGGAAAGATTTAAAGATTTAAAAAATATCCTGGAGCAGGTTATCAGTGTATTTAGCCGAGATGCCTTCCCGAATTCAAATAATGAGGATTTAAAACAACGTGCATTAAAGAAAAGGAGACTTTAGTTAGACTTTACCTAAGAAAAGGCCTCTCATGTTGTGGAGTATTATTATTTGGACGGATGAAACGATCCACAGCATAACACGTTGACTGCGTTTACGTGCAGTCAATAACCCTTTTAAAACCCGGATATTAGAAATAACCCGGTTTTGCATGGCCACGTAAACACCAATAACCACTTTGAATAACCAGAATTTGCTCATATTCAGGTTTTTAAGTCCAGGAAGTTCTAATAAACACGGAGAAACACAAGACCAAGAGGAGACTAATCACTTCATAAATGTAATGAAGGATATGAACATTTCTGCATTTGTAGACGCTAGAAAGTACCGGGATAGCCAGATTTACAAGAAGGTGAGAGAAAAGTTGCGCAAAGCAGCATTTGTTTTGAATTTGGATACAGGAAGAAGAAGAGGAAATTACGGGAATTGTGTCATGACGTCCATGCGTCGCTGGTTTGATCCAGATATTCCAAATTATTAATTACCATGTATACGGAATATTCCAAATGTTTCAGTAACCGGAATATTAGCAATAACCCGAATTTTGACTGCATGTAAACGTAGTCAATGTGTATCAAACATGGCGGAGGCAGTATTATACTGCGGGCCTGTATGGCTGCCAATGTAACAGACTCGTTGGTGTTTATTGATGACGTGACTGTTGTCAGAAGTAGCAAGAAGAATTCTAAGGTGTTAAGGGCTAAATATCTGCCCACATTCAGATGGATGATGACCATACACATTCTTAGCAACTCATGATTACTTTTATTGCAAATAAATATTAACTGCCTCAACAGACGTACCAATACACAGACAGCGAGTGAAGACGGCTGCAGCGAAGGCCTGCTGAAGCATCTTCAGAGAGAAAACAGATAAACATCCATTGCAGTCATTGGTTGTCTGAAGTATACGGAAGAGTGTTAGGGCCAGGCAGGAGAAAAATAAAAATAATATTTTAGAGGGAGGAAGATTTTTTTTTCATTATGCACTTCGAGAAAAAATGTGAAATGTTGAGAAAAAAGTTGAAATGTTCAGAAACGTTAAGGGTACGTTTCTGAAGTTATTCAACTGCATGTGTGACATGTGTTTCAAATCAATATCGTAAAGCCAATTCAAATTTATTCTCGAAATTGTACTTCATTATTCTCGACATTTCGACTTTTTTCTCGAAATTGTAGTTCAACATTAATCTCGACATTTCGACTTTTTGTGCATAATGAATAATATTAAAATATTATTTTTATTTTTGTCCTGCCTGGCCCTAATATTCTTCTGTAGAAGTATCACCAAATATTAGAAGTTAAAAATTACGGTTATATTTGCAATCATATGACTTTACCAAATACATTTAATCTCCTGAAAAAATATCATCAAAATATTTTTTTGTATAAACATTTTCAATTAAATATGAAATTTCAACAACTGGATCAAATCTTAATTGTGTATTTCAAATCTATTTTAGTGGATTATAAAAGGCATAATCATAAAGACACTCCTGGACCTAACTGCAGGTAGCATGACGTTTGCCCTTTTGGCTATTCCCCCCTTCCCCCTCTTTTTTTTACTAGATTACAACCTTAAAATTAAATTAATCTGATTTAAAATGTTATGTGGAGGAGGGAGCGAAGGATCAATTGGGGAAAAAGAACGTGCAAGGTGTTGTGCGGCCAATTGTATTCAGAAGTCATAATTAGTTCAATTAATTCCACACACTCCCAGAGTGGTAGCGATTAGCCCCACAGAGCACCGTTAAATCCATCATTAGAATATTGAAGGAACATGGCATCATACCGCACCTTTTTATGAAAAGGGCACACAGACAAAACTCACATGATAATCTACACCCTTCTAATTATTAAGGAATATGATTAAGAGACATATCAGCCATCAGAACTTAATTAAGTTTTTGTGTGAAGACAACCAGTGGACCCCTGTTGAGTATTTCTCAGCGCTGTCACCGTCAATCTCCGAGGGGTAAAGCTATGAAACGTGAGTTTTTGACGGCTTTTAAGGGACATTCTGGCAAACCATCTGTCACTTCAGAGGAGGGAAAACTTTGTCAACTTGGGGATGGAGGGCTGCTGATTCTGCTTGTGATATGGTCCAGAGGTGGGAGAACTTCTTAGAGGAGGTTTACCACCTAACTGATGTTCCTTATGAAGATGAAGAGGTTCATGGGATTTAACACTTTAACCCTAAAAAAGAGTAGGGCCCTTGTAATCTTCCCTAGGGATTGGGACGCCACGTAATCTACGCCGTAGGCTCTACGTTGGTGTAATGCGGAACCATAAATCAGCCTTTATTCTGGCGAGTTATGGCAGAAAGTAGGAACTATCAGATATCGACCAATCAGAAGAAGGGGCGGGGCTAATTCGTGCCAATGAAGGTCAAGTACTCAAAACCGAGTCCGATGACACCACCCACGAGTCTTTATGTCAAACCATTCAAAAGTTATGGCAGAAAGTAGGAACTATCAAATATGGACCAATCAGGTAAAGGGGGGGCGCGCTTTTTGGTGTCTATCGTCTCCATGGTAACGCTTTTGACTGAGAAAAGTAATGCGTATCTTCGCAGGATCAGGACACACATTTTGATGTATAACGCACCTGGGTGAACGTTACGGTTCGGGTGAAGAAACGGCCGAAGAAACAATAGACCAGTTTCCTGTATTTGGAATTGGTCCAATCAGTCCTCATGTGTTCTGTAGACTTGCAGGTTTAACGCTGCGTACCTTGAGAAAGCTGCTTCAGTAGTATTGGGTGTTTCTACCTTTGCTACAAGTGACTTGAGCATGAGCTCGGTTCTCACTGTCAGATATAAATTAGACTCCTGGGGTAGGTGGATTCTGCTTGGCCCATGTCATCGTTTCTGTGCATAATGTTTCTGGGCAAAATTTCTAGTTTCGGCAAAGAGGTGGTGCAATTCCCAGTTCATCAGTTTAGGATTGCATATTGGCTTTTTGCAGATGATGTGGCCCTATAAACTTTATTCTTGAATCTAAGGTTTTGGTCCTCACTTGGTAAAAGGTAGACTTACCCCTTCAGGTTGAAGTTGAGATTTGAGTGTGGTGGAGTGTACAAAGCACCTTAAGTTTAAACCAGTGAGAGAAATATTTTAAGTGTCTATCAGTGCTGCCAAATCTTAAATGAATACGCTGGGCTACTGTGGCAAAAACAACGTTTTATCATCTTCCATTAGAGCTTCACTGTTCAGGCAATGGCCCGCTCACTTCCATATTTTACCTGGGTGTATATCTAAAGCACTCAGAGAGCCACGCTGATGGGAAAAGGTGACTTTCTCTTGACATTATAAAGTCTCTTTTAGTGGAATCGCTGAGAAAGAAATGATGACTCATTCCCATGCTGCTCGCAAAACTCTTTAGCTATTTCCAGCTAGGGCAAAGTTACTGAACTAATATTCAAAGGCTCCAGATAAAATCACCCACTCAGTCCCCACATTAACAGCTGGGAACATTTAAAATGAGTGGGTAAATCAAGTAGACAATAGTCTCTCTGGATGTTCCGTTAATGCATTAGAAAGACGGATGTACTGTATATGGACTAATGATGATGGATTTACCCATCTAATTCACTTATCTTTCTTTTTTTTATTCATAAATTTAACTTTGTTTACTGTTGATTATAACATTTGTCAATTACTGCTTTCATGTTGGAAAAAAAAAGAAACACAGGTTTATGACAAACTCATTAATCTCTAAAATTTGTTTAAAAATGTAAAAACTTTGGCTGTTTTGACAGAAGGAGCGTTTCACTCAATTTCTGTCTTGATCATGCAAAGGTGTTTTTCAATGGTCTTAATGGCTTGAGGCTTATTTTTAACAGGGTTTAAACGTTATTTAAGCCTTGGGCCTTTTGCATTTCCACTGAGGCCCAACGTTCAGACAAATTCAGACGAGGGAAGAATGAAACATGATGGGGGTGCCAAGCTGGTGAGATGTCTATAAAGATAATGAAACCAGGAAACATGCGTCAATCATATTAGTTCAGAATCTATCAAGGTTTCACATTTTTACAGGTCGTGTGTGTTGTAAGTTGGAGCTCCGACTATAACTGCCATGGAAAAGGAAATTCAACTCAACGAACAGTGTATGCAACTGCTGTATAAGACTGATTGAACTTGCAGGTGGAAGAAAAGTTACTTTTTCTTTAGTTTCTTTTAAAAATGTGCCCCTCAAACTTTTTTCCCCTGACTGTTGATACTACAGGAAGAGTTTCCATAATCAACTTTTTTTTTCTCAGTATGTTTCTGTTCTTATTCTCTCCAGCTATTCCTTTTAGGCAGAGGCATGCAGCACTTTCTCTCTGTGGTGAGTGTGTGGGCACAGAGAGACGTGACTCGTGTTATCAGAGCAAAAACGACAAACAAAAGACACCAAGACAAGCAGCTTCTTCCTGTTCTATAAGGTGGATATTTAGGTTTTATGTTGGCTTTCATCATTTTGATTGCACTGAACAAACTATGCTGCCGAATGCTTGTTTGCTTGAGTCTAACCTGCTTGTTGTAGAATGGATTCAGGACTCTAAGCTTAATGTAGTTGTTACATGACTAAAATGCATAATCTAGTTCAGTCAAACTACTGGCAGACTGTCGTGAGCAGTTGGGGTACACTGTAACTTGCTATTTTGGCTATCTTATTCTCATCCTGTCTCAGTTTTTATTCCATTAATCATTCTATCCATATCAATTCAAGCTCCTCTTTTCATCCCTCAGCAAAACTTCAGTAATGAGGACTTTTCCAGAGGCACTATAAACCAAACTCAACATTGGCTTTGTGGGCTTTTTTGTCAAGGTACATGATAAATTCCTGTCTTGGAATTTTGTCTTGATTTAGTATAATGATATTGTTCAAATAATGTCAGCCTCCTATGGGTGTGTAATACTTTATCTTTCATGAGCTGACACACACAATAACTGCCATTTGACTTAGTTTTTAATGCTTGTTTCCTGACGTTTCTCAGCTTTTTTTTTTTTTTTTTTTAAAGATTTTTTTGGGCTCTAGTGGCCCTTTATTGAAGATGCAGATATGAAAGGGGCAGAGAGAGAGAATGGGGAAGACATGCAGCAAAGGTGCGCAGGCTGGGATTCGAACCTGCGACCGCTGCAGGGAGAGGACTGTAGCCTCAAGTATATGAGCCGCTGCTTAACCCCCTGCGCCACCGAGCGGCCCACGTTTCTCAGCTTTGTAGAGCTATGATGCTTTATTATTAATCTTTTCCCAGCAAATGATGTCATAGGTCCTTAATATTGAATAGGCTTTCCCAATTACTTTCGTCTTTTATACATGCAACTAACATAAAACTGTAATTAGACCCTTTCAAAGCAGTTGTTCTATGATGTCCATAAGCATAACCACTGCTCAGGCAAAAACTGCATCTTACAAGAATATCACCATCAGTGTCTGACCACACATCAGGGAAATGGATGAGCTGTTATTTCAGCAAATACTTGGTCGAAAAACCTCTCTGTTAAGCTTATTACCAGATTCTCTTTGTACTTTAATGATCAAGCATTTCAGCCATTTATTAGTGTTATTTTATGTATGACCATTGCCCTTTCTGGGTTTTTGTCTACTCCTTGTTGGCTCTTTTTTATACTAAGCTTGTGGATTTTTTTATGGACTTGCTGTTCTTGCATATTCTGCACATTCTGCATGTATGGCTCCGATTCAACTTTCAAGTTTTTGCCTTGTGTTCAGCTTGATGCTTATGTGGGAGTCCCAGTGGAGAAAGGTCATCACAAAACTCTACCATGTGATATTTCTGTCATTGAATGATGTGAATTATCATTTTCTTATGATAGCTGGGGTTTCTTTTGTGCATCTGCTGGATACAGTTACAGATGAACATCCATCCATCCATCCATCCGTCCGTCCGTCCATCCATCCATCCATCCATCCATCCATCCATCCATCCGTCCGTCCATCCATCCATCCATCCATCCATCCATCCATCCATCCATATTTGCTCCAGCCTGTCCTGTGTCTGTCCCAGAATCTCCTCCTGGTTGGACTAAAGTTGCTTTATTTATGATAATAAATATAGTCGTCAACGAACCTTTATCATGTGTGTGTGTGTAAAGTACTACAGAAACCCCCTCTTCTTCAACACAGTGCCATTATGAAAGAGTACGGCTGTGGATCGTAATGACCTTCTGCATCAGTCATCGGACTGTAGATGCTGTTATTTAAATTTGCAGGGGCTTTGCGTTGTTGTCTCATAAGTTTAGCATCTTGTCTGACATTCTTTCTTTCACAATCAGCTCCAGGGGCTCAAGAGCAGTTGCCTGCATTGTGCCAGCTCTCTTTATTAGTTTGTTCAGTTTCTTTGAGTCGCTGGCTCCGATGCTGCTGCTCCAATACAAGTGCAGAGTAATCCCACATGTGGCAATATACTGGGGAAACAAACAACAGTATATTTATGGTCAAATAATGTGAATACTAGTGTACAGCATGGCACTGCGAATGCTTACAGTGTAGTTTGAGGAATACATTGACAGTGCTGGTTTAATGATTCACAATTCAATGCCCCCTTCAAATGCCTCTGTTAGCGACTGCTGTCTGGGGTGGCGCTTCTCGCTTTGAGCCATTTGCACATCTTCAAACTCAACAGCGTGGTTGTGCTGTAGGTGATGGAAAAGGTTGGACGTGTTGCTTTGGGTGGTCACGACAGTTTTCAGACACACTTTGTATTTTGTGTTCTTTCGCTCAACATATTTCCAAACGAAAGATGTCGAACCTCTTTTTGGAACAAGTTAAACAGGATTAACTCTGACTGACGTTATTTCGTCTAAGGCAGGGGTCTGGGACTCCAGTCTTCGAGGGTCGCAATCCTGCATGTTTTAGATGTCTCCTTGCATCAACACACCTGATTCAAATTAACAGTTGTCAACAGCTTGTCATCAAGGTCTGGAGGACTCTGTTGTTGACACAGCTCCTTGCATCACGTTGTGTGTTGTAGGGTAACATCTAAAACAGTGTTTCCCAACCCTGGTCCTCAAGCCCCCCCTGTCCTGCATGTTTTAGATGCTACCCTGCTTCAGCACACCGTGATAAAAGTACCTGTGTCATCAACAGAGCTGTGCAGACCTTGGTGACAAGCTAATTAGGACCATTAATTAGAATCAGGTGTGTTGGTGCAGGGAAACATCTAAAACATGCAGGACAGGGGGGGGGCTCGAGGACCAGGGTTGGGAAACACTGATCTAAAACATGCAGGAATGCAGCCCTCGAGGACTGGAGTCCGAGACCCCTGATCTAGGGGTTATGTCAGACGCTTCTTTGTTTGAACCATCAGCCATTTTCTTGGGTTTCCCTTCTCGTCCAGACTGGATGGGTGGAGTCACGTGACCACACACTCGCTGTACACCGTCTTAAACTAAGAAACAGACAAAAAAGACATTTGAACACTGAATTGACGTTGGTCATCGCAGTGAATGTCGGTAACAGTAAATTTCCGGTTTATCGCCCAGGCCTACTAACAGCCATACAAATGGCTCCTCTTGTAATTTACAATACTTTGTCATGACAAGGGCTACTCCTTGGTGAATATGAAAGACAAATAATGATTTGCAGGCAGGATAAATGACCAAAACACAATTTTACTGTATTTTTTGAAAATTATTGTATGTTTAACTGTTGAATACTCATAAGTTGATAGGGAGTAGACGTATAGAGCTTTAGGACGAGGTTGACTAATCTCGATTTCACCAATTTATTCCAGCCATGTTTTCATGCCCTCCTCTTCTGCCTTTCCCTATTAGCTGGTAGTCTGTGTGCGCACGTGTGTGTCTGTGTGTGTGTGTGTCTGTGTGTGTCTGTGTGTGTTTGGTTGGGTGGGTAGGTGCATATGTTCAACTCTGATTAGAGAATTGGAGACAGCGTGCAAGAGGCTTCGCCACCAGCTGTTCCTCATTCACTGGTGCTACAAAAGGCTCAGATTTACCACAACTCTCTGACAGACTGTTCATCAGTCAGTCTTGTCTAGTTAGGGAATCATTTTCGTACCATTTTCCTTTGATTCCCTGCTAATGTCTCTGTCTTTTTCCTGTCCGTTTCTCACAGCCCGTCTCCAGCTACCGTTTCCAAATGACCACTCACTTTGGATTCTGTCGGCCTGATTTAAGCCTTGAAAAGTCAGCCTGTTCTCTTCAGCGAGTAATAAATTGTCTGAATCTCAACTCGGCTCAGTCTCTGTGTCAGACTCTGGCAGATCCATGACGGTATAATCTAGCCTACTCAATAAGAACCCAGCAGACTGTGATGCTCTACACACCGCGTTAACCAATCAAGGCATATGCTTGGGACAACACAAGAACTCTCTTAAAAAAAATAATGAGAACTGAAGAGTATTTCCATCAACCTGAGCACCATCACTGATTAGTTAACCTCTCAGGCACCTCTCAAAGCCACCAGCCAACTAGTCTTCTTCAATCCTCCCTGAGCCTGGGGATGTCAGTGCCACGGTCAAGAGTCTTGCAGAGCGTTTTTACGCCAGTTCTCTCAGGTGTTTTTCTATTCTCTAACTGATTTAATGAAGGGAGCAGTTCTGGCTCTGGTTCTTGGTGGAGTTAGATACCTTCCAGTGAAAACTACTTTTGGATGCGTGATAAGAAGGTGTTTGATAACCAAATTAAGAATAAACACAAGCCAGGCATTTCCTCTCCCTCCCTGCTCAAATTCTGAAGAGCTGCGGTCATAGTTTTGAGCCACGCAGCTGAAAGCAGATGCACCGATAAGGCTTTGCATGGGGTTTTTTCTAGAATTCATTATCCATTTTGACACCATCAAGGATGATTTAGCAGCCAGGGCGACCCGGCCAGTCTAGCTCTTCTCTTATCCCTCACCATTCAGGTAGGATAATTACTTCTGTGAACACAGCAGCAATCTTCCACGTACTCCTAGTACTGCTTAGTGTGCTCCTCCTCTGCATTCCTCCTCGGCCAGCACTGACTCACCTTAAGCTTCCACAAGTGGCTCTTAGCCTAAATTTATGCAGTTAGCTTGGACTAATTTAGCTGCTGAGGAGAGGGCCCGGGGCGTCTGATCTAATGTCTGCAATGAGGTCAGCCCTGCTACGCCTTATTCACCTATCCGAAGGTCGCCAAAAGATTCAATCATCGGTAAAAGAAGCATTGGTTGGCCCTCGAGACAGTTACCAGTCTTCTCGGGAATGGATGTTCCAGAAATGTCATCCTAAAATTGGACTGGGCAAAGAAATAAATGAAAAAAACAATCAAGAGCTTCATCTCAGACTCAAGAGGGGGAAGTCTCTTCTCTCTCAATAGAGCATGGTGACATGGCTAAAGTTTGCAAATTTGCTTCTGAGCCAAGTGCTAATGTTTCTGAGCAATTTCTACGGTGGCCGAGACCCGCCATTGCTGAAAATTAAAGAAACGCTGCAAATAAAAAGAAACGCCGCTGCAAATAAAATAAACGCTTTGCAAATAAAATAAACGCTGCAAATAAAAACAACGGCTGCTGCAAATAAAAGAAACGCTGCAAATATAAAGAAAACAACGCAAATAAAAAAGCCACAACGGAAGTGAATTACCGGGGACTATTTTTGCTGATGCACCGGTGTTTTTTTACGTGAGAGGAGAAGAAGACGAAGAGGACGTAAGTGAAAAGGAAGAAATAAGAAGAGCGAGGAATAAGAATAACAACGAACGAGAAAATAAGTGAAAAGGTTAGTGTTCAACGTCGGTACGTGTAATTTTTAATGTGCAACACCGGTGCATCGGCAAAAATAGTCCCCGGTAATTCACTTCCGTTGTGGCTTTTTTATTTGCGTTTTTTTTTTTTAATTTTATTTGCAGCAGGGTTTATTTTATTTGCAGCAGGGTTTATTGTATTTGCAGCGGGGTTTCTTTATATTTGCAGCGGCGTTTCTTTATATTTGCAGCGTTTATTTTATTTGCAGCAGCGTTTCTTTTTGTTTGCAGCGTTTATTTTATTTGCAGCGGCGTTTGTTTCTGTTTGCAGCGTTACTTTTATTTTCAGGAAGGGCGGGTCTCGGCCACCGTATATTTCCCTTGAACATGCAAAGCCAAGGTTGAAATGTTTGGCCTTAATGCACGTCACTACATCTGACACATCAGGACAGACATGCAACACCAGCAGTCAAACACCGGACCTGGCCAACCTTGCAGCCTTTGAACTTCACTCGTCAGAAAGTATTCTGGAGTTCAATGTAAAGTCACGTTTAAAAGCTTTTTCTGAAATTAGGACATTTCAGGTAAAATCTCTATATGAGGTTTTATTTTCCTTTCCTTTCAGGACAGTGATTTCGAGCACTCTGGCAAATATTCAAACAGAATGGATTAAAAAGAAGACAATTCTTTCCACTGTGGGAAGTAATGTGAGCGATTGTTATACGTACAATCAGCTCTTTTGAAACGGCACAACACGTCTGTTTTATTCATACAAATTTAAGTCAATTTTACTTGTTTATTACACAGCATGGAAATCAAGAAAATCAAGAAGACATCATCATAATCTTGAAAAGATGTTTAGCACCTGTTTGATTTCATATTCTACCGAGTATTAGGGTCACCATGCATTTTAGTTTGACAGTTACTATCTCAATAATGGAACAACATTTAAAGGCAGGAAATAGATCTCACACGACATGCTGCGGCTTCGAGTTTGTAGTCAAACAGCAGCAAGGGGAAGAAACGTGTGCCTCAAAAGCTTTCCTAAGAGCAAAAGCTGCTTCCTAAAGACCAGTGGCTGTGTTCTCACCATGTCTTCAATGATCCATTTAATGCTTTTGTCAACTAGTGCTAACATAGAGGAGCTCATGGGTATAGCTCACTCTAATAGGGGATTATAACATGATGATATTCATTTTATGTCCCATGTAGTAAGGACCCCTGAAAAATGAGCCCACTTTTCTTTTTTTTAAATATGCAGCTCTCTTTATCTTTATGTGGAAGGATTATTATCAGTGTTGTTCTGCTCAGTGTGGCATGCAGAGCATGGATAAGGGTTTTTATGATCCTCCTTGGCATTGCCCCGCTCACAACAGCTGACTGGATCTTAATGATTCCCACCGGATTGTCATTTGTACCTCCCCATTGTTTGTTAAACGCAACACAAATCAGTCATTTGACATCTGTTTCTGCATATCATGCCATTTACTTTGTTGTTGTTGTTGCTGGTAAAGGACTTTTGATTAAAACTCCCACTTTGGACTCTCCTTCATTCAGGTCTTATGTCAGCAACAATCCTGTCGTTGTAAGTCATATGTAAGGGTCAGTGTTGTGCATGAACGATTTCAAATGAACGCGTTCACTGAACACGTTCATTTCTGTGAGAACGTTGAACTGAACGCAACATATTTGCAAATAAAGAACTTGAACGTGAACTCGTTCATTCTGCAGATCACAAACTGGAATTTGAACTGTTTATGTGAGTTTCAGCTTCACTGTTTAGGTCCAATTATTACGGAATAATCTTTCTCATTTCACCAGCGGGCGGCGCGCGCATTTAAAATACTTGACGAGCCCGGTGCAGTCTTTACGAATGAAGCCAGAATTATGGTTCCGCGTTAAATCGTGGCTTACCGTGGCTTACGCCGTAGGGTACGCGCAACGTACAGTGCACGTCGCCGTGTACCCTACAGTGTAGGCTCTGCGTTGGTGTAACGGGGAACCATAAATCAGCATTGACAGGTGAAGAGACGTTGTGGACGCAGCGTCAGCGAGCCGTCAGATGATGATCCGTTTATCATTATCTGCGGGAATTTTACACACCGTCTCCCAAAGCGTCCGACGGTAGAAATCAAACCTTTCTGTGCACATTATGTCCACCTGCGCTGAAAAAACAAGTCCTAATGTCTGCCTCGTCGACTTCAAATTGTAAACGTCATGTGGAGTTAAAGTGGGAGAAAATATCTGCAGGTCCTTAACAATCAAAAAGGTTCCCCGAAAGACCAAGAAGACCCAACAGCCCCGAATGACCCCAGTCCCACTGCTGCACCTTCAGGGGTTTGATTTCCCAGAAACAGGTAGAAACATTGATAATGGACTACATTGTTGGAGTTTTACAGCCTGTGAGTGAAGTTGAAAAGCCACTAGAACAATACAGGATTGTATAGCAGGGCCTTCAACCCTGGTCCTGGTCCCTGTCCTGCATGTTTTAGATGTTTCCTTGCATCTTCACACCTGATTCTAATTAATGGTCGTCATCAGCTTGTCATCCATGGTCTGCACAAGTTTGTTAATGACAGTCATTTTTATCAGGGTGCTGAGGGGAAATATCTAAAACATGCAGGACAGGGGGTCCTGAAGACCATTGTTTTAAGATAAGGGGGGCGTTTCATTCGTACTTCTCACCTTAAAATATTGAAATGAACTGAATTTGAACTAGTTCAAAATGAAAATGGTGAACTATGAACGTGAACTATTCATTTTTAAACTATGTGAACTGAACTTTGAACTAGTTCATGAGAAGTAGGAACTTGCACAACACTGGTAAGGGTTTCTATCCGTGCACCCACCTTGTCCTGTTTAAGGTTGCAGGGAGGTTAAAGCTTAACTCGGTTATCACCTGGTAAGACACGGTTTCCACCCGTGGACAGATGGCCATTACACGGCCGTGCAGAAACAAACGCTTCTCCAGTCCATTTAGAATCAATATTCAAACTAATCTACATGCTTTTGGACTGTGGGAACTATTGTGAGAGGATGGATCAGGACATGAAAACACATTTTGGCACTAGCCTAGTAGATTATTATCACGTGATCTGAGCAGTTAGTTTAGTCGTCCATAGTTGGCCAAGTTTTTATCCTCTGGGATTTCTCCCACGATGAAGAGGGTTCCCCATGTTTGGCATGATATTTTCTCAAATATTGGACTATTTTTGGTCAGTGGCACACTGAGTTAAAAGGTATCTGCTAAATGACAGTAGTAGCAATAGATGACAGAGATAATAAACCCATTCAGAGTGAATGATTGTAAAATAAAAATAGTGATTTAAAAAAAAAATGCTTAAGATATAAATCATAAATGAATAGCAAGACCGGCAGGGATTGACAACAAGGCTTTAGGTTTAAGGTAACATCAGATGCAACATGAACCAGGAGCATGACTCAGATGTGTCAGAAAACGAGAATGACAGAATGTGATGAGCTCGTGAGAAAATCCAGACAGGAAGAGGAAGGAAGCGGAGAAACAACAAGCATGAGCAAGGCACCGGCCTCCACTTGCTGGGTGATGAAACTAGCGTAAATGAAATCAACCCATTCCTCAAACACACAGGAACCCAAACCATGTCTCACA
Organism: Cololabis saira; assembly: GCF_033807715.1. NCBI lineage: Eukaryota > Metazoa > Chordata > Actinopteri > Beloniformes > Belonidae > Cololabis > Cololabis saira. Next base: position 42,139,346 of record NC_084600.1, read on the forward strand.
CACACTGAGATACAACCAGTGTTTAGTTGGTTACAGTGGGGCAAAAAAGTATTTAGTCGGACACCAGTTGTGCAAGTTCCCCCACTTAAACAGATGAGAGGCCTGTAATTTTCATCAGAGGTACAAAAAATCACAATTTTAAAGAATGTATTTGCAAATTATAGTGGAAAATAAGTATTTGGTCAATAACAAAAGTTCATCTCAATACTTTGTTATAAACCCTTTGTTGGCAATGACAGAGGTCAAACGTTTTCTGTAAGTCTTCACCAGGTTGCTGGTATTTTGGTCCGTTCCTCCATGCAGATCTCCTCTAGAGCAGTGATGTTTTGTTTCTGTCGCTGGGCAGCAAAGATTTTATATGGGGTTGAGGTCTGGAGACTGGCAAGGCCACTCCAAGACCTTGAAATGTTTCTTATGAAGCCACACCTTCGTTGTCCGGCGATGTGTTTGGGATCATTGTCCTGCTGAAAGACCCAGCCACGTTTCATCTTCAATGCCCTTGAAGATGGAAGGGGGTTTTCACTCAAAATCTTACCATAAATGGCCCCATTCATTCTTTCCCTTACACGGATCAGTCGTCCTGGTCCCTTTGCAGAAAAACATCCCCAAAGCATGATGTTTCCACCCGCATGCTTCACAGTAGGTTTGGTGTTCTTTGGATGCAACTCAGCTTTCTTTCTCTTCCAAACATGACAAGTTGCGTTTTTACCAAAAAGTTCTATTTTGGTTTCGTCTGACCATATAACATTCTCCCAACCCTCTCTTCTGCATCATGCAAATGCTCTCTAGCAAACTTCAGACGGGCCTGGACACGTACTGGCTTAAGCAGACTGGTGTCTGACTAATTACTTTTTTGCCCCACTGTATATATTTTGTATATAGGGCTTTATGTTGTTGTCCTATTTTGATACCACGCGGGTAGTAACTCCAAATGTGGTGGACAGTAAAGGAGCCAATGAGAAGCTCATTGAGCTGGACATGATGCGTCTGAATAAAGTGACGGCGTTTCGGTTGCAGGTCAGCTGATGCCCCAAGAGTCGTTATTCCTATGTGGATTATTCAACGCCAGTCTTCTAGTTTTAGAAGGTTCTTAACACGCTTTGATAATGGACATACGTGTTTAGCAACTGGAGTGTTACTGAATACTACAATTCAATGCTGAAAGTGAGTAAATATTGTGCCACTGTCGAGAAACTACTCGTGAACACTGTTCGCATAATTTAATCTCAACCTAGCAGTTGTGAAGCTGCAGAGAGAAATGAGCCAATATGATAAGCAACAGTTGCAATTATTAAGTTCACAGCAAATCAAGACACCCAGAAACAGTCTTGATTGAGAATACTCTTCGTTTGTCTGATCAGCTTCAATTATGGTGTTAAATCATCAGTTGTGGTGTTAAGTCATGCAGAGATGAACAGAGTGTAACACAGCGTTCTCAAATCTGAGCATGACTTGCATTTCACACCAGTGGCGGCTGGCCAGTAGAGGGCGCTAGGGCGCCGCCCCACCGCTCCCAGAAAGAAAAAAGAAATAAAAAAAGATAAAATAAAAAAAATAAAATGTCATCAATGAATGTGGTTTTACTGCTATTTCAACATTTGGAGTCATCACCAGAAAAATAACACCAGAAAAATTACATATTTGGCAATTTTCACCTGTTTTAAGTATTTCACTTGAAGTAAGTAGGAAAATCTGCCAGTGGGACAAGATTTATCTTCTCATTACAAGCAAAAAAATCTTGTTCCACTGGCAGATTTTTCTAGTTATTTCAAGTGAAAATCTACTTGAAACAGGTGAAAATTGTTGTTTTTTCCAGTGATGAGTCTTGTTTTAAGTGTAATGAGATTTGTTTTACTAAAATGAGACATTTAAACTAGAAATAAGACAAATATTCTTGTTAAGATTTTGAGTTTTTGACAGAATCATATTGATAAGTTCAGAAAACTGTTTTTTTATTGTTGTGTTTTGATGTATTTGATGTAAGCCCAGTGGATATTTAAAGCTTACAGAAGGCTGCATTTAACTGCTGCTATGTCATTCCTGCAGTATTTCTACAGGTGTTTTGGTCGGCGCTATTATTTGTAATATATTATATTATTTGTAATTAGCACAAATTATCTGTCCCCATATGATAAAATCCACCATCCCCCCTGATTATTTTTTTACAACTCGAGTACTGTATATATATATATACATATATTTCAAACATTTATCGATGCTTATTCTGCTTTCCTCGCCTCCTCTTTCAAGTGTCAGGATCAGACCCAGCATGGATTCAGACGGGTAGGTATGCCTGATTTAAAGCACTTTTCAGAAAAAGCAAAGAAGTACGACCAAACTGGGGTCCACATGCGAAATGCACTGCAACTGGCCATGTTTGGGAGAATTAACATGTCAAAAACATCCCGACTTTAACCAAGTCATTGAGAAATGTGCTTCTCTCAAGGGTAGAAGGAACAAAACACTGCATGTCATAATGTTGCTCTTGTAAATGTAATTATTTAAATACACCTATGTGATGATCAGAGGTGTCAAGTAATAAAGTCCAAATACTTCGTTACCTTACTTAAGTAGAAATTTTGGTTATCTATACTTCACTGGAGTAATTGTTTTTCAGACGACTTTTTACTTTTACTCCTTACATTTTCACGCAATTATCTGTACTTTTTACTCCTTACATTTTAAAAACAGCCTTGTTACTCTATTTCATTTCGGCCTTTAAATAAAAACTATCCAGTTAAATTGCTCCATCTGGATAGAGTGAATTTGGTTGTGGTTGTTTCAGATGTTCTTGTCCAGTTTTGTTCTTACATCCGTTCCCTCAGATTCCTGCAACTAAACTTGGATGTACATTCCAATAAAGGTTAGGATAAATGATAACATGCCTCTGAAGTTTGACTTTTTGCACCATTACAATACTTATAGGCAACTAGTCATCATATCTGCTGCTCTCTGAAACACATGTTAATGCTCAATAGTACACATATATGGTTCTTTAATATATTTGCATTATACTAAGATGCATTCATTTTCAATGGCTTTTGTCCTTAATGGCTTTTTTCCCCCTTAGATTACTTTTACACTTTAAGTAGTTTTGAAACCAGTTGATACTTCAACTTCTACAGGAGTATTTTTAAACTCTAGTATCTATACTTCTACCTGAGTAATGAATGTGAATACTGAAGACACCTCTGGTGATACTTGAGTACATTATTTGCTTGCTTCTTGGTATATGTTTTGGAATTTGGCATAGCCCCCCCCCCCCCCCCCCCCCCCCCCTCCCAGAGAAAACTACACCAGCCACCGCTGGTTCACACGCTCTAACGCCACATTTCTCACGCTGAGAAATTAACCTCACCCACCGTAATTCAGCAGCCCGTCTTCCTAACGAGTCCGGGGTAGACTACGGCGGCGTGCTGAGCTGTCGGCTCAGAGCAGCTGTCTGCAGTCAGAAACCTATCAGCCAATCAGTCGCCGGCTAAGGTCTGAGTCTCAGCTTCAAGCGTAGCGGAGGTAACCTAGGTAACACCACACATCACTCCTAAACACACACTCGTGCACCGACGGGGAGAGAATAACCACCAACGTTCAAGGGGCCCATTTGGGGCTGAATGTGTTTTTCTTTATTTAGTGTTTTTGTTAGTTTGTTTAGAGCCGAATGAGACCGCTGCTGTTCAAGGGGCCCGTTTGGTTTAGTTATAATTTTATTTTCTATTATCCTTATACATCACTAAGACACATTATTTAATAAAGCAAGAATATTGTGAAGAGACATTACTGCCATTACAGTGTTTTCCTTTGTTATAGAATAAATAAATCGGTGTATTTGATATAATCAAATGTGCTCTTTTAGAAGAAGGTGGGTCCATGGGAGACGTTCCTCGCACAAGCTTCAAAACTTGAGAGCCCTGGTAATAAATATAAATATATTAAATGTAACAAAACATAATCTGGAGGCCAGAAAGGCAGGAATACAGATAAAAACTCTTTATTCAACTAAACGCCCCGTTCCAAGAAGGTAATCCAAAAACCCAAAACAGAAGGAGGTGGACTGCAGAAAAAGAGAGGAAGAAACAAAGATGTTGATGGGTGGAGGAACAAAACGGACAAGCAGAAAAACACTGTGAGACACGAGTTCACAGAAGCTGACAAGACACTCGGGAGCTGACATGAAACGGGGGGAGACAAGCAAGACAAACCAACACAAACAAAGCAGTCACACGTCAGGGAAAGCACTTTCAAAATAAACCGCATTTACACTTGAGGGTTCAGGGAGAACTTTTATCCTTCAAGTCAGGTCTAAAGCACATTTAAATCAACTGCAGTTGACCAAAGTGCTGTGCAGGCTAAAACAACTAAAATCCCCTTTAAGCTGTACGTCGGAGAAATCAAATTAGACCACGGCAGTTCATTTATTTTGTAGGAGATGACGGGTTCTTAAGTAGGACTCGATATGAAGAGGAATTTAAAGCCCCGCTCTTCACATGATTTTATTGCCATTTTGTGTGGCCTGAAGTCACACCTGCATCTTTACTTCGTTTTTGTGTCTAATTTTGTGGTTTCTGGCCACCGTACGGCTTCTCCTGAAACCTCACACCCCATAGTAACAGCCACCATCCTGATCCTTTTTCTTCTCCTGACACACACACACACACACACACACACACACACACACACACACACACACACACACACACACACACACACACACACACACACACACACGAGATGAAAGGAATCAATACATTACAGCAGACATCTAAAGAGTCTAGTCCACTCCCTGGAGGATCAGCTGTAATTGGTCCAGAAAAACAGCCAAAAGACAACAATAACAAAGCCTCTGTGCACAACAAATCAGCAATTAATAAATCAGGAACAGGAATAGCAAATTAAATCCATGAACAAATATCGACAGGGCTTTGAACACATTTCCATTATTCACGGCTTATTGTTTTGGTCTGTCGCTTTCAGAGAGCATGTTTTTACAAGCATTTGCATATCTAAATGAGTGAGTATATTGCATATGCATTTAACCAGCCAGGCCCGTTTTTTAGTCTTTGGTGTTCGTATCTAGCTTGTTATTTGAACATTTCTAGGGGTCGAGGTTAGGACAAATCTGAATAATGCTGATTGCATGAAAAAGTTTGGGGCTCAAAATACTTAAATGAGGGATTTGACTGACTAAATCTCTTGTTACTTACATATGTCAAGTATGTCAGGGCTATGGTGATGACAAACTGAGGGATGGTAGACCGAGGGAGGGATGATAGACCAAGGAATGGTAGACCGAGGGATGGTAGACCGAGGAATGGCAGACCGAGGAATGGCAGACCGAGGGATGGTAGACCGATGGATGGCAGGCCGAGGGATGGCAGACTGAGGAATGTTAGACTGATGGATGGTAGACCAATGGATGGTAGACTGAGGGATTTTAGACCGATGGATGGCAGATCGAGGGATGGTAGACCGAGGAATGGTAGACCGAGGGATGGTAGACCGATGGATGGCAGACCGAGGGATTGTAGACCAAGGAATGGTAGACCGATGGATGGTAGACTGAGGGATGGTAGACTGATGGATGGTAGACCGAGGGATGGCAGACCGAGGAATGGCAGACCGAGGGATGGTAGACCGAGAAATGGTAGACCGAGGGAGGGATGGCAGACCGAGGGATTGTAGACCGAGGAATGGCAGACAGAGGGATTGTAGACTAAGGGATTGTAGACCGAGGGATTGTAGACTAAGGGATTGTAGACTGAGAGATGGTAGACTGAGAGATGGCAGACCGAGGGATTGTAGACTAAGGGATTGTAGACCGAGGGATGGTAGACCGAGGGATAGTAGACTGAGGGATGGCAGACCGAGGGATGGCAGGCCGAGGGATGGCAGACCGAGGGATGGCAGAGCGAGGGATGGTAGACCGAGGGATGGTAGACCGAGGGATGGTAGACCGAGGGATGGTAGACCGAGGGATGATAGACCGAGGGATGGCAGACCGAGGGATTGTAGACTAAGGGAATGATAGAACGAGGGATGGTAGACTGAGGGAATGATAGACCGAGGGATGGTAGCCTCAAGGTGCCCAACAATGTGGTCTTTCTGATCACTTTAATCCACTGGCAGTGTTATTGGAGGCATCCCTGAACCCTACACCCCTAGTGGACAGTAATAATTGTAAGGTTGGGCAGCTCAGTCCACACCTTAGCTCTCCTCAGACACACAGAAGGAAGAAAACCATTATCTGCTTGTGTCTTTGTTTTGCAGTAATAAGAAAACCAGCTGGGGAGTTAATGAGACTGTAAAACTCACTGTTAAGGTCCTTGCCTTCGTGCAGGCTGATTACCTTGACCTGTGATTATTAATCACAGCAGAGCAACTTGCTGTTTTTATTCATGTTTTAATGTCTTTGTAAAGCACTTTGAATCACCTTGTTGTTAAATTGTGCTATCGAAATAAACTTGTTCACTTAGTTCACCCCAGAGCAGCTCCCCTGATCAAAAACGTCAAGAGGTTTTGTAGTTTGGTGCCTGAAAACGTCCCAAAATGAGTTTGTCGGAACATTTTTCTTCAAAAAGCTTTCCAAAGATTCTTTTTAATAACTTGGTACAAGTGAAGAGATTTGATAGAATAAATGTCAGGATTTAGATCTTCACTCCACGAACCAAAAGAGATGTCAAGTTTGAATCTGTAATTTTCTCTGATACAGATTTTTTTAAATGTTTTTTTTTACCCTGCTTCATCTGCATTTACTCAGACCTACTATGCAACTTCTCTCTCCATGTCTGATGTTTTAATATATTCCGGCAAGTACCTTGTTGTTGCCGATGGTTAATCAGTTCCTAGAGGGTTAAATTAGTTCCTAGTGAAAGTAAAGCACAACATTTCGGTCATTAATTAAGTTATATTTGAAGTTTGGATCAGTCTATAAAATGTAGAAGTTCATCATGAAACAGTCTCGGCATTGTTGCTCCATCTGAGGTGATGAGATTCATCATATAGGACGGGATATAATAATAAAGAGTCTCAAAACGCTGGAGTCAGCCACTCTGGCCTCAGAGTGCGGTGGAACTTTCCCATGCAGCAGTAGCTTTACGATTAAGATTGTAAAATGTTTAGATAGGTACAGCCATTACTTAAGATGAAAGAAAATTATAGTAAGTTTAAAAGTGAAACAAGTGACATAAAGGCAGTAACTGATATGGAAACTACTGTAAATCGGACATGATGGCGCCAGATGGGGCATAAATCTGTGTTTCCTGGGTGAAATTTCTTGAACTTGCATGACCACCACCAACTTCTTGCTGAAGACACCGTGTGCAGCTTTTTCTATCTGCAAACTGATGGGTAGTAATACAATTTCACAACCTTTGCTGTGAAACTAATGCATTTGGCTCTGTGGACCTACAAAGCTAGTACACAGTTTGCTGCGGGACTGAGTTGATTCAGCAGAAGATTCAACTGAGCAAACCCATATATTACTGAGATATGGAAAAGTAAAAGATTTCACTGACTACTATGGTGCCACAGAAATAAGACCGGCCTGAAGATTATTGTCAGAGGGACAAATAAATTGATGTGTGCTGCACAACAGTAGGTTATATTTAGGAGCAAAGTATAACTGGCTGCAAAGTAATTACAAACCCCAAATCAGGAAAAACTTCCTGATTTCTGCTTCTGCAGAGTATAAATGATTGGAAAATATGGCCAAAGTATGCTTCTAATCACAATAATCTGTGCAATATTAATTAAAATGTTTGAAGTTAAGTTTTTTTTTTTGGTTCATGGCTATTTAAAATTCCCCAAGAGTGCGCTCTCATGAGTCTGCTTACGCATGTGTCATCATGCACTGCTGTGAATTAATTACATGAAAGACAAAAGGGCAATCTGGACCCTCGTCAGATCTGCGCATGTACGACAATAAGAAAAAAAAAAAAGATCTTGTTAAGGCCGAGATCATCATGGGAGAGTTGAGAGAGAGCTATGAGGCTGCGTGTCTGCAGGATCTGTTAATGACACCGTCTTTGATTTACTGACCTTCAGTAGCAGCAGGTTTGTCATTTCCTGGGAGATCAATGTCTTGTCGCTGCATATTACTCATAAAAGCACAAATCCATAAATAAATGTGACATAATAGGTCAGACTTCCTTGTACAGATTGTTTAACTTGGAAAGACATCACCAGAGAAGAGCTCGAGGAAACAAAGGAACCATTAAATAGTTTAAGAGAGAAACTGCAGAAAAATTCAATCATTGAACAAATTTGCAGTTAATAAATGATTTGATTTGAAGATTTTATTTCGAACATGCATGATAAAAAGAGAGTACAAAAAAGTAAAACAACAGAATACAAATATATATATATATATATATATATATATATATATATATATATATATATATATATATATATATATATATATATATATATACTCTTGCATATTGTTATGAATCTTTATTTCGGCTTGTACACACTTTTTGCAGAACAAGATGAAAAGGAAAGAAAAAACAACATTTATTTTGCTGAAAAGGTGTAGCCTGTTGTTTTACTTTACAAAAAAGTAAAACAACAGAATACAAATATATATATATATATATATATATATATATATATATATATATATATATATATATACTCTTGCATATTGTTATGAATCTTTATTTCGGCTTGTACACACTTTTTGCAGAACAAGATGAAAAGGAAAGAAAAAACAACATTTATTTTGCTGAAAAGGTGTAGCTGAAGCCGTAGCTTATAGTGCCTACCCTTTTTTCTTATGATCAGCAAAAATATGAGACATTAGCTTTTACTCCGTGGAAACAAACAATACATAAAGAAGACAAAAATAAGTAAGACAAAATATAAAATTGACGTTTCACATTCTAGAATGTTTTTGGTAGTATACTTTATAATTAGTGTTTTATATTTATTTACAGTATTTTCTTTAAAAAATTTCTTAAACTTGAGGATAGAACGACACATTTTTAGGTTGTTATAACAAGAGTTTCAATAAACTTACTTATAAAACACTCAATTATATGTATATATAAATATAGTCAAAATCAAACAAATCAAGGCAAGCAAAAGAAAAAAAAACAAACGCCCATTGTTTAGTTGTGCTACTATGTATGTATTTAATAATAGAAGTAATTATAATGTATAGTATTACATTATCATTACTTTACTATAATACTACAATATAATAGAGAACAATAGAGAGCAATGGTATAACAATATACTTGAATAACTATATAAGAGTAGATATACTATATATATATCCAATAAATCCTCCAATAAAAATTACTATTAATCTATATATCGGCTTATCTACATATAACTCTAAATCAATATATATTAATAGAGATATAGATACACAAATACTGTACGTATATAATATAACTCTATATACCCATATACACACCTACATATAACATATCTATATCCATAATATACGTCTATATATCATATATACATATGTTAATACCGAAATATATAAATACCAACAGCACACATCTGATCGACATATGCAAGCGAGTAAAACCACAACAAGGGTACTTCATAGGTAATTGCTAATTGAATATTTTCACCAACATTCTTTTTAATACTTTCCGCTGGATTAAAGGTGTGGAAAGTCACCGTGTTCAAGGACTGGCTGCTAAACGCAGCGCTCCCTCCGGGCCCTTCCTCCCCGACGCCGACGCCGCTTTAAGTGCCCTGTTTACAGCAGCGAGCAGAACAAAGCAGTAAAAAAGTTAAAGTGGTAAAAGAAGAGAGATAAAACATTATTTCCATATTGATCCAGAGTAGCTACGCTGTAAAGCTCATAAGAATACATCTCCACCTCTGCACACCTCCAGATCACTCCCTTTCTGCGTTAATGACTTTTCTGAGTCAATCGATGACCTCAGCCTCTTGTCGTTTATTAGCAAATGGAGAGATGGTGAAAGGAAGAAGAACAGATAGGATGAGAAAAGATGGTGTCACGACCAGAGATGTTTGCGAATTAATGATATACAATGCTTGTATATGCAAAAGATTAAGCGTTTTTTTTTTGATAAACAGAACTTGCTGATGAGATCAAATTCCAGATTAACTGTAAATCAATCCGGCTTGACATTTTAGAATAGTCAGAATATTATAAATAGGTGGTTTGAACATAATATCACAGTAAATTACTCCACGGCAAGCTGATGTGTGCTAATCTAAGCAATTCTTAGCAATAATATCAGCTAATAAAAATGGATTTACTTGCAGTCTTTGTCTTAGATCCTGTAAGAACAAGAGTTTATTCCTTTCAAGATTCAAGATTCAAGATTCTTTATTGCCATTGTTCATACACACCGAAACTACAGGTGCTTTATCGCAGGTGCTGGTCCTTATATAGATAAAGTGCAGAGAAAATAAAAGTAAGGTAAGTAAAATATGAATATAAACAAAACAAAAGAGAGCTAAAGGAAACAATGCTATGGAATTTTTCCAATAGTTATTCCCAGACGTGTCTTCAGTATTCAAATTCATTACTCAGGTAGAAGTATAGATACTAGAGTTTAAAAATACTCCTGTAGAAGTTGAAGTATCAACTCAAGTTTTTTACTCAAATAAAAGTATAAAAGTACTGGTTTCAAAACTACTTAAAGTATAAAAGTAAAAGTAATGGAAGGGGGGAAAAAGCCATTAAGGAAAAAAGCCATTGAAAATGAATGTATCTTAGTATAATGTAAATATATTAAAGACCCATATATGTGTACTATTGAGCATTAACATGTGTTTCAGAGAGCAGCAGATATGATGACTAGTTGCCTATAAGTATTGTAATGGTGCAAAAAGTCAAACTTCAGAGGCATGTTATCATTTATCCTAACCTTTATTGGAATGAACATCCAAGTTTAGTTGCAGGAATCTGAGGGAACGGATGTAAGAACAAAACTGGACAAGAACATCTGAAACAACCACAACCAAATTCACTCTATCCGGATGGAGCAATTTAACTGGATAGTTTTTATTAAAGGCCGAAATGAAATAGAGTAACGAGGCTGTTTTTAAAATGTAAGGAGTAAAAAGTACAGATAATTGCGTGAAAATGTAAGGAGTAAAAGTAAAAAGTCGTCTGAAAAATAATTATTCCAGTGAAGTATAGATAACCCAAATTTCTACTTAAGTAAGGTAACAAAGTATTAGTACTTTGTTACTTGACACCTCTGCTTTGAGGTTAATATATGATGCTCCTTTTCAAAAAGTCATAGTTTCCTAAGGTTTTAATGTAATTCCTGCAACAGGTTTTTTGTTGGAATGAGCCGTGGTCGTGTTAGACATTTGCTCCACCCATTTTTGAGTAAATCGGTTGGATATTTTAGATGGAGAAGCTGCATAATTCAATTTTTTTAATATATTTTTTCCCCATGGGAGACATTGACTCCTTAAGTACCTTTTCTCAGATATATAAATATATATTTTCTATGTGCATGGTTGAACAAATACACAATGTGACCTTTGTTATGATCCTCTCTTGACTTGATCTCAAGAACAGGGTGGCAAATTGCTGAGACTAACTGAAGCAATATCAATGATCCGGAAATATTACATTGACGCTGCGTGAAGGTCTATAAACCTTGTCATTAGAGCTTTTAAATTTTCTATGATTCATCCGGTCAAGATGACGGTAAATGCAGCCCATGCACCGAGGTAGAAAGAGTGGCTGTAAAATCACTGATCCCTTTAATCTCCCCTATCTTTGGCAAATGATGCTGATCAAAGGAAAGGACCGCGTGCTTTTACATTTTAAAAAAGAAACAGGTTGAGAAAAATTAATGTAGACAGAGCTATTTACTCATCTTCTCTCTGTGCAAAGACGCTACAAGCCATTTCATCATAGAACTGCTCTTAATGCCTTCTTTTTCCTGTCTGGTCAAATCTTGCACCTTCTCTGCTTTACTTGCCAAGTCACTCTCCGTCTCTCCTTTCCTCCCACCAGCCTGCCGTCTATTCAGGCTCTTTGTAGGAAGGTCTTTTAAAAGAACTCCTCTGAAATACCAAGTAGCCTACTTTTAAAGAAAACTACTTTTCCGCATTCACTTCCACATTCCTTGTTAGGTCTAAGCTTTGGGAAATGTTGTAAACTTGAATTAAGTCTTTTTACCGCAGTCGCCATTGATTCTTTAGTCCCCTTAAAGAATAGTGTAGAAAAACCCTAAACACATACTTGTATGTTGTTCATTGTGGCCTATAGGACCCAAATCAAAGAGGCCGGGAGGCCGGAGTACTATACAATGTTCTATTTTCAAACAAAAAAGCAGTGCTGCAAAAAGAAATATACAAACCGCATATCTGAAAAGAGAGCATGGTCAAACGAGGCTGCAGAGTGACGTGAGCACAGCTAGCATCGAAGGCAAGGGAAGTTTATTTATCTAGCACAATTCAACAACAGGGTGCCTTACAAAGACATTAAAAAGCATAATTTAAAGTTTAAACAAAAAAAGATAAATAAATAAAACATCTATTTACAGGGTTTTAAATAATCACAAAAAATAACAAACAAATGAGATGCAAGTAATAAAGGTTGCACTGCATTGTGGGATATTACTGAAATGTAGCAGTTAATAGAAAAGTTTTCAACTTTGATTTAAAGCAACTGAGCGTTTCAGCAGCCCTGATGCATTCTGGGAGTCTGTTCCATGGTGGGAAGTATAAAATCTGCCCCGCCGATGGAAAGAGAATGCAAATCCATAACACTGACAAGACACAGGTGACGCAATCAGGAGAGATGATGGTTAATACGGAACAGGTTGTTATGTAGGATGCAGATACTGCTTTTCATCTTTAACCAGCATTTAATTCAAATTCAAAGTTTAACTTCAAACAGTTAAAGTCCAAATGCAAAAAGGAGAGGGAAGGGGCAGAAGACAGAAAGAGAGAGAGAGAGAGTAAAAAAAGTCAAATATTTCCCTTAAACAGAGGTAGGGTGATTTGATATCTTACCTTAAAATGAACTTCCATAATTAATCCATCGTTAATATCTTCTGCTGCTGGGGCAACATTGGACCCATCACTTGCCTTCTTTCTTTTTTTTTTAAATTGCGTGGTTGTCTGCTTCCTTTTCATTTTTGTAAATTAGTAACACTGCAGAGCTAAAAACGAGATTGATAACGACCACAAGTGTTGGGAAAGATAATACCTAGTGAAATCCATCATGTTGTTCTGATATGCATTTGTAGTTATTTTATATGTATTAAGTAATAGAATAAATCAATACAAATAGACACAGAGTAATTCCATAAATGTATAAAAAAAATAAAAAAAACATTTACATTTTCCCCTGAAGCCGAGGTGTGGCGGCTGCCCCTGATCTAAATGACAATAAAATGTAATTCAATACCATTCCGTTTTCATCTGTAATATTATAAGACAGTGTGCTTAAATGTTAAATGAATGCTGCATTCAAACTTACATATTGACTGCAGCAACTTTCTCTCACGCCAATTGTCTCTCCTTTAAAGCTGCAGCTGTGGGTTTTTTTTCGGAAATATGCTCTCATACTCGCCATACACACGTATTGACACTTCTAACTCCAGTGGCGTGAAGTATGTGGATCTTCAGATGCAAACTAATGTTTCCTCAAAGGGATTTTGTGAATTGAAATGTTAAATAAAGTTTAAAAAAAAAAAGAAAACGTTTGTGGATCTTTTGTTGTCGCCGGTTGCCATGGTGAATCGTTGAATCAGGGCTTTACTGATGATGGCTTTTTAACTCGAGCTTAACAAACTCAGAGTTGATTGAACTAACTCATATATGCTGTTCTGGAACCGAAAACTCAGAGTTTCCTTTCTCAGAATAAGTCAACTCAGAGTTCAGGTTTAAACTCGGACTTTGTTGAACCTGCTTCCTGGAATACCCCTCAGGTAAAGACTCATTGAGATTAAAATCTCTTTTCCGAGAGTGACCTGACCAAGAGGGCAACAGAAACTGTGTTTCAACAGCGAAAAAAACAACAACAAACAGCAGTCACCACTATAGTCAGGGACACAAATAACATACAACATAAACTCATTGGCCAAGAGAACTAGTTTCTCAATCCTTTAAAATGTAATGAAATTCCCCCAGAGTGGTTTGTTGTTGTGGGCAGGAATGACCTCCTGCAGTGAAAAACCTCTGACTGAAGAATCCTCGTGTGGTGAAGAGGATGCTCAGCGTCGTCCGTCTATGAAGGATCCGCGTCTGCACAACCAGCTAGGACAGTAGTCAGAACGGATCCAGCCTTCTTTACAGATGTATGCAGATGTGATTAAACGCTCCACAACAAGAGATATACAACGTCTTGCTGCAGATGCTGAAGGCCCTACGCGTCCTCAAGAAGTAAAGAGTGCTCGGTCCTTCCTTATAGACAGCAGTGTTGCATCTCCAGTCAGAGTTCAGGTGAACCCCAGCCGCGTATTCATGCTCCACTTCTTCTTCCATGTTTGAATGAAACCTGGTTCTCCTAAAACCCAGAAACCTCTTCATCACAATCACCCCAATCATTGCACACAGTATCACACCACGATCATTTCATGTCTGGGTTTGAGTATCAACCAGGGCTGGGGATCCATTCAAATGTGAAGAATCGATTCAATTCTTAAGATTCAGAATCGATTATCACGATCCATCCATCCATCCATCATCCATCCATCCATCCATCCATCCATCATCCATCCACCCATCCATCCATCCATCATCCATCCATCCATCCATCCATCCATCATCCATCCATCCATCCATTCATCCATCCATCCATCCATCCATTATAGATCCATCTATCCATCTATCCATCCATCCATCCATCCATTCATCCATCCATCCATCCATTATAGATCCATCCATCCATCCATCCATCCATCCATCCATTATAGATCCATCTATCCATCTATCCATCCATCCATCCATCCATCCATCCATTTATCCATCCATCCATCCATCCATCCATCCATCCATTATAGATCCATCTATCCATCTATCCATCCATCCATCCATCCATCCATTTATCCATCCATCCATCCATCCATCATAGATCCATCCATCCATCCATCCATCCATCCATCCATCCATCCATTATAGATCCATCCATCCATCCATCCATCCATTTATCCATCCATCCATCCATCTATCCATCTATCCATTATAGATCCATCTATCCATCTATCCATCCATCCATCCATCCATTTATCCATCCATCATAGATCCATCCATCCATCTATCATCCATCCATCCATTATAGATCCATCCATCCATCCATCCATTTATCCATCCATCCATCCATCCATCCATCCATCCATCCATCATAGATCAATCTATCCATCTATCCATCCATCTATCCATCCATCCATCCATTTATCCATCCATCCATCCATCCATTTATCCATCCATCCATCCATCCATTTATCCATCCATCCATCCATTCAACCATCCATCCATCCATCCATTTATCCATCCATCCATCCATTTATCCATCCATCCATCCATTTATCCATCCATCCATCCATCATCCATCCATCCATCATAGATCCATCCATCCATCTATCCATCCATCCATCCATCCATCCATCATAGATCCATCCATCCATCATCCATCCATCATAGATCCATCCATCCATCATAGATCCATCCATCCATCCATCCATCCATCATCCATCCATCCATCATTTCCACCAGCTTCTTCCTGCTCAGGGACTCGGTCGTCTGCAGGATACAAACCCTGCAGTCTTTTTGGATTTGGATTTGAACCCGGAACCCTCAACCTATGAGACCACGCTGCCTCAGTGCCTCATGTGTGTCATGTGTTTAATCCTCCTGGAGTCTCAATTACACGTGATTTTCTTTTCATGAAGTTCCATGCTTGATCTTAATCTTTCTCTCTCTTCTTCTACTGTTTGCTCACCTGCATGTGCTTTTATCAGTTCCACATGTGACGGAGCTGCCAGATGACTGAGGTGATGAGGGCGTTTATGCAGGTGTACATCTGCGAGTTTGATTTCATAAATCCAATTTAAACATCCATCTTCCAACCTCAAGTTACCCGTCTCTCCAGAGATATGTTTATTTTCCTTCTCATTACTAAAAATGTATCTTCTAAGGCCCTTTTCTGTTTCAGGATTAACTGCAAATGTGTTTACGGTTAGATTAGCTATCCTGTCACATTTGTTCTCTGTGATTTAGTGGCTCCCAGTGTGTGTGTGTGTGTGTGTGTGTGTGTGTGTGTGTGTGTGTGTGTGTGTGTGTGTGTTCGTGGGAGAGGGTTAAGGCGATTTAGCAGCGATCGAGCAGAGTTTGAACCGGCCGGGGTAAACAGGAGCGCCGGCGACTCTGCGGCGGTGACACTAAACGATAACCATTTTGTTATTGTCATGTCCCCTTGCCGCGGCGCAGCTTTTCAAAAATAACTCCAAATTAAATACTACTTTAGTTTGGGTCCTGCACCCGAGGGGGACGGCGCGGGGGTCTGCGTACAGCTGCCCTCGTTTCCCGGAAGAGGACCGCGGGGGCAAAGCAGAGAGGCTGGCAAGACGGAGGGAAAACAGCAGTGACCCTGAGTTAATTGGCAATTAGAGAGCTGCCAACATCATTGTTAAAGACTATAATTAGGATTTTCCCCCATGAATGTTTGTGCCAGATCTGTGTCTGTGACATGTTGGTGTATGAGGACACATTTTTCACTTTCTTACATGACTCTGTTGTGCCTGTCATCTGCGTGCCCAGCTGGTGCTCCCTCGCTCTCCGCTGGCACCAGTTTCCTCTGCCATGGCAACAGCAACTAGAAGTTTAGTTTTTTTTAGTTTAGTATATATATATATATATATATATATATATATATATATATATATATATATATATATATATATATATATATATATATATATATACAGTATATATATATATATATATATATATATATATATATATACAGTACTGGAGTTGAGGGGGGATGAGGGGGGATGGCATCCCCCCCTGAAATAAAAACAGTCCAAATCATCCCCCCTGTAAAACTGCCATCCCCCCTTTCCATCCCTTATGTCATTTCATCAATGAATGTGATTTTACTGCTATTTCAACATTTAGAGTCATCGCTAGAAAAATAACACCAGAAAAATGTGACAATTTCCACCTGTTTCAGGTAAATTTTCACTTGAAATAAGTAGGAAAATCTGCCAGTGGGACAAGATTTATCTTCTCATTACAAACAAAAAAATCTTGTTCCACTGGCAGATTTTCCTACTTATTTCAAGTGAAAATGTACCTGAAACAGGTGAAAATTGTTGTTTTTTGTCTAGTGATGAGTCTTGTTTTAAGTGTAATGAGATGTTTTTACTAAAATGAGACATTTTAACTAGAAATAAGACAAATATTCTTGTTAAGATTGTGAGTTTTTGCAGTGATCCATTTTACTTATCCTGTGAAGGACAGAGTCATATTGATAAGTTCAGAAAAGTGTTTTTAATTGTTGTGTTTTGATGTATTTGATGTAAGCCCAGTGGATATTTAAAGCTTACAGAAGGCTGCATTTAACTGCTGCTATGTCATTCCTGCAGTATTTCTGCAGGTGTTTTGGTCACTGCTATTATTTGTAATATATTATATTATTTGTAATCAGCACAAATTATCTGTCCCCATATGATAAAATCCACCATCCCCCCTGATTCTTTTTTTTACAACTCGAGTACTGTATATATACTGTATATATATACTATTTTAACTAAAAACCAAGGACCAAAAGGTGTAGACTGAAGTCTAAGCTTATGTCACCTACCCTTTTCACAAGAAAAATGTTAGCTTTTATAAACTGGTGCAATGTCATTAATAAATATCATTCCATACAGTATTTATATAAGCAATAATACAATAATACCTACACATACACACACATACACATGTCCATAGGTACATGCCTATGTGTAACTTTGTTTTATATGTATTAATCATTTTATATTTATAGGAGCTTCTGAATTGTAATAACGTGCTCCACATTTTCATTTCTGTATCTAAACTGTTCCACAGATTAATCCTGTCACTGAGATGCATCGTTGTTTAACGTTGGTTCTTACCTTTGTTTTCCTGAACATATTTGTTCCTCTTAGTTCATACTGACTAACTCTGCTTTGGAAGAGCTTCTGAAGATTCAAGATTCAAGACAACTTTATTAATCCGTTGAAGGGCAATTTGATTTGGCAGCTCGCGCCCAAACACACACACATAACAAACACATAACACATTCAATAGAAACACAGAGAGAAAGTTGGCAGCTGTGTGCAGAAATCTGCAATTTGTTGCATTAAAAAAGTTCTGATACCAATAAATAAATTAAAAAACTGTCTATACAAACACTGTATACACATTCCTAGAAGTTACACAGTACCTAAATGCACATACCAAACAAATTCATAAGGATACATTTAAATGTAATAGCCAAACAGCAGAGGGGATAAAAGACTTGGAAAAGCCTTAGGTTGGGCATAACGGCGTCCTGAAGGAGCAGTGGAAATCATTTTCCTAAGACATGCCCAGAAGTTCCAGAATACTACGAGTCTTCCTCAAAACCTGTTGTGTTCCCAAAGGGAGCCACGGTCTCTCTGCTGGAGTCCAATAATCTTGGAACAGATTTTCACCACACCGTTAAGACTGTTTTTGTCAGGAATACTGTCATGAAGTGTTTTATTGTTGATTTTAAACCTAAATTGCGCTGTTTTAAGGTCCACTAAATCTCTGAATTTAAGCACATTTGAATTTATGAATAATACTGTAAGTACAGGATGTGTTTTATTTGGATGTGGCCATAAAACTAGTGTTTAATTGTGGCCTCGGATAGAAGTCCGCAGGAGGAAAAGGTATCCATGTCTTGTACTGTATGTCGGGAATGGGTACTTGAATTTCTTTTCTCCTTTTGCGAAGTGAAGAGTGATATGAAGAAAGAAGTGATAAGGGAGGAAAAGGTAGCGGGAGCGAGGAACCTCCACTTTGAAATCCATCTTTCAAATGATGGATTCCCCGCTGGGAGCCCTGGGCTTTGTGCTTCTTTCAGCCCCGATTGTGTTGGTCTCTGGTAGAGTCAGTGGTTTTAATCCTGCTATCAGCTCGTAGTTTCAGTCTCGTCTGCTATCAGCCCCCAGACTCTGTCACCCCCCCCCCCATCCCTGTCTGAGAGTCCCCCAGGACACTCCCTGAACTTCTGAGCATGAGATTTCAGAGTTAAAATTAAAAAAAAGGCTGCAGCATTCAGCTTATTTGAAAGCAAAAATTCACCCGTCAAGTGTGAGATGATAATGCTCAGTGTGAATGTTTTACCTGTCATTTCCATGTAAACCTTTAAATCAGGGGTCCTCAACCTTTTTTAGCCCAGGGACCCCTTGGATGAGAGAAAAACAGAGCCCAGCTTGGAATTCTTATTTTTTCCCTTTTTTTTTAATGTGTCACATTTTAAGCCTGGCTTAGAATAACTTTAGAATGTGTTTTATTCTGCTTATATCACCTTATTAACCAATTCCTGACTGTGTTATTAGCTACACGTGTTTACGGTTGATGAAACTTTGGCCTCGTCAGACGTGGAAGGAGTAACGTTAGGCCGAGCTGGAACGTTACAATCTCCAGCTTTAGGCTTCGTTATTGTCACTAATTTATCCATCAGGTCTAACTAGCGTTAAATATGAAATAGCCGAGTAAATTTCGCAACAAATTTTCTTTTCTTAAACAGCTAGCTAGCTCGTTTTTCCGCTCTAAAGTTGACATTAGTCACATGACTCACGTCATGGGAATCATTTATGTAGAGTTGTAGACTAAATAGTTATTGTCAAAAGTAGATTATTATTGCCTGTTAATGGAGTTTTCTCAATCATATATATATATATATATATATATATATATATATATATATATATATATATATATATATATATATATATTTATTATTTATATTTTTTTTTATTTTAACTCTCACAAATGATTTTGGTTAAAATTGCCTTTATTTCTTTTTAAGTTGGAGGACCCCCTGCAGTACTTCCGCGGCCCCCCTAGGGGTCACGGACCCCCGGTTGAAGACCCCTGCTTTAATGCATCATTTTCTCCAAGGCAGTAATTCAACCTCCTGTCTGGACATTTGGATAAGATGAAGTTGGTGTTTATTTGGGGTGTAATCGTGCATTCCTCGACTTGCATGTGCTTGAGGGCTGATATCACAGGAAAACGCGGAGCAGGTTACTTTCCTCAGGTTTTTTTCATGTTTAACATTTATGTCTGGACACTCTCTGAAGTATTGTATGACATCACAGCAAGTTTAATGTTGGACTGCCGAGCTATTACTGCGGTTTTCTTAATTATAAACAGCATTTTGTAAAAATGTCTACACTGAATAGCTTTGATATCACTTGTATATTCATACAAACTGTATAACTATAGGATATTCTAAAAGTACATTATTTATTTATTCATTTATTTTTTTGTCTGCATATACAGTGTATATTAATGGTTAATACCAAGTTGGTAAAAACCATAGGAATATGTATGGATTTTAATATAACATATATTTATTTTAATAATATGTATGTATATATATATATATATATATATATATATATATATATATATATATATATATATATATATATATATATATATATATATAAATATTTTTTTTTTTTTTTTTGCTTTTATATATATATATAAAGTAGATTATTAAAATAAATGAAACCATATAACACAAAATAAAATATAAAATATATGTGACAATTACTTTTTGTACAAACTTTATGATCATGAAATATTCATGTATATCTGAGTTTTAACTGACGCTGAGCCTACGGCCGTATTGATAGAGAAAAATCGTTGAGGAAAACATACGAAATCATCCCGTTTGTCTGATATACCGTGTTCAAGTGCTTCCCGAGGTCTTTTCTATTATCCCTCTAGTCTCCCACACTGTTTTCAATCTGTACAATTCTTTGAAAAGTGCTTACAAAGTAAACCCGAACAAGTGCCCACACACTTTCGCTACTGGAGAGGAATGTAATGCGCGATGGCACCGACATTTCTGTCTCATCTCCCAAGCCCTGACTTTCGGCTGCGCTAAGAATTTCAAATGTGTCTAAATAATACTTTAATGTCTCATTTAAGTTTCCCTTTTTGTTACTTTCCGTTGACCTTAGAAGGTAGTTTGTGTAAATGTAAAAAAAAAGAATATGCATGAAGGGGGAAAAAAAGAAGATGCTTTAAAGTTACACATAACTGGGATGTATAAATACTCAAGTCTTAGCTTGTAATGTCAGGAAACTCTTTTCCGTTGCAAAAGAGGATTTTGAAAGGTCTCTGATTACGCTCCTCTTTTTTAAATTGATGTCCTCCGTCTAACCTTAGGAGAAACTTAAATGCACTGTGCACAACTCCTACTTCAAATGCATGTCTCCTCCCGACTGTGCTGCTGTGTTTCACACCCGTTTCAGTTCCCCTGAGTCTGTCTGCTGCTCTTGTATCGGAGCTTTCATCCTCTGCTGCTACCTGCTGGCACATGAAAATTGTCCACATTCAATACAATGTGAAAACAAGGTGACATGTATAGATCTTGCAGGGGCCGCAAAGAGGTCAGAGTGTGGTAGCACACCAGACAAAAATATGGATGTCCTTGTTAAGGATACTTGAGTAAAGCTTGGTTTTTCAGGGTATAAAAATCGTTCAAATTTCTTACTTTGGCTCCGACTTTTCAGATCCGTCTCCGGGGGCTTAAAACTAACTTAATGCTCTCGGTTCACCATCAAGTTGAACATTCTTCCAACGACAGTTTGAGTACGGTGACCAAAATCTGGCATTTCTCTTTTAGTACTTTCTATATCACCTCAGAATATCTTTTGGATTTTGGGCCTTTTTTAGGGGGTTGGTTGATATATAAACGATGTTGAGCCTACATCTCTGAACGCTGGTGCTTATTAATACTTTAATAATCTATTTAGCTCACAGACACGCACCCGTGTTATTTAATTATTCCTTTCAGACATTATACTGTACGGAAGACTATTAGGGCCAGGCAGGAGAAAAATAAAAATACGATTTTAGAGGAGGAACATTTTTTTTTCATTACGAACTTCGAGAAAAAAGTCAAAATGTCGAGAAAAAAGTCACAAAGTCACACGTTGGCAAATATCACAACTTATAAGTGGTTCTTGAGTCTGTTTACATTCACGAGAGATTTTCTCCCATTATTTTTTTCTTCAGCAAACTCATCAATAGATGTAAAAGCATTTGGATCAAGAGACAGTCAAGGGAACCTTTAAGGGATTATGGTCTTACCAGGAGCACGGCTGTTGATTGTGAGTTGTGTTTGGGACCGTTGCCCTGCTGCAGAGATTTGCAAAGTTTTCTTCAGCTTACCTGAACTCAGGTGTTGCCTTCAAGATTTTCTAGATTTTCAGGTAAAGAAGATTTTCTTCTGTCTGCAATACGCAGTCAATAGAGGGTCTGCATTGACGTCACTTACCCACTGGACCAGCCCCCTTACTGCACTGAGTGGCAAAACATCAGCAAAAATGTCTGCAACTAGTGGAGAAGACGGGATAACAGCTGATTATCGGCTTGAATTAAAGGCAGTTGGACTTGACAGTGACCCGTACAGTTACCCCAAGAACTAGTGGTCCATGGACATTAATATTTGGTACAGTTACCCCAAGAACCAGTGGTCCATGGACATTAATATTTGGTACAGTTACCAAGAACCAGTGGTCCATGGACATTAATATTTGGTACAGTTACCAAGAACCAGTGGAACATGGACATTAATATTTGGTACAGTTACCCCAAGAACCAGTGGTCCATGGACATTAATATTTGGTACAGTTACCAAGAACCAGTGGTCCATGGACATTAATAATTGGTACAGTTACCAAGAACCAGTGGTCCATGGACATTAATATTTGGTACAGTTACCAAGAACCAGTGGTCCATGGACATTAATAATTGTCCACAAATCCAGTTTCCTGATATTTATATGTACTTAATTTCTACACCGGGGAAATACACGAAGCAAAGCTTGAAGGCTTACAAAAGTCTTGACGCTTGGTCCGACTTCAAGGCAGGATTTGTTGTAGAAATTAAAGTGATGAGGACACCGAACTTTATGATTTGAGCGTTTAACGTTAGCTACCCAAAAATCCAACATTACCTGATACAAAATGGGAACCACAAATCCACGTTTCGGTGTCTGGAATCCAGTTGTTTCTGTGAATTGCAGCGATCCATTTGTCTCTCTTAAGCTTATTTTTCGGCAGTCTGTAAAACGATAACTCCGATTTCTTGCTAAATCTATGAGTACAGTCGATCGCACAACAGCTCTTTCCCATTTTAGATGTTTTCCAGTTGCTCAAACTGAACGTTTATGCTGCCACTCAGTCTTTCTGACACTCAGTCTTTCTGACACTCAGTGGGCGTAACCTGCTGTGAAGTCGCATCTGTGACGTCATGCGCATTCCCTCTACTCTATACACACCACCTCCACCACCAGTCTTTTCAACATTGCCTTTAAAAAAAATATGATTAAAATATGTATATTACCAAAAAAGTAAATCTGAACAAATTAACCAAAAATTCTAAATATATTTGTATCTTCAATCCGATTCAAATTAACAGTCATCGCAGGGTAGCATCTAAGACAGGCAGGACAGGGAAACACTGCTGTAATGCACTGTGAGAGGTTTGGGTGCCGTGTGGAAATGATCCCTGTTAGACTGGAGCTGAATCACCGGACTTTTATGCAGCAGCACTTTTTAGTGCAGAACAACACAGAGGCTCTTCCATGAAGTCTGCTCCTGCAGCCTTTCCCTCCCTCCCTCTGCTCCTCCAGCTCTTCCCTCCCTCTACTATACGGGGCAGAGTGATGGTTAATTTGGCCCAGGTGTGGTCCTCTGTTCCTGACTGCCCCCAGAGCCACTGACTCAGCTATCCTCTGCAGCCGAGCTGAACCACAACCCCCCACCACATCAACCAGCTAACCAGCCATCAGTCATATGTACATAAAACTCCTGCTTCTCCTGCTCACGGGTAGTTAATACTAATAAGTCTTGTCTTTTGTACCTTTGGCAGTGTGTCTGTGTCTCTCCTTTCTCAGTTCTTCATCCTCTCTGTCTGTTCTCTCTTTTCCTGCTCTGTCCAGCTGGTCTTCAGCAGGAGGGTCCCCCCTTATGATCCAGGTCCTGCTCCAGGTTTTGTTCCCTCCTTTTCCCACTTGTTTAGATGTACAGAAGCGACAGCTCGGTTTGCAAAAGCTTTCTACCACTACCAAAAGTTTTCTACCACTTTTAAACACACCTGGTATGTCCAGATTCTGGGAGATTTCTTTCCACTTTTGTCCCTTCTTATTGAGGTCACAATAGGCCTGCAGTCTCGTATCCCACAGCTCCTCAGACTCACAACCAAAATTATTTTTTCCTCAATCTTGATTGTCTCTGATTTACAACCCGCAAGTTTTTTTTCACCTTCCACCACCTTCTCTCCTGTTGGATGCACCGAGATGTCGTCACAGCGCGGCACGGTGAAATTAAAGGGGACCTATTATGGCATCTAATACCTATTTTAAACAGGCCTTGAATGTCTTAAAAACAAGCTTTTGATTGTTCTTGCTAAATAAATTAGAAATTCAGCCTCTGAGCCATGTCTTTATCTTCCCATTCTCTAACCTCATTATCTATGCAGGATTCTGAGTGGGCGGGGCTATGATAATGAGGCACTGTGCTGATTGGCTGTCTGAATGACGCGATACACCGCTACGGAAAAATGGCCGGCGGAGTTAGTTGTGGGCGTGGTTTCACCCATCACTCCCATCGTTACGTAATGACGGGAGCAGAATCTTATTGGCTCGTAGATCCACATCACACTGGACGATCATCCGGGCGGCTGTACAGACACTGCAGAATCTGGTTGCTTTCCTCTTTCTCTGAGTTGGCAGGCTGAGGGGAGACCACTTTATATATGTTAAAGACAGAAAAAACCTGTTTTTCATAATAGGTCCCCTTTAAAAAATGTTCAATTCGGGCGCAGGCAGGCGCGGCGCAAATGCCGTGGCAGGTGCCCTCTTGCGCGCCGCCGAGCTCGGCGGCAGAGCGGTCCGCTATTGCGCCGCGGTAGCACATACACAATGAATGGGAAAGCCGGCTGCGGTCTGCGCTTTGCGCCCTCTATGTGAAAGGGGCTGTACTGAGAGAATGAACGGGAAAAGACTTCTTCTTCTGTGAACGCAGGTTACATAAGCTGCTTTCTTGCGGCTGCTGCCTCTCTGGTGGACTCCGGTACTGCAGGTGTCTCTCACAGACCAGACGATTTTGTTTTGTTTTTTCAGATCCGGGGCTTTTGGAAAAACATTCGGGGCTTGAGCCCAGGTAGCCACTCCCTAGATCTGCCTCTGCTTGCAGCTGTTTGGTTTACAGTAAGTTTTTTCTCCCACTAGGGGAGTTGTTACCTGCTGTTGTTTATGTAGTAATTGCTCGGAGGTCGTGTTCTGGTTCTCTCCAAAGCACCTAGAGACAAATTGTGTTTTAATAGAGGATACACGAATAAAATCTAATTGAAATATCCTTTAATGAAATTAAAAACACCTTAAAATGTTGTCTTTTAAAGCTTTCCAAATTTATTCACGATAAAAATCCACTTTGGATAAATAATAATCAGAGGTAATCAGTTGACCAGTGAAAAATAAACAACACTACGCAGATTCTTTAAAAAGTCAAAGCTCACAAGATATTAATCTTCCAGCCTAGAGAAGGGGAGCTAACTAAAATCATGAAACCCGACTAGTAGGGGTTAAGCGAAAGTTCACAGAGCAGCTCCAACCTCAGTCCCAGGTTCTGCCAAACAATCCCAGACTGTAAAACAACATGGACAACGCATTAGTTACGTGACCAGAGCTGGTAGAGGAGCCAAAATCTGTACTCAAGTAAAAGTACTGTTACTTCAGAATAATATGACTCAAGTAGAAGTAAAAAGTAGTCATCCAAATAATTACTTGAGTAAAAGGAAAAAAGTACATGGTGAAAAAACTACTCAAGTAGTGAGTAAATGTTGAGTAACGTCTGATTTATTTTTTTAACACAACCATTCAAACAGACAAAAGTACTAAATAATCATATTCAGGCAAATTAAATTAATAAAAAATAGCTTAAATTAAAATAATCTTAAAGTAAATTCAAGTACTTTAATACATAATAAAATAAATAAAATAACAGAATAAAAAAATAAATTAAGCAGTAGCACAACATTTCAAGCCTTTGTACTTTTCTTATTTAACCAGAACTAGAACAAACATGAACTCATAGAAACTCTGTGTGTGTTTGAGTCTGTGTGTGTAAATGTGACAAAACATGCAAAAACAAAAAATTTTCCCAAAGAATCACTCAGTGATGTCATGAGATTGACGCGTACGCGGATAAAAGGGATAAAAGAAAAGTAACAGCTCAACGTGGCCTAATGTAGCGGAGTAAAGCCGGGCATACACTGTGCGATATTTTGAATCGTATGAGACTGCCCCATCTCACACTGCACGACTAGATCGCGGAGTTCAAAAGTTTAGAGCCCACGATTTATGTTCTTACACTGTACGAGCCGATGCTCGGATGCGACCCGTCTGCTCACACTATACGATCATTATCCTCCAGTCGGACCTCTGTGTACTGGAAATATAATATATCATAAAATATCTGTACCGTTTCTGATTGGGTGGGCAGTGGGCACTGCGCATCATTTTTAGACATAACAATGAACGCATACCGCAAAAGTTGTGTCTCGCGGAGGAACCCGACGTCCCAGCAAAATGAGAAGAGAAAAAAAGAGTTGTTCCGAACAGTACAGCACAATGATAAAAACGAAATCACATTATGGGCGATTTTTATTATTTCACTTTAGTTTATAATTCATCTTCATTGTGGCATCATATAACACTGTTTTAGTCATTTTTGTGCACTTTTCGGCTCATTATTCTATTTTTCTACATATTTGGGAAGACGAGGTTGCGCCAACATTGTATGACGTCAGGTTTGTTTACATCAGGGGCCGCTGTTATTGGTCCAGCGCGATCACGTGACGCGTCCGAAGCGCTCCTCGACACAGGCGCCGATGAAGTGAAAAGAATTTACACGCAGGAGATGGGAACGAGATGAAACGAAAAGGTGGGTGACCTGACGGCCTACAGCAGACAGTGCACACACTGAAGGCTGATTTATGGTTCCGCGTTACACCAACGCAGAGCCTACGGCGCAGGGTACGCGGCGACGCGCACCGTACGTGGAAATGCGGTCTTTTTTTGCTATTAAAACATGATTTGTAATGTGAATTTGCAACACTTAAACTACAAATAATAGTTTTTGAGGTGACATCAGAGATTGCGCATGCTCTCTGTGAAAGGATGAGGTAAATCTGGTCGCAGCACGGCTTCAACTGTGATTCCTTCACGAGGAGCGACCAGGATTTCAAACATGCTTGATTTTCTTGCGACCTCACGATTTGTGATCGGGAGCTCGTCGTGAGGTGTTAATCTCTCGTCGTTACCCCACGTACACTGCACGAGGCACGAGCAACGATTGGGTCAAAATCGGGCCCGATCAAAAAAAAGTCGCACGACTGGAAAATCGGCCTTCACAAATCTACTCAAGTAAAAGTACAAATTATAGTGATTCAAAACTATTCCTAAAAGTACAAAATTTCCCCAAACGTACTCAACTGAGTAAATGTAACTTGTTACTACCCACCTCTGTACGTGATCCGCTGGTTTCTGAAAGGCGGTTTTGAAGCCTTTTCTTCTTCGTACCGACTTGTGTCATGTTGTTAGGAAGCTGACAGGAACATGCCCACCATATGTCCATCAACGTTAGCTGTGGCTACCAGCCACTTCAGCCAATCCCAGTGGAAAGAGCTGCAGAGCAGCCGGCAGATGTTTACAGTGGTAACGTATATCCTGCTTCACATTGTGATTAAATGGCAAAATCAAAAATGACTGCTGCATTTAGCCGAATCTGGGTAAATGCAAACTGTTGATTACTTCGCTTAGCGTGGGAGCATGTTGATTACATAAGAGAAAGTAATAGTGGCTAGACTGAGCTGACTGTCACTCATATTAGACATAAATGTATTGCTTTATAAACATTCCCCTGATGTGGTAAAGAAAAGAGAAAAGATTCACCACCATGGATATAAAGTTAAATTGAGACCTTTTTTTTAAACCAGGCTGTAAAACATGTTTATTTCTGCTATAAAGTTGAATATTTCAACATGAGAGTCAATGGAGAATGCAAAAAAGTATTATTTCCAGTGTTCAGAACAGCCTTTTTGTCCGGCCTGTTTTTGGGCTCGACGCTTTGGGGCACAACTTTGCAGCAAACAGTGAAAAGGGTTGAGCGGCAAAACAAAGCATTATTTTTAGAATGCAATTTAGGGAGACTTTAATCACTTCTGACTCATCACACAGTTTGTATTTTTATGTGGGAGTTGCTTTTCTACACCTAAAGAAAATCAGCAGACCTGTTTAGAAAGGAGCAGTGGGGAAATACAGATAGATAGATAGATAGATAGATAGATAGATAGATAGATAGATAGATAGATAGATAGATAGATAGATAGATAGATAGATAGATAGATAGATAGATAGATAGATAGATAGATAGATAGATAGATAGATAGATAGATAGATAGATAGATAGATAGATAGATAGATGGATGCATGGTGTGTCGTCGGGCTGTGTTTTCCTTCACGCTTCCCTGCAGCGTCACATGCAAACACAAACACACGTACCTGGCAGAAAGATTTCTTTATATCATGTTGTCTGTCGCCAGCGATATTTTTTCTTTTTTTGGCCGGCGCCATAGTTGGCTGGCTACAAACTCTATACATCCCATAATGTATAATAATATGCCCGTGCTCTCAGCAGCGGTAAGGCTAATTTATGGTTCCGCGTTACACCAACGCAGATCCTACGGCGTAGGGTACTCAGCGAGCGGCCGTACGGTGCACGTCGCTGCGTACCCTACGGCGTAGGATCTACGTCGATTTAACGTCGAACCATAATTCAGGCTTTACTAGGCAACGAAGCAGGTTGACTCACGTTGCAGAACAGCGCTGCAGAGGCGCTCATAAACGTAAATGATCATTGATTTTTTTTTTTTAGGCCTGGCCAGGCCCCGCCAGGCCTAAACAATGGTAGGGGAAACACTGGACTTGTCACAATTATGTGCTTAGCTCTTTAGTTCTTCATTAGTTAGTGCTTTTTTCTTTAATCTTAATACTTTCTCGGTGTGAGCGCAACTGCAGCTGCAGCAGCGCTCTGCTCCACAACGTGCGGTCCTCTACCTAATATGTCCGTGTGGAAACTCGTTCGGTACGCCTCCGTTCCGAACCGAACACGCTATACCGAACGGTTCAATACAAATACATGTACCGTTACACCCCTAATGGATAGATAGATAGATAGATAGATAGATAGATAGATAGATAGATAGATAGATAGATAGATAGATAGATAGATAGATAGATAGATAGATAGATAGATAGATAGATAGATAGATAGATAGATAGATAGATAGATAGATAGATAGATAGAGGTTATTGCTGTCGGGTAAAAGCTGTGTTTGAGTCTGTTTGTCCCTGTTTTCATGAGAAGAAGAAGAACCTATAGTAACTTAGACAGGGTTACCATTGGCATTTACTTCAAGAAAAGCCAACGTTACAATGAAATGTAATAAATATTGCGGGAAATAATCTCTGTTAATCATAAAATGTTGTTGTGGCAGGGTGGAGGAGCTGCAGCCACTCAGGCTGACAGGACACAGGTGTGGCCCGTCAGCCTCTCCACCCTGCCAGCCTTATAAGGGAGAGACAGAGAAGCTGCAAGGAGGACTGGGAAGCTGCTGATGTCGGCTGATGCTGCGCTTGTGCACGTGTGGCGGTGATTCTGCTTTAATAAAAGGGTTCTGCACAAAACTCTGTGTCCTCTCTATCCTGTCGGTCGGGCCCCCGTAGCACTCGCCCTGCTACAGTTGTGTTACTAACATTTATTTCATACACATCAGTATTTCTAAACTTGATCCAACCAAGTAAGTAATGGACTTTGACACTCATACCTGTTCAACGAGACCAGTTTGTCATCTGTATACATGTTCCTCATACTACACTTTGCAGTTTTGTTGTGTGTTTTTTTGTTTTACCACAGCAGGAGAATACACAGAAGTGGTAAAAGAAAAAGAAGACAAAATACACTGAGACAAAGTCCGGCCCTTTGACGAGTCAGTCTCTCCAGAAAGCCGTCATTTGAATCATCAGGTGAGATGGGAGTTTTTAGAATCAGTCTCCTCACGGTGAGTCCAGGCAGCCAAAGGGCACTCAGCACGGACACAGTACTAAAACCTCCTAAGAGCAAAGCTCCATCTGTGACCTCAGGCCCTCTGCCTATTACCCAGGATCTCTCCCTGTCCATCACGGCTCCAGAGGGCTCGGAGCGAAGGCTCGACCTCCGCTGACTCCAGGTTTCAGCTGCCAAAAGGAGTTCACGTCAATTGTCCTTAACCCCAAATATTGAGCTTCTCTCTTGGCTCATTTCCTGAGATTCAGTAATCAATAGAAAAAATAATAAACTAAGAGATGGAGAAAAAAAAAAGGACAAAGAAAATTGTACAAGTACATCCAACCTCTGCCTTCCCAACTCGCTCGGCTGTTTCCAGGACGGCGAGTGAAGAGGCAGTTTAAGAGCCGGAGCCACAACAAGCTGCTGCTGCAGATGGAGTCGGCTGCAGGTCCTGCAGGCCTGCACAGAACAGCCACGAGATCCCATAACGCTCATTCAACCTTATGGTGGATTCACCCTGAAAGCGTCAAAAATCGCCTGTGGAGGCTCAGGACGCTGCATCGCGCTGCTTGGCAAAATCTGTCGACGCCTGCAGTGGGCGGGGCTTTAGAGCTGCGCTGCAGACCAGTGTTGCCAGCTTAGCGACTTTGTCGCTAGATTTAGCGACTTTTCAGACCCCTATAGCGACTTTTTGTACTCAAGTACTCAAGTAAAGTACAAGTAAAAGTACAATTACTTCAGAATAATATGACTCAAGTAGAAGTAAAACGTAGTCATCCAAATAATGACTTGAGTAAAAGTAAAAAAGTACTTGGTGAAAAAAAAACTACTCAAGTACTGAGTAACTGTTGAGTAACGTCTGATTTATTTTTTTAACACAACCATTCAAACAGACAAAAGTACAAAATAATCATCTTCAGGCAAATTAAATCAATAAAATAATAAAATAAATTAGAATTAATAAAAAATAAAAAAATAAATTAAGCACAAGTAGCACAAAATTTCAAGCCTTTGTACTTTTCTTTTTTAACCAGCAGAACTAGAACAAGCCTGAACTCATAGAAACTCTGTGTGTGTTTGAGTCTGTGTAAATGTGACAAAACATGCAAAAACAAACATTTTTCCCAAAGAATCACCCAGTGATGTCATGAGATTGACGCGTACGCGGATAAAAGGAATAAAAGAAAAGTAACAGCTCAACGTAGCCTAATGTAGCGGAGGAAGAGGAACAGTTTCTTCTTCACAAATCTACTCAAGTAAAAGTACAAATTATAGTGATTCAAAACTACTCCTAAAAGTACAATATTTCCCAAAACTTACTCAAGTAACTTTAACGGAGTAAATGTAACTCGTTACTACCCACCTCTGCATATATCTATATGTAGCGTGCAAATCTCCAGTTTCCTATTTCACCATGGATCACACTTTGGAAAGCCTTCTTTATATTTTAGCGTTATTTCTGCATAGATAAGAGTGAGTTTGATGCTCCTTAACAAGGTCGGTCCTGGATCAACATCAACCATCATCGTTGGTCCCGGTGAAGCTGCAGTCTGTCTGCGTTGAACACTGACACACCGGGTCAGAGCGTATTTATTGTTTAAACTGTGTTTTGTGATTAATAAGCACGGCTTTTAATTATTTTGCCTTGGATCGATGTAGCACATAAAATCGTTCGGACCATCCAGCTCCTCACCCATCAGTTATGTGTTTCTCATGAGCAGAGTTCAGGTAAAAACATTTAGTTCAGGTAAAAACGGCAGTCAAATCAGCAAAAATGTCAGTATGCTGGATGAACTATATTAATTCCTGATCAAATAAGTTTGTTAGTGCACAGCTATGCTGATGTACGCATGTGAATGAGTGTACGTTTGTGTGTACATGAAAGTATAATCTTCATTGAAGCATCTTGCTTGGGGAATCCCGGTCTGTGATTGGACGCTGCCTCGGAGTCGCTGCTGCTCATTTGCATAAAGTTGAGATTTTTCAACTTCAAATTGATGATCTGGACGCCTCCAACGCGCTGCTCCCGACGGCTGTGACGCCTCTGACGCCTCTCGCAGCGAGCTCTCATAGACAATGAATGGCAACCGGACGCCTATGGCGCTTGTGGCGCTTTCAGTGTGAATCCAGGGTGAGCCACAACCAGCTGCCGCTCCATACGGAGTGACGGCTGCAGGTCCTTCAGGCCTGCACAGAACAGCCATCAACCTTAGCCGTAGGTTCAGATCTGAGGGTCCAGAGTGGTTCAACATCCTTGCTATGTGTCTCTCTAATCGCCTCTATTAGTGACGAGCTGACTGGCAGACCACTTATAGCACTTTTCCACTACCACCTACTCGGCTCTACTCATCTCAACTCAGCCTGGTTTCTTTTCCACTACAATCCAGCACCTGGAGCAGAAGTAGAAGGTTGGAGTGAAGCTGCTTTGACGTATTTGATTGTGTGATCTAGGGCTGGGCGATATGGACCAAAAGTCATATCTCAATATTTTCTAACTGAATGGCGATACTCGATATATATCAATATTTTTTCTGTGCCATAATTGGGGTTTCCCCCAAAGCATTATAGCATAGCATCTCTGTTAGCATCTCTGTTAGCATCTCTGTTAGCATCTCTGTTAGCTTATTTTTTTTCTGAGGCAAACCCTTAAAAAACAGTCAGTTTTAATACAAAGCCTCGTGCCAAATGTCACACAGGTTCCTTTGTTAACAGAGGTCTGCACAATATCAAAATGTATAAAACAAATGAAATAAAAATAAACTGCCTGCATATATAGAATAAAAATGCTTCTTGAATAAAATAAAACAAATATCCCTTTCCTGCATAACAATTAAATTAAAATACACTGTGCAATTATTATTTTTTTTTTTAAATCGATATAAACGATATTGTCTCGTACCATATCGCGTTTGAAAATATATCGATATATATTAAAATCTCGATATATCGCCCAGCCCTAGTGTGATCTAAAGGAAGAAGACAACAACCCTAAAGATGTAGAACCTGGAGGAGATGATAGATGTGCTGCTGGTTTGTGGCTTGTGTTCCATATCAAGTTAAAAAATGAGAGTGAGAGAAGCTTTTACATTTTTTTTAGTTTGTCTCGGCTCCTGGTAGATCTGGTCGTTCCTTATTGCCCGTCTAGATCCCTTTTTAATTCTCTCCTCAGCACCAGGTTTATGAACATCTGACCCTCAGAGTTGGATCATCAAACAGACTTTTGCTGCCGTTGCTGGTGGAATAAAATGAACAAGAGGCCGTCAGAGTCTCTTTCTCTGATGTCACATCCTGACTCAGACGTCTGACTCCAACCCCCCGACCAATCGATGGCCGGTAGTGTGATGATGTCAGATACAGCCGACTCAGCCGCTTAGAACCTCAGCAGAGTAGATACAGAAAAAGTATCTACTCAGCACTTTAGACCCCTAGTGGGAAAGAACCAAACCGAGTCGGGCTGAGTAGGTGCTAGTGGAAAAGCGCCATTATTATGCACTCTGCGTGTAGTTTATAGTATGTTGTGCCATGTTTTGACAATCACTTCAGTACTGCATTTGGTGTCCTGCCCAAGGACGCTGGAGGACTACACATCCCTCTGTGTTCACCTGCACAACATACTGGAGTGAAAATACAAGTATTAGGCCGGTCACAGAAAGAGATGGAGCAGGCTGAGCTTTTTGAAGATGTTGCATATCAAGCAGCTAGGGACTCAAAAAGATTTAACAAACTGACAGAGAGGACCGGCTCTCTTTCTATCTGATTGCAGAAAAGGGAATTGTACAAACGGCTAAATGTAATGGAGGCAACAGAATGAAGTCAAAGGCATTTTCTTGGAAAAGAAGTCCAATCTCAGTCAATTTTCAGTCAGCGAGGTCATGTTGGAAGTTTGAATGGATTTTTTTTTCTAAGAAATCCAGTTGCCTCCTGTTCAAGTTTTCAAGGACAGTGAAAGACTTCTTTAGCTCCGTTGCATTAATAGCTGGTAGAGACCGTTACTCCTCCCACCAGCAACAGCCAGGCCTATCTATCTATCTGATTTATACTCCTACAATACATTATCCCTTTGAATATCAATAAAGCATTATTAGATTCAATTCACGTCAGTTCCTTACATTCTGACAGTTTTAGTGCTTCTTTTAAAATGTTCACACATTGTCAAATCTCTGCTATCATCACTGCTCCCACGTTTGTCCCCCGTCCCCTTCACATCTTCCTGGTCTTTCCTCTCGTTCTTGAATTTATTCTTTTTCTCCTCTGTGAATATGTTTCCTCCTGTTCTTCTATGATAGTTTTCTTATGACCTCCTACGACAGGCTGGACCCAGAACTCTCACTTTATTTCAAACCAACTGGAGGCATCGAGGGGAGCTGAGATGTGGAATATAGATAGCAGTGTTGATCTAAACCTGTCCTTTTCTGCCATACTTTTATTACTCTGCTCTTGTCCGGCAATAATAGAGACATAGTCTGGTATCAAATGAAGGGAAAAAGTCTCTCAAGTTTGCAGTTTGAGAAAAACATACGATATAAATGTCCAAAAAAAACACATAATAGGATATCATTATTTATTTCATTTATTTTTTAAATGCACATGGACACAAATAAGAAATTATAGTTTATGTGCAAGAAATATGTTTTTCTTGCTTGGGGCAGTGTATCATAGCGAACGTAAGTTGTATAGAGGGAATGTGCATGACGTCACAGATGCGACTTCACGGCGGGTTTCGCCCACTGAGTGGCAGAAAAACTGAGTGTCAGAAAGACTGAGTGGCAGTGTAAACTTTCAGTTTGAGCAACTGGAAAACATCTGAAATGGGAAAGAGCTGTTGTACGATCGACTGTACTCATAGATTTAGCAAGAAATCGGAGTTATCGTTTTACAGACTGCCGAAAAATACGCTTAAGAGAGACAAATGGATCGCTGCAATTCACAGAAACAACTGGATTCCAGACACCGAAACGTGGATTTGTGGTTCCCATTTTGTATCAGTAATGTTGGATTTTTGGGTAGCTAACGTTAAACGGTCAAATCATAAAGTTCGGTGTCCTCATTACTTTAATTTCTACAACAAATCCTGCCTTGAAGTAGGACCAAGCGTCAAGACTTTTGTAAGCCTTCAAGCTTTGCTTCGTGTATTTCCCCGGCGTAGAAATTAAGTACATATAAATATCAGGAAACTGGATTCGTGGCCAAATATTAATGTCCATGGACCACTGGTTCTTGGTAACTGTACCAAATATTAATGTCCATGGACCACTGGTTCTTGGGGTAACTGGACCAAATATTAATGTCCATGGACCACTGGTTCTTGGTAACTGTACCAAATATTAATGTCCATGGACCACTGGTTCTTGGTAACTGTACCAAATATTAATGTCCATGGACCACTGGTTCTTGGTAACTGTACCAAATATTAATGTCCATGGACCACTGGTTCTTGGGGTAACTGTACGGGTCACTGTCAAGTCCAACTGCCTTTAATTTAAGCCGATAATCGGCTGTTATCCCGTCTTCTCCACTAGTTGCAGCTGTTTTTGCCACTCTGACGTCAATGCAGACCCTCTATAACTTGTGGTAGGTGGGAAAAGCTTTATTCTGGGGTAACATGTTCTGCTCATCCTAACCGATGAGTGTTTATGTCACCTAGCCAATGACATTGATGGTTTACAAGTCCAAACAAAGATTAAAAAGAAAAGAGTTTCATGACGAGGCTGGACTAGAGATTAACCTGATTTACAAAGATCCATTTGTTACCTATGTCCATGTACCGTAATCATCTTTAGGAAAACTACAGATCCACTTTTGATGATAGTAAAAAAAAAAAAAACTCAAGTCAGACAAATTTAAGACAAAAAAGTATTACCTTTTAAAAAAAGAAACATCAAGCATAGTGAAACCAATGTAAACCAATGCTGTAATCCAATACATAATGCATCCCCAAAAATATAAATATAAAGATAAAAATAACAGCAAGATGACAGAAGGAAAGACATCGCTAGTGGCATATAATAACAATGACCACAAACCTTCTTACCATTCTAGGGAGACGGCTAACTGCAGAAGCAGCCAGGGGGGTTTTCTCAAAGTCAAAACCAACAAAGACATCTTGTTTGTTTGTGCACTAAAAATAAGAAGGTATGGACTGTTAACTATCAAATACCCTCATAAATATGACTTTTTTCACCATGCTGTTATTTATGGAAGAAAGTGGAAGCAAAAAAAAGAGATGGAAAGACTGGAAGAAGGAGAGACACAGGCGAGATCATGCGGCTAATACTAAGTTCCTTCTGCCTCCATAGATTCAAGAGAGTACGTTGCAGCCAGATGTTGCGAATCATCAGTCTTTGATGAATTAATCATCAGCAGGTGTGCAGACCTCTATAAAAGTAAACTTTGTGGGAGCTTGCTGTCGTGCAGCTATGTGGTGACACAATGACAAGGGGGGGGCAGATAAACAACTTGCCTTTGAGAAGCAGTTGTTGTTGCACAGGGAAGAATACTAAAACCTCAAAAAGGATCGTTAAAATGTGCTTTTGATTGATGATTCCATTATTTTTTTTAAATTTCATCTTAATAATTCCAATGAGTTCCAATGAGCAAAAGACCCACTACAATCAGATTATTTTTGTTTTTTCGTTGCAACGACCACATCCCCCCTGTCATCTAATGATCTGCGGGTCGATACTGAAATATCGATACTTCCAATACCAGATGTATGTGCTCTAAAATTGATTCTCAAATAAAAATATTGATACTCTTGATACTTCAGTCATTTAGTAGGAACTACTTTTTTCTTTTTCATCTTTATAGTAGTTCTTATTAGGGCCCGAGCACTGACAGTGCGAAGCCCCTATTGTATCTGTAGTGATTTTTATCCTTCTTCCGACGAAATTAAGGCCTTTTTTCCCCCTAAACGTGCCCCAAAAGTCACCAAATTTTGCACCAAGCCAGGCCTGGCGAAAAATGTGATATTTTATGGTTTGCATTAATGGGCGTGGCCTAATGGCTCAACAGCGCCCCCTAGAAAACTTTGTACCTCAAGCCCCACAATACTGTTTGACGTACATGCAGGAAAATCGGTACACACTTGTATCATCATGTCGCAACTTAAAGAAAAGTCTCTTGGCGCCATGGCTGAAACCCAACAGGAAGTCGGCCATTTTGAATTCGTGTAATTTTGGCGCAATTTATGCCATTTTTTCAGCCGTTTCTTCGCCCGAACCGTAACGTGCACCCAGGTGTGTTATACATCAAATGTGCATCTCGATCCTGCGACAATGCGCATTACTTTTCTCAGTCAAAAGCGTTCCCGTAGCGACGATAGACGCCAAAAAATGCGCCCCCCCCTTCATCTGATTGGTCCATATTTGATAGTTTCTACTTTCTGCCATAACTTTTGAATGGTTTGACATAAAGAGTCGTGGGTGGTGTCATTGCACTCGGTATTGAGTACTTGACCATAATTGGTGCAAATTAGCCCCGCCCCTTCCTCTGATTGGTCGATATATGATAGTTCCTATTTTCTGCCATAACTTTTGAATGATTGGACATAGTGTATAAAATAGACCATAAATAACAACTAAAACATTTAAATATAACATTGAGATAAAACAATGAGATAATAACACAGGTTAAACTAAACTAAATATTAATATAAAACAGAGTATCCAATAAAAATAGGGTTGAGCAGAGAAAATTATAAAGAGTTAAATGAGTCAGTTAAAAGCCTGATTAAAGAGAAAACTATGGAATATTTGTTTAAAGAAGAATGTCCTTACTTTGTCAATCACCGTTTCTATCTGCATTCCTCTTTGTACCAACCTATTTCTGCTCTTAACTCAATGTGTTATTAACGAAATATAATAGAGAAAGGGAGGGGGGGGGGCACATGTAAAGCTCAGCCCATTAGGCTGTGAAGCTTTCATCTCAATATCATTTAAGTTTCTCTAATTGAATCCCAACAGGCAGAAAGCAGCCTGTGAAGTCAGCGTGTGGTCTGTGTGCGCCGAGCGAGTGGTTGCATGTGTCTGTGGGCAAAACATGTCAGTGTTTCCCTTGTAGTTCGCTGTAATATCCTTTTCTGGCTGAAAGATATCGCTCGCACAAAAAGGTTTTGTAAACAAGAGAGACTTAAAGACACTTTGCCCCCAAGGCAGCAAGGCTGTCATTGCAGTCAGTTACACACACACACACACACACACACACACACACACACACACACACACACACACACACACACACACACACACACACACACACACTCGTGGGATTTATTTCAACAAAGACTGACAGTGATGCAGTGGAGGGATATAGTGAGACGAGCCCATCACACGGGTGTATTTTATGAGGATTAGCGTTCTTGTTAAATTGCCTCCTTCCTGTGTCACATTAAAATCACTATGAGTAATTACTTTTATCTTCGCAGGAACCACTGCTGTTAATTGTAATTAAATCATGGCTGAATTACAGGCGAATTGAATCAGCAAATAATATTGGACGACGCTTCAATTTTTGAAGTTGATTCATGGGACTTTTCAAACTGAGAAACGTACAAATCATTTCACTATCCTACTGGATAAAAGCATTTTACACAGTTCCCTGCAGATCACATCCTGCAACAATGTCACTGAGTCACTGATGACAGTGTTTTAATAATAATAATAATCAATTTTATTTATATAGCGCTTTTAAAACATCTCAAAGACGCTTTTACTTCGTCATTGTTTCTCATCTCCAGTCCTATTGTTTAGCTGAATAAAATCAAACTTTTGTCTGTTGAAATGTAATAAAAGGCCTTACTTTGCTAAATCAATACTGCACTTTAGGATCTTTTTCCCAAAAGGCACCAAAAAAATGATTGTGTTCATTTCAGTATCTAATATTTTAATAAAAATAATGATGAGGATAATAATACATTTTATCTATAGGCCCTTTTCACGGTCACCATACAACAGGAATATATCTAATGATATTAACATTGAATGAGCAAAATATCATGTGTTATTATTTTGTAATCTTAATTTCTATTGGTCACATCCATCCTACAAAAATCATGTGAGTATTTTCAACAACCCTGTCACCATTTCTCTTTCTTCTTTTTAGCATTTTATTTGAACAGTTTTTTGAAAGCTGCTCAAAAAATTGTTTTAGGGTAAATAAAAAAATCAGAGCTTAGTTTGAAGTTGACCTTCTAGTAAATGTAATACAACTTAGCTTACCGGTGCAATGAAAATTTATCAGCAAAAGACAAAAAAACAAGTGGTGACAATTTCAACACTTCATTGGTCAACAAGCTGAGCAGACAACAAACAGCAAACAGCCCTCGTTACTGGATCACACTCAGTTCCCTCTGCTGCTTTACTGGACGCAACCCTTTCAAATTTAAAAAATAATAAGATATTTGGCTCCAACTAATCACATACTCATGGAAGAGTATTAGGGCCAGGCAGGAGAAAAATACAAATAATATTTTAGAGGAGGAAGATTTTTTTTTCATTATGCACTTCGAGAAAAAAAAAGTTGAAATGTTGAGAAAAAAGTTGAGATTAATGTTGAAGTACAATTTCGAGAAACAAGTCGAAATGTCGAGAATATTGTTGAA
This sequence comes from Cololabis saira, assembly GCF_033807715.1. Classification (NCBI taxonomy): domain Eukaryota; kingdom Metazoa; phylum Chordata; class Actinopteri; order Beloniformes; family Belonidae; genus Cololabis; species Cololabis saira. Next base: position 42,179,258 of record NC_084600.1, read on the forward strand.
GTATAATTTCGAGAAAAAAGTCTAAATGTCAAGAAAAAAGTCGAAATGTCGAGAAAAAAGTTGAGATTAATGTTGAAGTATAATTTCGAGAAAAAAGTCGAAATGTCGAGAAAAGTCGAAATGTTGAAATGTGAATTTTATTCACGAAATTTCGACTTTTTTCTCGAAATTGTATTTCAACATTAATCTCGGCATTTCGACTTTTTTCTCAACATTACAACTTTTTTCTCGAAGTGCACAATAAAAAAAAATCTTCCACTCTCAAATCTTTTTTCTCTTGCATGGCCCTGATACTCTTCCGTACATACTTTATCCCCAACAAAATTGTTTGCTTTTTGTGAAAAATGTATCCATTGCCAATTTGTACATATGATAATTCAATTCAATTTTATTTATATACAGTGTGACAATACAAGATGTCTGTCGTCACTTTTCAGAGACCACAACATGACCCCCAAAGGTTTATTGATTAAACAATGTCAGGTAAAAACTCCCCTAGTGGGCGAAAAACTTTAAGCCAAACAGTGGCAAGGAAAACTCCCTTTTAGGGGGGAAGAAACCTGGACCAGGACCAGGATCATAAGGGGGGTAAAAACCTGGACCAGGAACAGGATCATAAGGGGGGGTAGAAACCTGGACCAGGACCTGGATCATAAGGGGGAGAAACCTGGACTAGGACCTAATTCTGAAGTAAATTCCTCTTTAATTCAGAATTAAAATTAAAATTAAATCCGAAATTTGTAAAAATGACCATGTAAACACCTAATTCCGAATTTAAATGGCCTTTCCGAATTAAACTTAATTCCGAAGTAAGTGAAAAAAAAATAGATAAATAATTCCACGATGATGTACACACTCATTTCTCTTTAAATTAATTCCGGTCTTTCTGCTCGTTCCCTCGATGGTTTCAAGATGGCAGCACGCAGTAAACGGTGGTCAAGAGCAGAGAGCATTTATTTAATAAATAGCTTGGAGGACCTGGAAATAATTAAAAGAATGGCAGATGGCAGGAAACATACAAATTGTGAGCTTTTCAAAGTTGTAGCGACTAAGTTTGTTTTTCTTCCGGTAGACGTAACTTCCGGTCCGCCCCCCTATCCAATCAGAACCTTCCCAACCCCCAGACCTGTAGAGGAATTGGATAAAGCCGATCAAACGTGTTTTCCATGTAAACCTCAATTCGGAATTACTATTTCCATGTAAATTTCCATGCTAAAATAGTTTAATTTGAAATTATTTAATTCGGATTAATTAATTCCGAATTAAAGAACATCATGTAACCGTGGCCGTTATCCGTTAGTTGGAGAACTAAAACATATGACTGATACATGTTTAGTTAATCCACTATAAACTGGTGTAGACAGCAGACACTGAGTTGGTCAGGGGGTGGGACTGCACGTTAGGATATCAGTTACCCAATAGAGACGTCTATACAGACTGATTGATTGATTGATTTCGAACACAGATGGAGGTGAACACGAGGATGGTGAACACGAGGATGGTAGGAGGGTGGGACTGCAGGTCAGCATGCAGCTCCTGAAGCTGTGGCCTGCAAACACGACCAGAAGAGAAAACGAGGGGACACACACAACAAACAAATAGAATAAATAGAATTTTGAATTGGATTTAAAATTTGACAGGGAGCCAATGGAGGGAGGCTAACACGGGAGAGATATAACCTCTTGTTGATTCCTGTCAGCACGCACACTTCTGCATTTTGGATCAGCTGGAGGCTATTCAGAGAATTAGTTAGAAGTCTGGATACAAATGCACAAATTAGTTTTTCAGCATCAATCTGGGAGAAGATGCTCCTCATCGTTGCAATATTACGGTTTGTATGTTTCAGCATGTATATGAGAAATATACCAGGGGGTAAACTCCTATGATTAGAGACCCTCTTTCTCAAAGGAGAAACTGCATCTAAAGCTGCAGCAAATCTCCAGTACTATTGACAGAGAAATCACTATCTGCAGAGACAGAATTTAGGTCACAGACCTCAATAGTTTGACTATGTTCTATTGTAAGACGATGAGAAGCGATGGCCTCCTTAAATTTAGCTACAGCGTTATCGGATTAACACCTGCTATGGTAATATATTTTATTATGTGCATTAATGTTGACAATGTTTAATTCAAATGTTATTAAATAGTGGTCAGACAGGACGGAGTTCACAGGCGACACTTACAAATTATCAATTTCTATGTGGTAGGTGAGGACGAGATCGAGGGTAGGATTAAAGCTGTGCATCAGTTCATTTTGTGAATGCCCATTGATTCCAAAAGATAATTCAAAGCTAATTTAAGGCTTTCACCGTCAACATCCATATGAATGCTAAAGTCACTATGATGACTTTGTCTTTTCTGAGCAATAAACCAGATAAATGTAAAAACTCAGATAGTAACTCGAGATTAGGGGCCGGTACACTACCACTAACAAAACTGGTTTTTCTGATTCTCAGCTCAAGGAGAAGGCCTGTGTTGAAGAGATCGATTTTCCGATACTAAATTGATTCTCATATTAATTCCTAAAAATCGATTCATATGTCTAAAGATCGATTTAAAAATAAAAAATAAAAAATTCTCATTACATTACAACTTTTGATATTTTTTTGTTTATGCCCAAAAAAGGAATGTTTTATTGGACGCGAGCATAACTAGTGCCATATATTTGCCTTTAAATATGTTTAAAGGTATGAAAACATTAACGTTTTCAGTTATAATTGCATAAATTGTCTATATTTCTTTGCTTTGTATTCTGTCTCGGGGTTACATTTGCATGAAATGCTAAAAACCTAATTCTCATAAATGGGAAAAATTAAAACCAATTTCATACATCTCTGTTTATTGCCCTGAATCTGTTTGATAATTCTGCCCCTCAGATGTTTCTGAAAGCAGTTCTATCAGCATTCTGGGAGCTGATTGGTCCTTACAGCATCATTAGCTGCAATACTTGCTGTTGAATCTCAATATAATACTAGTATTAATATGTTGCATAACTACACAGTCATATAATTCATGCAACAGCTGAAAAAACAGTTTTAATAACACTAACCCAAATCAATATTGGAATTGAATCGAATCAAATCTTGATAATGGATTCTGAATCTTAAGAATCGGAATCGAAACGATTCTTGACATTTGAATCGATCCCCAGCCCTACTCTGGAGTTTTAGACTAAGCGTGAGGCTTTCGAATATATTATAATAGCATTTAGTTTTAGGTCTCATTTGAAAACTAGAATTATAGATGGAAGCTACTCTTCCGCCTCGGCCTGTGCTTTGGGGAATATGATAACTAGAAAAATCGGACAGCATCAATTCATATAATGCTAACCTACTCTTCCTCCTGTAGCCATGTTTCTAATACATTGAAAATATCACCCGGTGTCTCGGTAATTAGATCGCTTACTCATAGAGACTTGGGGCTTAAAGCTCTTATATTTAGTAGTCCGCATCTAATTTTTCGGTCTTTAATTGGCACTAAATGCCATTCTGTTTATTTTTACAAGGTTATTTTAATTAACACCTCTATCACGTTGCGCTTGCTGAACTCTTGGAGAGTGGGGGAATCAACATTTTATTTTGTTTGGCACTGTGTAAGAATTGCCAATTACATCATTCATTCCTATACTGCGATGACATGGGCTAAAGCTGTCATCGCTGGTCGGATTGTGAAGGGAACCAGAGAAAACTAGTGAGTCCAACATGGTTTTGGCGTGGTTACACACTGACACAATGTTGCTATGTTAATATTATCATGATGATGATGGCTCTAAGAAACACCCTGCAGATCACTGCAAGAGGAAGGATGGGTTCTGACTATCCTAAAGGCTGTATTGAAGCATAATTTCTGGCACACACCACTTTCTGATTAAAAAATAAACAATCCAATACTTTTTGCCAGCTTAGAGGCCACAGCAGACTTGTAAGCTTCTAAGCAGACAAGTAAAATGATCCATTCTATCTCTTTACATAAGTTTTTGCCAGTGTTCCTGGCAAAAATGTAAAACTTCCATGCAGAGAAGAAAAGCAAAACATTGTCTTCCCTGGGGGCCTTTTTTCCCCCAAAACAATTACATCCCCAACAATGCAAGTTCTCTAAAAGCTCATTTCACAGGAAACAAATGATGACAACTTTTTTTTTTATTTTATACCTTTTCCTTTCGCTTCTTTTTGTCCCACACTTTCAGCTCACTGCGAGTTACTGACCTGAAGAGGAGAGAGAGAAGTGGGATAAAAGAGGCAGCAATCAAATACGGGTTAAAATGGATGGTTGAGGTCTTGTACCAAAGAACAGACAGACAGAAAGTCCCTCTGTTATTTCCCTTATTCATTCCAAGAAGTTCTCATAGTCAGTTGTCACCTCCACGTGTCATTTTTACTTTCACCTTTTCAGAAAGATCTAATGTCATCCATAACAGACATTTTTTAACTTACTTATTTCTCTTTCCACATCTGAAACTGTTCGCAGTGCTCTCACAAAGTTTGATTTGCCTTTTCCGCGTATATTTCTAAGAGTTTATACAGTTCTTGGTCGGGGAAAGGCTTCCCTCTGTTGCCTTTGACATATTTTATAGTCTTGAGTTTTTGATTTACATGGTAGGACTATAACTCAGCAGAAGTGGAGGAGTAGATATTGGCTTCCAGTGTATGTGATTTACCAAGAACCTTCTAAATCAGGAGGTATTGCAAAAGCAGGAGTGATTATTTCAAGTCTGGCCCAATTAACATTTTATAAACTCCGGAGTTTCAGTAGAAGATTACAGAGGATATTTGTAGCTTTGGTTGGTCTTTCAGTTGGAGGGATTGGGGAGGGGTCACTGTGCGGAAGGTCCAGGGGTTTCCACATCTGGATGACCCATGCACACCCTCCCCGACATCAAATCAGCCAAGTCCTCGGAACAGGTCACCAGGACCGGTGCAAGCATGGTGGATGTGTCAATGGCTTGAAGTTAGCGGTTAGCTTAACTCACACACAGAATACAAATCATAGATGCAATCAGAGGAGATTCAAATCTCAAATGTCCTCCATGTTTATTACAAATCACCCCAGGTGACCCACCTCATATATTTTTTTAACTTTTGGAACAACAAATGATGTGCTGCTCACATAATGCAATATTCACTACATTCTGCATACAGCAATCCATCTGTGGCAAGCTGGCCATGTCTCCACTGCGTTCTGCTTCTGCTTTAGTGGCTGGTTGCATTAAGGGAATCAGTTTGCAAAGCAGATTCATGGCTTGGATGCTAGAAACTTTCATAGAAATAGTCTGCAGGTTGTACATTTCACAAACTGAATCCTGTGGACAACTTCAGTAGGCTATGCACTATTACTCTGTGTTGTTTCGAATATATGCCCCATCTTTCGGTTTGCCATGTTTCATGTCTTCACATTATATTGTGCACTTGGCGATCTGTGGTAATTTGTAATATGTGTGAAGATGTGTGTGATATTAACAGGGTTTCAATGCACTTCATGCCTTTTAAATTGTCAAGGAAAAAAAAAAATCAACTGTAAATTATCTACTATGTTTCAGCAAGAATAGAGGTCATTATGTCACGAAGCGGTTGGAGTAGGACCCAGATGCAGGAGAGCAGGAGTTCCTTAAAATACTGAGATTTATTTAATCAAACAAAAGGTGCTGCTTTACAGGATGGCAAAAAACTCGGAACAAGAATCAAAAAACTACAAACACGGAGGGAGGAACCGGTACGGACCAGCAGGGAGCAGGGAAAGAAAAGACCAGATATACAGAAGAGTTAACGAGACACAGGTGCAGACAATCAGGGAAACAGGAAGGTCAAACCACAAAGACACATTAGACAATTCTGATCTCATGCCACTGGCTGCAAAACCATTCATTAGGGCCCGATCTTTCTTTCTTTCTTTCTTTCTTTCTTTCTTTCTTTCTTTCTTTCTTTCTTTCTTTCTTTCTAGAAAACGTTGTGCCTCAAGCTCCACAATACGGTTTGGAGTACATGCACGAAAATCGGTACACACCTGTATCATGTCGCAACTTAAAGAAAAGTCTCTTGGCGCCATGGCCGAAACCGAACAGGAAGTCAGCCATTTTGAATTAATCATGTAATTTTGCTTAGTTTAAAGTGCTTTAATAGCAGTGAACTTGCATGACTGTACAGACAGCCAACAATATAGCAACTGAACCAACCTCCTATGCTATGTATGTCCATATCAACCAAGATGGATAATATAGCTACAGGTGAAGGTCGGAAAATTAGAATATGGTGTAAAAGTTAATTTATTTCAATAATTCAACTTAAAAGGCAAAACTAATATATTACATAGTCCGTTACATGCAAAGCAAGATATATTAAACCTTTATTTGTTATAATTTTGGTGATTGAATTGTTTATTGATTTCATAAAATATTCTAATTCTTTGCGATTTTTTATTTGGGGTTTTCATAAACTGTAAGTCATAATCATCATAATTACAACAAATAACAAATAAAGGCCTGTAACCTCTCACTTTGAATGTAGTGGGAAATAATATATTTGTTTCACCATTAGTTGAATTTACTACGAATGAAGTTTTGCAAAATATATTAAAATTTTCCGACCTTCACCTGTATATTATGACATAGTTAGTTAGTTTTATTTGGTCCATTAGTAAATGAAAACATGCACCACAGTAAAGCTGGATATATAAATAAATGAACCAAAGAAGGTGTAGACTGAAGCCGTAGCTTAAATGATGCCTACCCTTTTTTACAATACATCACATCACAACAAATCAAAATAAAATGTATTACAGAGATCAATTACAACAAAAGCATGTGATATAGAGGATTTACAGGAGAATTTTGAATTAATCGTGTAATTTTGGCGCAATTTATGCCACTTCTTGGGCCGTTAATACGGCCCGAACCGTAACGTGCATCCAGGTGTGTTATACATCAAAATGTGTCTCAATCCTCTGACGATGCGCATTACTTTTCTCAGTCAAAAGCGTTACCGTGGCGACGATAGACGCCAAAAATTCTGTCTCTGCAGATAGACGCCTTCATCTGATTGGTCGATATTTGATAGTCCCTATTCTCTGCCATAACTTTTGAACGGCTTGTAATAAAGACATGTGGGTGGTGTCATCGGACTCTGTATTGAGTACTTGACCTTGATTGGCCTGAATTACCCCCGCCCCTTCTTTTGACTGGTCAATATTTGACAGTCCCTATTTTCTGCTATAACTTTTGAATGGTTTGATATTTAGAGTCGTAGCTGGTGTCATCTGGTAAATGTCCAGGCCTGAAGAATCTCTTTTCATTGAAGTCCAACTCCAGGGTCAAGCCATTTCAATTCAATAAAACAACACATCCAAGCGTTGATATCTGTGAATTCCAGTAAAGCACAGGCTTTACTCCTCCTGTGTGAAACGCAGACGTCGGGCTGCAGGTCCCACAGTAATACCGGTCCAGCCTGAACAGGGCATTAGGTTCATTTCCTATTATTTTGAAGCAGTTTCTTACCTGTGCATTCTGTTAAATCTTGTTTTCGGTCACCTGGGTTCTGTTACTGATTGCTACACTTGTATCGCTTTAGTCACTATTCTCAACAGTAAAGGCTGTTTACTCTTGGTTTGCTAGGTCTTTCCTGTGCTTATCCAGCTTCATCCCTCTTTTTTTCTGTCTCCTTGTTTTTGGAAGGATTTATGTATGAAAGCATGTTGTTTTGGATATACTGCCTTGCAGAACTCTACCTTTTATATTTTATTATATGTTTTTCATGAACTTACCTCCCGTTTTCTGCGTTCGTGTCCTGATCCAGCTTCACATGTGAAAGTATCAAAATTATTCGTTTTCCAGTTTAGATTTGATTCTGTTATCAATGTTTCTCATTCAATGTTTCATACATTCTTACATATAACAAGAGTTTCAACAAACTTACTTAGAAAATACACATAACCAAACACTCCTACCTTAATTACTATTTGAATTTAGTGATATAATACTCAATTATATATATATATATATATATATATATATATATATATATATATATATATATATATATATATATATATATATATATATATATATAGTCAAAAACAAAACAAATCAAGGCAAACTAAAAGAAAACAAAACAAACACTCAGCATTTAGTTGTGCTAGTATGTATGTACTAATAAAAGTAATTATAATGTATAGTATTACATTATCATTACTTTACTATAATACTACAATATAATAGAGAACAATAGACAGCAATGATATAACAATATACTTGAATAACTAGATAAGAGTAGATATTCTATATATACTGGTTCATATATTTACCTCCAATTTTATACATTAAAATAACTATAAATCAATATATATTAATAGAGATATAGATATAAAAATACTGTATGTGATATAACTCAATATATATATCTATACATACCTACATCCATAATACATATCTATATTCATAATATAAATCTACAGTATATATCTACATATATTAATAAATGTACATATGTACATGTTTATTCGCATCTGTATTTTGAAAAAAAAGGTTTCTTTGTATCTTTTTTTAAATGGTGATATGTTTTGACTTTGTTTTAGCTCCATGTTCAGGCTGTTCCACAGTTTCTCTCTGCAGGTCGACATGATACTATGGTATCAATTCCTTATTTTTTGCACCCACTTCCCACATTTCACTTTCTGAAATCTGACGATGTCATTAAGTCTGATTTCCTTGAAAATCTGGCCCAGTGAGGCTGATTATTCCGAGGGTTTCAGTTCTTTGCCCCATGCAGATGCTGCTGAAATGCACAGCCACTTGAAAACAAGACAGGGCCATTAAGGGGCTTTTATAGACCCCACCACAATTATTTGGCTAATAGCGACGACTTGACAAATTCACTGAAGAGGATTCAGTGTCATCTCATGGCCGTCGTCTTCTCCTGCCCCTGTCTTGTCTGTTTTTCTTCCTGGCGCAGAGTAACCACCCCCCCCCCAGAGTAACAATTAGGCTGGAGATCCATTGAACAATACAGACAGCATCTACTTCTACCTCTTCATTAGGAGAAATTTATGTTTTAGTTGCTTTTTAAATGGCCGTAGCAAAGACAAGGTTGCCGTAAGACGGAATCTGCACGAGCTGCATGTATGGCAGCCGTATATCATCACAATGTATTGCAGCAACATTGTCGTCTCACTTAAAAACACCTTGTTATTCAGCGGAGTGCATTTTTCCTCCCATCCCTTTTCGCTTTACTGATCGTTTTGTTTGGACTAATTCTGCCCCCTACTGGGTCTTATTTACTTCTTCCTCTTTTTTTTCCCCCAACATTATTCTATTTCCTCCACTTTACATCACAATAAGCAGCTGTTGAGTGCAGCTTTAAATATGCAACCTTGTCTTTTAACAAGAGCGCATGTCCTCATTTAGGGGAACGTGGATGCAGAATGTGCTGTTACTCTTCATAGTGTCCTTTCCTGTGTCATATTCAGCGAGGACATCGCAGTGGAAGCCATCTGTTGTGTCTTCACGTACAATGCGATTTTCACAGGCTCCTTTTTTATTGCCTGAAACCGTCTTGGCCTCCTCAGCGTGTCTTTATGAGCCGCAGCAAGGACAACTGGATGGTAAAGTGCTCTTGTGAATATGTGAGGAAGACAGAAGGAAGGAGGCCGGCGTACCCCACGACACCGACTACTCCTGTTAAATCAGCCAGATAAACAGACAAATGGATCATATGCAGAGGTAGAAAGAAATGTTCCAGCTTCTTAAGTGTTACTGTATATCAGTGGGTATATTATAAAGGCAAGGCAAGTTTATTTGTAGAGCACAATTCAACACAAGGTAATTCAAGGTGCTTAATTTTTTGTATAGAACCTGCAGGGTTTTTGATACGGATGCATTTCTTACAAATATTAATAAAGAATAAAGTAGTCTTTCTCTTACCAGCTGAGATTTCTATGCATTTTAAACACATTTGTTCTGAAATCCCAACCCAGGACCAAGCGAGCTGCTCTATTTTGCACTCTTTGAAGTTTATTTATCATGTCTTCTGTGCTTTATTTTAGTGACAAATATGTCGTGCATCTTCTAACGACAGAGATTTCTAGATTTTTAGGTAAAAATTTTCTTCTGTCTGCAATACGCAGTCAATACACACCAACTCCACCACCAGTATTTTCAACATTGCCTTTAAAAAAAATATGATTAAAATGTGTATATTACCAAAAAAGTAAATCTAGGCAAGGCAAGGCAAGTTTATTTGTATAGCACGATTCAACACAAGGTAATTCAAAGTGCTTTATATCAACATTAAAAGCGTCAAGACACAATTAAACAGTAAATAACAAATAAATGGAAATAAAATGATAGGAAAAGAGGTAAAATAATAAAAAGCAGTTAGTTAGTAAGTTAGTTTTAGTTAGTTTATTGGTCCTTTCAATTTCCACAACACAAATAACCCAAAGTACAGGTGTAAATCGTCAGTGTAATACAAAACTAGTGCATTTAGGATTTAGAGAATGAAACAAAATAAATATTTATTGATGTCAAAATCTACAGGTGAAGGTCGGAAAATTTGAATATATTGCAAAACTTCATTCGTAGTAAATTCAACTAAAGGTGAAACAAATATATTATTTCCCACTACATTCAAAGTGAGATATTTCAAGGCTTTATTTGTTATAATGTTGGTGATTATGGCACAGTTTATGAAAACCCCCAAATAAAAGATCTCAAAATTTATATTTTATATTAATATTTTTTTATATTAATATTTTTCAAAATCAAACAATTAAATCATCAAAATTATGACGAATAAAGGCTTAAAATATCTTGCTTTGCATGTAATGAGACTATGTAATATATTAGTTTCACCTTTTAAGTTGAATTAATGAAATAAATTAACTTGTACACCGTATTCTAATTTTCCGACCTTCACCTGTAGGTTATCTTCTACATCTGGGCTGATGTGGACGTACAGTAGCATAGGAAGCTAGTTCAGCTGCTAGTATGGTTGCCTGTCTGCACAGTTATGCAAGTTCAATGCTATTAAAGCACTTTAAACTTGAAATAAAAGCATTTTGTTTCTTCATATAAAATAAATACATTTCTATGCAGTTTAGAAGTTTTGGGGATGTCCCTTTTTTTTGGCGCCTGCGCTGCTGAAATCGGGGCGTCCCTTATTTCTATTTCTGAAAGGTGGCAACCCTAGGTAATTCTTTTAATACAAGTTTTGTTCGGGTCCTGTTGGGTCCTCTGCCAAACTTTAAAATGTAAATTGCATAAACACTGTCTAAGCACTTGACTCTTTTTTCATCATTATTACAACACAAGGAGGAACCATATTGGCAACTGTTCAACTGTTTTGGAGAAAATTACAGCCTAAAAATCCCTTCAGAAAATTAAATGTATTAAATTGAGGGAATAAAGCACAAGACCCTCCGCTGACATCTTCCCTGGAATGTTAATGCGACCCATTCATGTCATATTGCATTTACCACGAATACGGGCCGCCTGCTGGGACAGAAATGGGCATGTCAGCCTCCCGGTGCTAATTACAAGCAGAATATGAGGGAATTTTTCTTGCTTGGGATATCCCCCATGTAACATTTCCAAAGTGCAAAACGCTTGTCATGCAAACAGCAACTTTAATATCCGACCGAGGAAGACATGTTGAAGAAATATATTACAATCACATGAGTCAACTCTAAAAAGTAGCACAATTTCGTTACACTTAAATTCAATCACATACTTCGATGCATTACGTCAGTCCAAATTTAAGAGTTTCCTCCAAGGTCGAATTATAAATCAATGAAAATAATAAATCTAATGTCTGCCAAAATGAAAGAAATTTAGATTTTTTAATTGGGCATTGGGTGTAAAGTCAAATTGGGCATAAACAAAACTGAGAGAACCACTTTATTCCTCTTACTTATACCTGAAAATGTTTATTAAAACAAAGTTAGTCCGTACTATAGAGAAATAAAAATAAGAAAAACCATGTGACAAACTACAATTAATAATTTATTTATACAGGAAACGTGAACAATTCAAAAATATGAACTTTTAACATTCACATGCAATATTCAGAAAAAAAATTTACGACGTATTTAAGATCTACAAACTCTCCTCTGTAGCCTACAATATCTAGAAAAATATATATATATATATTATATTTTATGAAAAATCAAATGCGTTTACGTCTAGACGAGATTTTGCCTCCCTATTTTAGAGAAAAAACTTATATATTCAATAAAATCACTCTTTTATGTTATAGTGAACTGGTTATGAATATAAATTTTAAAGATATTGTGTTTTGAGACACATTGATGTTGTGAACGCTTTTTAAACAGTTGAAAAGTGGTTGAAAGACGTTCAAACCTACCAGGAGTATATGGGAGAGTCCTTTTCCTTCTGTCTTTATATTATTTATTATTTAATTATTTATTTTTTTTTATTACTTTTTAAATTTCTCAATTTGCTGTAACCCAATACAGCAAATATTTGCGGTGACTCTTTTTTTGGGAGAATTTTTTTTTTTTTTTTTTTTTTTTTTTTTTTTTTTTAATCCATGCACCTGCAAAAAGATTCCCAAAGGAACACTGAAACTGCATGCATCACCGCATTTTATCAAAAACAAACATCTGCATTTCAAGACTGTGTTGCAACACAGAGCATGTCATGTAAACCCAGTCTGTGGAACGATTTCATGCACGGTCATATGATGGAAAAGAATAAGTAAATAAAATAAAATAAATCCACAATATGGCTTTTCCAGAATCTCTGTGAAATGTAATATAGCTGAGGCAGTTCGAGATCTCATGGTCCATGACCTCACTGGTATCCAAGGTGATGAGCTCTGTACCCATTTCATTGAAGGGATTGACAAGATCACATCGCGTTCAGATGATTGAGGAACTTCTTTTGTTCAGCATCTCTGGACTCCGGGTGCTCCAGACTTTCCTTGTTCCTTCAGGCAGAGAAACAGGCCACCTCAAACTCATCAATGTGCCGTAGGGACTTCAGATTTTGAGAGCTCGATGATCCCCTTGTCCCCTTGCTGACCATAGAGGCCCTTTGACCCACTGTCGTCCTTTAGAAACTTGATGCTAAGCTCCTGGCTTTGATCAAGTGCCATTAATTTGAACTACTTTTCACCACGTTGTACGACAAACTTGCCCTCCATGAAAGCCTCGTGGACTGATGGGTATCTGGTAGACGTGCCGTGTCTTTCAAGAAGACTGGCATCCAGCTGGCATACTGCCTTATGTTAGAGATTTGGCCAGGTTTTTCTAATAATTTGGCAACGACAAAACTAGTGATTGTAATATATGTCCAATAAACAAATTTAATTCCATGGGAGTGAATGGGGCTACAGTCCTTTAATTTTTCTATGTGACTTTCATTGTGGCTTTGTTCTGAAGTTATTTATAGTATCTTTTTTGTCTTTGCTTCTTGTCTAGATACCTCTGTTTCTTTTTCAATGTTTGAATCCAAATTATTAGTTTTGTTTTGTATAAAACCTGAGTCGAGGTTCATAAAAGGGTAGGCATAATAAGCCCTGGCTTCAGCCTATACCTTTTTGGTGCCATTTAAAATGTTGGACCTTTTTTATGTTGTATTTTGTTGTATCCAAATGGACCAAAGTAAAAACTCAAAATCAATCAATCAATCAAATCAAGTTGAGTTCATCTTAAGCCTGAATGAAGGCCACTGTGCTCACCCAATGAGATTATTGATACTACAGCGATTGTGACCTGTCCAATAAACAGAAAATTGCATTCCTCAGGGGTGAAAACATGGGTCTAGAGCCCATACAATATTTTTATGTGACTTAATTCTAGAGATAAAGTTTTTTGTGCAAAAAAATAACCTTGAAAATTAAATTTGACCTTCAACATGACCTTGGAATAGGAAATGTATCTCAAAATTGACTTCCTAGCACTAAAAAAGTAGAGAAAGTGACAATATACAACAATCTAGGACTTAGAGAAGTTGAGATATGACCTTTGGTCTTTTCGGTGAGAGCCATTTTGAATTTTCTGCAAACCGGCCACTAGGAGGCCATCCCTATTTTTTTGCACTGGTTTTTGAAAACCTTATGTCCATACCTAACACCAGGGCAGCTGACAGTCCTGCCGGGGCCCGGGACAAAATAATCTAAGATGGGCCCCCCTGCGCACGGATCTCTCCTTCTCCCTCTTCCTCTCCTCTCCCTCTGCTCTTCAGGTTTTTATACAAGCTAATGGACGTTAACATTAGAGATAGCCAGTTAGGTTAAGTTACAAGGTTGGTAAACGTTGGCTGAGCTGTTTCTTACCTTGCTCTACGCTGACTTTATTAATTCCAGCTTCACCGTCACCAACCTTTTTAAAATATTTGTGTAGAGAATCTATGAGGCCTCTATTTTCTTCTTCTCTTCTTCTCTTTTCTCTTCTTTTCTGAGCACCGGACTTGTGCTGACCGGACATTTTGACCATTCTGATGGTTGAATTAAATGATAACATCAAATGGGTTCTTGACCACTATTAGGACATTTAGGAAGAAAACAAATAACAAGCTTTTATGTAACTCAAATACTACATATTCTTTTCCATAGATAAGCATATTTTGAAACATTTTGAAAAAGGATTCCATAATTTAATGAGAATTTAATTTTTTTTTTTTTTTTTTTTTTTCTTCAGTTCTGGGCCCCCCCCTACCCTGGGCCCGGGACAACAGACCCGTTTGTCCCCCCCTATCAGCGGCCGTGCCTAACACCATGGCAAATATGAAATAACTTGTTACCAAGTGCATGATTTTCATGAATTCCCCCCCAGCTATAAGAGATTTGGGTTGTTTTCAAGGCTGTTTGCTGTTCCTGAGGCTTCAGTCCATCATAAACCCTTTACAACGGACAGCTGTCTGTCACAAGCAAAGACCTGCATAAAGTTGTGACGCAGCAGGTAATGCATGACTACTTCTGGCCGGAGCTTCCAGTTTGCCTTGAATTTCTTTCAAGCACTTAAACATCACATACCCAGGCAATATGTTTCTTTTGCTGTAAGTAAATTTACTCAATAAGATAATCTCCTTCTTCAAACACTCTCTTCCTGTTATTATTGCAGCACCTGTGCCCCTTCCACGCAGCGCATAAATGCTTTTCTTAAAACTAATTGCCGGCACAATCAGCAGTTAATTGCAAGTGTAAAGCTTGGTAAATAAGTCAGTGTGTTCTTGTTTAAATACTACTTCCCCAATATTTGCACTCTGATTGGGACACGTGCATGCATACAGCCTCATGTTAATTATTCTCTTTCTGGGATACATAAAGTATTCTTGAATTGATTTAAATGGTAAAAGAAACAACACCATCTTTTAATTCCAATGTTTAAAGTAGTGTGACAAAAAAAAGAAAAGAAAACTGATCTAGTTCTTAGCATAAGGCAATTAGGAATTTGTGAATTGTAATTTTTAAAACATAAATTTAGCACAAAAACAAAGGAAATTTGTGTTTGGTAGATTATTTTTTGTTGTAACAAAGCTTCTTGGCAATAAGTGTTATAACATTGGAAAGGCTCTTTATTTCCCTTTGAAATGGTGCCACGTTTGGAAGAAAATGCATTTGTGGAACAAACAGCAGAACTGAGGATGTGTTGCACAAATCTTCTCTGCCAATTTTGCCACCGACTCTTGTTTGGTGGACTGGATGAGTGAAGTTTGAAGACACACATATTGGCAATTTAACAATGTATGTGTTAAACAAACAGGAGCCTCAGTGGCGTGTAGAAGAAACATAACCATAACCCTAACATTAACCACAATAGCTTGGCTCCTCACGCTGGTCACCAGTCTGGTCACACACTGCTGATGGCATCCCATTCTCCAACCAGCATGTATCATAAACAGAGGTGGTAGTAACGAGTTACATTTACTCCGTTACATTTACTTGAGTAAGTTTTGGGAATTGTTGTACTTTTAGGAGTAGTTTTGAATCACTATACTTTTTACTTTTACTTGAGTAGATTTGTGAAGAAGAAACTGTTCCTCTTACTCCGCTACATTAGGCTACGTTGAGCTGTTATTTTTCTTTTATCCCTTTTATCTGCGTACGCGTCAATCTTATGACATCACTGAGCGATACTTTGGGAAAAATGTTTGTTTTTGCATGTTTTGTCACATTTACATAGACTCAAACACACACAGAGTTTCTATGAGTTCATGTTTGTTCTAGTTCTGGTTAAAAAAGAAAAGTACAAAGGCTTGACATTTTGTGCTACTTGTGCTTAATTTATTTTTTTATTCTGTTATTATTTTCTTTATTATATTATTTCTTAAAGTACTTGAATTTACTTTAAGATTATTTTAATTTAAGCTAATTTTATTTTTTATTAATTTTAATTTATTTTATTGATTTAATTTGCCCGATGATTATTTTGTACTTTTGTCTGTTTGAATGGTTGTGTTAAAAAAAATAAATCAGACGTTACTCAACAGTTACTCAGTACTTGAGTAGTTTTTTCACCAAGTACTTTTTCACTTTTACTCAAGTAATTATTTGGATGACTACTTTTTACATCTACTTGAGTCATATTATTCTGAAGTAACAGTACTTTTACTTGAGTACAATTTTTGGCTACTCTACCCAGCATGTATCATAAGTCAGCCAACTTGGTCTCTATAGGATAGAGTTCGGTCCCAGACTGTGGAGATATGGGATATCCATGCAGAATCTAATCTTGATATCTCTCTGCATTGATATCACCTCCAATGATGACGAACCCGCTTTTCCAGTGAGGGAGACTCCACCCCCAACCATCAACCTGCCTCCACCTGAAGACGCTACTCTATCGGTGCAGCAATCAACATAGGGTTCTCTGCATCTTCTACACACTTTCACCCTATGATACAACTGCCGTAGGCAGAATCTGGACTCATCGCTGAACACAAGGTTCCTCCCAGTGTTGTGCAAGTTCCTACTTCTCATGAACTAGTTCAAACTTCAGTTCACATAGTTTAAAAATGAACAGTTCACGTTCATAGTTCACCATTTTCACTTTGAACTAGTTCAAATTCAGTTCATTTCAATATTTTTAGGTGAGAAGTACAAATGAAATGCCCCCCTATCCTAAAACTGTTCACTGTATACAATCATGTTTTTTTCTAGTGGCTTTCAACTTTCCTCAGAGGCTGTAAATCTCCAACAATGTAGTCCATTATCAATGTTTCTACCTGTTGCAGGTAAATCCTCCCCCTGAAGGTGCAGCAGTGGGACTGGGGTCATTGGGGCTGTTGGGTCTTCTTGGTCTTTCCTCATGACTTTTTTTGATTGTCAAGGACTTGCAGATATTTTCTCACACTGGACGGATGTTTTACATGACGTTTCAAATTTGAAGTTGACGAGGCAGACGTTTGGACTTGTTTTCTCAGCGCAGGTGGACATAATTTGCACAGAAGGGTTAGATTGGCTTGGGATCTTTATCACGTTGTCTAACCCGGTTTCCACAAAGCTTTAGCTGATGTCCTCAGATTCTGCTCCACAGAGGTTTAATGTCAGTTCAGTTAATGCTAGGTGCCCTGGACCTTGTGTGGTAAAACGACCATAAAATCAGCAAAAAAAAATAAGAATCTGGTATGCTGTGTTTGGTTTTCTGCAAACATGGTGCGTTAAGACCAAACTTCTCCTTGGTCTTGACCATCCAGAGGACACTAAAGTTGGACATTTTAATCTGAAGGTCAGTGGAGATGGACTTGCTTTTGGAGCCAGCCCTCCGGTGGTCACATGACAAACTACAACTTTTCTTACCTCTGATTCAATCAGCATGTTGGAATATTTTTTCTTGGGATAAAATCATCTCAGTTTGTAATTCAGCACCACATGAGGCTCCGAGAATCTCATTTAATTCTTGGTTTTGGCCTTGTTTTGGATTCTATAAACTTTTGATAATGTGAAAAATTTATTTGCTGGAGGATTTGTAGATAAAGTCTTTCAAAAGGGGAATCCTTCAAAGTGTTCACTCCCCTGAAAAAGATTAAATTGCCTCTTGGCTGCTCTTTCTGAACCTAGTGATGACATTAATTTATAACCTATTAAAGAATAAACTGTCTACATTTTTCTTTACATTAACATAATGTCCTACACTTTACTGTACTGTACTATATTATACTATACTATACTGCCCTACACATTACTGTACTATACTGTACTATACTATACTATATACTATACTATACTATACTCACTATACTCACTACACTCACTATACGATACTATACTATTCTATACTTTACTGTACTATACTATGCTAAACTATACTATACTGCACAATACTATCAGAATCTGAATCAGAATCAGAAAAAGCTTTATTGCCAAATCAGACGAGAGAACTTGACTCCGGTTCACACCGATGGCACCATTTATACGGATGCCATTTCTTGGAGGATGACACTGGGATGGCGGAAGAAGGAAATAAAAAGGCATCTTCACACTGTGTATTAAATACCCAGTGTCAAGGTGCAAAAAAACACCTCAGCACAGAAAATCAACATACTCACAACAAAACAACATCATAACTTGCATGGGTATGGGGGGTGGGCAAGTCAGGGGGGGGTATCCCGGCACAGTTCATCCAAGTGAGGGCCGCGACCTTCGTGGCGCTTGAACCCGGCGACCGTGTCAGGGGGGCTGATAAGAGGGGATCCAGTGAAGGCGTTGAAGATGGGAGAGGTGTGGTTTTCAGTAAGTGTGTGTGTGTGAGCGGTGAGTCTGTGAACTTCGCCCCAGAGCTGCTCCTCAGCCATTGTCCTTGATGTTATCAGACGGCTCGGAACAGTTCTGAAACAGGTCCACAGATGTCCTGGGAGAGGGGAGGGTTAGTGGGGGCAGAGCCCCTTGTTTTCATTCCACCAGGGAGATTGTGACTGGAGCGGCCTGCCAAGCTGCCCTGTCAAGGTCAGATTATAGAATCAACAATTGTATTGAAAAGAAACAGGCAGACTCTTAAGTCTCTGGTTTATCAATGGCGACTCCGAACAGACGAATTTGTGATCAATTCCCGCCAAGCCGAGCTTCCAACTTCTCCAAGGTCTTATCCATCTTGCCAACGGGCTCAAAGACCGCCGCTAGCCTGCGATTCTGTTCAAGAATCGCATCCAGCTTGCGGTTTTGCTCTCCCAACGTTAAAGTCTGAGTGTTGGTCGCAGAGCTTATCCCCTCAGCCACGTCCGGCAGCTCAGAAAGGGCCAGAACAGCTGTCGACGACTTACGCGTTTGTCAATAGACTAGGAATCCCCCCACTCCAATTAGCAGAAATCCTGCTATCATAAATCAAATTATGAAGGCATCTTCAACGTCCTCGACAAACAGGATGGCCAGACACAACGGCCTCCAATGTTTCCAGGAGTCCATTGTGTATTCGGCAAAAAATGTCCCATCGGGGCAAGAGACATTGTCCCCTGACTTCTCGTCGCAAAAATTGGGTCAATTGTGCTGAGAGACCAGTTAATCAATTCCATGATTGTAGAATTTTGGAGAAGTGAAAAAGAGAGGCTCTGAAAGACAAGACAAGACGGGACAAAAAGCAGCAGCAGGGCAGATAGGGAGGGAGAGGAGCAGAAAAGCGTCCGCCTTTGCCGAGAGCCGGAAGAAGAAAACTACACTATACTATACTATGCTATACTTTACTATACTATACAATACTATACTATACTTTAGTATAGTATACTACACTATGCTATACTCACTATACTATACTGTACTATACTATACAATACTATACTTTACTGTACTGTACTATATATACTATTCTATACTTTACTGCACTATACTATGCTAAACTATACTATACAATACTATACTGCACAATACTATACTACTCTATACTATACTATGCTATACAATAGTATACTATACTTTAGTATACTATACTATAATTTACTATACTTTACTGTACTATACTATGCTAAACTATACAATACTACACAACACTATACAATACTGTGGCAGGGTGCAGGATTGGGGCGTGGTCTGCAGGGGAGAGAGGGAGTGCGGGGGAGTGGCGCACAGGTGACGCGGCTGGAACAGCTGACGGTACACAGGTGTGTCTAATCACTCTCTGTGTATTTCAGTAGGGTGTGGGCTCTGGAGACGGGAGAAGGACGGAAGCAGACCAGAGGGGACGAGCAGCTCGGCTGACGAAGCCTCTGAAGTGTGTGCACGTGCAAAGACAATAAAAAGTCCTGCAAAGATCCCGGTGTCCGCTGTCTCTGTGACCCCCGTAGCACACGCAGTGTTACAAATACTATACTTTACTATACTACTATATTATACTACACTGTACTATACTTTACTTTACTGTACAATACCATACTATACTATACTGTACTATACTATACAATACATCATATTAAATTAACATTTACTTTTTACCCTTTTAACAAGTGTAATATCCCACTCATCGTTTTCTCTAACGGTGAGGTTGTTATAATAACTTAACGTGTCATACAGGATGAGTGAGTGACGCGTAGCTGCAGAAATGCTTGGTAACGTCACTGGATGAAACATCCGGCCCCAGCAGGACCAGAGTCCCACTCCGGCCCCAGCAGGACCAGAGTCCCACTCCGGCCCCAGCAGGACCAGAGTCCCACTCCGGCCCCAGCAGGACCAGAGTCCCACTCCGGCCCCAGCAGGACCAGAGTCCCACTCCAGCCCAGCAGAAGGCCTCGCACCAGGGCCTTGATTTAATCACTGCCCAGCAAAGAGAGAGGCCAAGCAGGCAACAAAGCTGCCCTCCATCCTCCCTTCCTCCCTTCCTGACGGTGACCCAGGAGAGGCCACGCCTCGCCCTCCGCCCTCCAACCTCCAACCGGGCCGTTTGAAGATGAAAGGAGGCGAGTGTAAAGGGAGGGAGGGCCAGGAGGAGGAAAGGCAGATGAAACCTACGTTGTTTTCTTTGAACTGCTAATCATGGTGTTTAAAGCTGACCTCGCTTCCCCACTCTCTCTTTGGCTTATTAAAATGTGCAACCCTGATAAAAGGTTCAGCTGGGTGTTGAACCAACGAATTCTGGGGATCTGTAACATCGGAGGGTCGAGGTTGTTGCATACATGGCCAAATAAATCTGTCTGACGTCACCAGTACTCGAGTTGTAAAAGAAAATCAGGGGGGATGGTGGATTTTATCATATGGGGATAGCTAATTTGTGCTGATTACAAATAATATAATATATTACAAATAATAGCAGTGACCAAAACAGCTGCAGAAATACTGCAGGAATGACATAGCAGCAGTTAAATGCAGCCTTCTGTAAGCTTTAAATATCCACTCAAATACATCAAAATACAACAATAAAAAACAGTTTTCTGAACTTATCAATATGACTCTGTCCTTCACAGGATAAGTAAAATGGACCACTGCAAAAACTCAAAATCTTAACAAGAATATTTGTCTTTTTTCTAGTTAAAATGTCTTATTTTAGTAAAAAAAAAATCTCATTACACTTAAAACAAGACTCATCACTGGAAAAAACAACAATTTTCACCTGTTTCAAGTAGATTTTCACTTGAAATAAGTAGAAAAATCTGCCAGTGGAACAAGATTTTTTTGCTTGGAATGAGAAGATAAATCTTGTCCCACTGGCAGATTTTCCTACTTATTTCAAGTGAAAATGTACTTGAAACAGGTGAAAATTGTCAAATAAGTTATTTTTCTGGTGATGACTCTAAATGTTGAAATAGCAGTAAAACCACATTCATTGATGAAATGACATAAGGGATGGAAAGGGGGGATGGCAGTTTTACAGGGGGGATGATTTTTTATTTCGGGGGGGGGGGTGCCATCCCCCCTCAACTCCAGTACTGGACGTCACCAACAGTAAACAATGTTGCGTCTGCGCTGGTCCTGGACATCAAATCCTTTAGATCAGGGGTCGTCAACCAGGGACCCTTGGATGAGAGAAAAACAGAGCAGAGACCCCCGCTTGTCATTCTTTTTTTCCCTTATTTTTTAATGTGTCAAGTTTTAAGCCTTATTATAATTATATATAATTATAATATAATTTTTGTTGAATTAGTTAGAGACTGGTCTTTTGATTTTTGATTTCTCAGATGGTTAAACATCTATTCAGTTCCTGTAAATTAATACTATAAATTAACTAGCATATAATAGAGTAGTTTAGTTGTAGAGAAATAGAGTAGTTTTCTTTGTTTATATAACCGTATACTGTATTTTTTTGTTTGACTGTGTCGATACAGAGAGACAAATGAAATTATCATTTTTTTTATAATAACATCAAGTAAAACAGAGTAAAAACAGAGCAGAACATTCAGCTTTAGTGAGCGTGGACCTGGTCAGGGCTGCATCCAAATGCCAGGTGTGAATAATTCCCCATGTTCACTGGATCTTGATCCAATTTGGAAACATTTGCAGGGAAGACAGTGGGTCAGAACAGGCCCGTGGAGGCAGCGCATAATGAGGCGCTGCGCTGCAGAGATGGAGAGTCGGGTAGCAAGGGATCAATCAATCATCACTCCTGTTGCTTTGTATTGACTTTGCAGTCCCACTGGGCTTCCACGGTCAATGTGCTTTCGGGCATTTTGCATGGATCAATGAGGGAGCGTGCCGGGCTTAACACCCACCTTTTATAGAGATACGTCTGTGTGTGTGTACATTTGAAGTAGAAAGTACACCCTCATTCAGGTCTAATGTTTTATGTATTTAATCTTAATAAAAAAACAAATCTGATTCCTGCCAGCTCTTAAAATGAGGTAAAGACGACTCAGATGACAACAGCAGACGCCATATTTCACTGTAAGACGTGAGACAGGAAGCAGAAGTAGAGTGTGACTAATCCAAGAACATCTGACCAACGCCTGTTGGGGGGACTTGAACTTGAGTTCATGATCCAACGATGTGTGAAGGAGAATTAAATGGATAATAAAAACATAAAAGCAACCATTTAGAACAGGGGTCTTCAACCTGGGGTCCGCGACCTAATTTGTGAGAGTTCAAATATATATATATATACATATATATATATATATATATATATATATATATATATATATATATATATATATATATATATATATATATATATATATATATGATTGAGAAAACCTACTACTTTTGACAATAACTATTTAGTCTACGACTCTACATAAATGATTCCCTCAAAATGAAGACTCAAAACTGAGTCCGATGACACCACCCATGACTCTCTATGTCAAACCATTCAAAAGTTATGGCAGAAAATAAGATCTATCAAATATTGACCAATCAGAAGAAGGAGCGGGGCTAATTCAGGCCAATGACGGTCAAGTACTCAAAACCGAGTCATATGACACCACCCACGACTCTTTATGTCAATCCATTCAAAAGTTATGGCAGAAAGTAGGAACTATCAAATATGGACCAATCATATGAATGGGGGGGCGCGCTTTTTGGCGTCTATTGTCGCCACGGTAACGCTTTTGGCTGAGAAAAACAATATGCATCGTCACAGGATGGAGAAGCACATTTTGATGTATAACACACTTGGGCGCACGTTACGGTTCGGGCTGAATTAATTCTCGAAGGAATGGCATATATTGCGCCAAAATTACACGATTAATTCAAAATGGCCGACTTCCTGTTCGGTTTCGGCCATGGCACCAAGAGACTTTTCTTTAAGTTGTGACATGATACAGGTGTGTACCGATTTTCGTGCATGTACGTCAAACCGTATTGTGGGGCTTGAGGCACAAAGTTTTCTAGGGGGCGCTGTTGAGCCATTAGGCCACGCCCATTAATGGAAACCATTAAATATCACATTTTTCCGCCAGGCCTGGCTTGCGTGCAAAACCATTTGGTGGATTTTTCTCCGTTATTACTAATGCAGTATTTGCAAAAGTTAACATACCCTCTTTCTATGCCAATTATTTTTGTTCTTAAACATAAAACAAACGATCTGTTTACAGTGGGGTGCTAGTTCTAGGCAAATATGACTTCAGACAAAACAACAGATTTTTTATCACCATGCCATTATCTGTTTGATCAAAATAGCTCAAAAAGGAAAGAAAATAACTCTTGGGTTTGTAATTGACCCTTTCTCAGCCTCCTGATTGGTCCCCGACGGACCAATCAGAAAAATCTTTCTCCGTTGCCACATCCGGGTCAGAATATCCGGTTGGACCAAACAGCCGTCTCTCGTTCACATCAGTGGAAAAAATTTAGTTCATCAAAATGTATCAAAATTTAAATCACTACATGGTTTTAGTAAAAAGGAACACCTTTAGTGTAGTGAGGGTGCAGCGTATTTTTTTATCCCCAAACTGGCAGAAAAACAATCCGTACTTCCAAAACAAAGTCGGCTCGGCAGCAGCTACAGCCCATAGCGTTTATCTTAAAATGGTTAAGCGGTGTGTAAAAGTGGTAAAAGTGACACCCGCTACCCAGAGAGAATCACAGGAATACATTTCATCACAAAACCAACGGTAAATTACGATAAAACTACGGGAACCGCTGCACCTCCCACTGTGATATCAGCTACTGTAAGGACGTGCATGAAACTGTCTTGTTGTGACGACTGCAAAGACCACAGAGCTTCTCTTCTGGATTTTAAGTGTAATGCTACTCACACCGTTTCAATGTGAAAAACTCCTAAAAGAAAAAGGTAAACCATCTTCCACACTCAGATTAAAATATATTTTGATCTAACAAAAAGAGTTATCCATACGGATCAGAACCCGTAATCCAACCCCGTGAGCCTCTCTCACATCGTCCTTTTCTCATGTATGAAAGGAGGATTTACTGCAGCCAAAATAAGTAAGGAATGAGGGAATGTAGGGCTTAGTATTGTGTAAGATTTACTGTATTGGAAAATCAGAGGGGAATGCAGGTCTTGAAAAAGTGTAAAGTGTAGTTTTACAATCCGATTTCCCCAGAAAATTGAGCAATGTAAACAAGAACAGAATGCAAACATTAGCAAATCTTTTAACCACCCCTGATCAGTGAAATTTCATGATTGTTCAGCTGTCTTTGAAGATCATGCCCATTCAATATACCATGACAATAACACTGCCTCAAATTCAGCTCTGCATTTGCAATAGATACTTCCTTATGCGAGCTCGGAAGCACTTCTGCACTGCAAAAACTCTAAATCTTATCAGGAATATTTGTCTTATTAGGGCCCGAGCACCTTCAGTGCGAAGGCCCTATTGTATCTGTAGGAATTTTTTCTTTCTTTTTCTTCTGACGAAAGGAGGGCCTTTTTGCCCCCCTAAACGTGCCCAAAAAGTCACCAAATTTTGCATGCAAGTCAGGCCTGGCGAAAAATGTGATATTTAATGGTTTGCATTAATGGGCGTGGCAAAATGGCTCAACAGCCCCCTTGAAAACTTTGTGCCTCAAGCCCCAGAATGCGGTATGTCGTACACGCACGAAAATCGGTACACACCTGTATCATGGCGCAACCGAAAGAAAAGTCTCTTGGCGTCATGCCCGAAACCGAACAGGAAGTCGGCCATTTTGAATTAGTTGTGTCATTTTGGCGAAATTTATGCCATTCCTTCGAAAGTTAATTCAGCCCGAACCGTATCGTGAACCCAAGTGTGTTATACATCAAAATGTGCGTCTCCATCCTGCGACTACACGCATTACTTTTCTCTTTCAAAAGTGTTACCGTGGCGACGCTAGACGCCAACAAGCGGACCCCCCCTTCGTCTGATTGGTCCATATTTGATAGTTCCCCAAAAGGCACCAAATTTGGCATGCAAGCCAGGCCTGGCGATAAATTTGATCTTTCATGGTTTGCATTAATGGCCGTGGCAAAATGGCTCAACAGCGCCCCCCGGAAAACTTTGTGCCTCAAGCCCCACAATACGGTTTGACGTACATGCACGAAAATCGCTACACACCTGTATCATGTCACAACTAAAAGAAAAGTCTCTTGGCGCCATGGCCGAAACCGAACAGGAAGTCGGCCATTTTGAATAAATTGTGTCATTTTGGCGAAATTTATGCCATTCCTTCGGCAGTTAATTCAGCCCGAACCGTAACGTGCACCCAGGTGTGTTATACATCAAAATGTGCGTCTACATCCTGCGACACCACGCATTACTTTTCTCTTTCAAAAGTATTACCGTGGCGACGCTAGACGCCAAAAGGCGCGCCCCCCCTTCATGTGATTGGTCCATATTTGATAGTTCTCCAAAAGTCACCAAATTTTGCATGCAAGCCAGACTTGGCTATAAATTTGATATTTCATGGTTTGCATTAATGGGCGTGGCCTAACGGCTCAACAGCGCCCCCTAGAATACTTTTATCTGCCATAACTTTTGAATGGTTTGACATAGGAAGTCGTGGGTGGTGTCATGGGACTCTGTAATGAGTCCTTAAGCTTCGTTGGCCTTAATTAGCCCCGCCCCTTCTTCTGATTGGTTGTCCCGATTTCCTGCTATAACATTGGAATGGTTTGACATAGAGAGTCGTGGGTGGTGTCATCAGATTCTTTATGGAGTCCTTGACCTTCATTGGCCAGAATTAGCCCCGCCTCTTCTTCTGATTGGTTGTCCCTTTTTTCTGCTATAACTTTTTAATGGTTTGACATAGGAAGTCGTGGGTGGTGTCATGGGACTTTGTACTGAGTTCTTAAGCTTCGTTGGCCTTAATTAGCCCCGCCCCTTCTTCTGATTGGTTGTCCCGATTTTCTGCTATAACTTTGGAATGGTTTGACATAGGGAGTCGTGGGTGGGGTCATCAGATTCTTTATGCAGTCCTTGACCTTCATTGGCCTGAATTAGCCCCGCCCCTTCTTCTGATTGGTTGTCCCTTTTTTCTGCTATAACTTTTGAATGGTTTGACATAGGAAGTCGTGGGTGGTGTCTTTTCTGATATGCTTATGGGGGGCGGTGGCCGTGAGTGCGAGGGCCCGTTCATCGCTGCTTGCAGCTTTAATTTGTAGTTAAAATGTCTCATTTTTAGTCAAAAAATCTCATGACACTTAAAACAAGAGTCATTACCAGAAAAATAACTTGTTATTTGACAATTTTCACCTGTTTAAAGTAAATTTTCAATTGAAATAAGTAGAAAAATCTGCCAGTGGGACAAGATTTATCTTCTCATTACAAGCAAAAAAATCTTGTTCCACTGGCAGATTTTTCTACTTATTTTAAGTGAAAATCTACTGAATGAGTCTTGTTTTACAGTAAGTATAATGAGATTTCTTTGACTAAAAATTAGACATTTTAACTAGAAATAAGACAAATATTCTTGTTAAGATTTTGAGTTTTTGCAGTGTGAAAACCCCAATCAGTCAACACAGTTTATCATTGTACCTACAAATGTTACAGTTAAAACTTGAAATGTTTAAATGGTCAGACTAAAACATGAACAATCAATCCACACATAAACTGATTTTCTGGATATTCTAGATGCTGCATGTGTAATGGCTATTTTCATTTTCCATTGTCCACTTTTCCATTTGCCATTATTACACAGGTGGGTTTAGGAAAGATCTTACGCAGACTCAATTAGCAGATTTTCCAGTCAGCGATTGCAGTTTAGTTTGTTGTTTATTGAAGTAGTTGGTTCAAGTTGAATGAACATACCAGTTTCTGTGTGCTGCTCTGCTCCTGGTCAATGAGTGGATGTGCCAGAATTTTCTCCAGCTAAATGCAAAAAAGACAGAGGTGATCATTTTTGGCCCTAAAAATGAAAGGGAAAAGATCAGCGTCCACCTTGGCCCCATGTCATTAACAGCTACAAATCAAGCCAGAAATCTTGGTGTAATTATTGACTCAGAACTGAACTTCAACAGCCATCTAAAGTTAATCACAAAATCTGCCTATTACCACCAATCTAACAACTCAGATCTCTCAGAAGGTTCTTGGAGCTACATCTGTCAGGCAACTGAAGGCATGTGATGGTACAGTAATGAGATTGATAAAAAATTGAGAGCAAAAATCTGTCACTTTTGTTAGATATATAATGTGACCCACTTACCTGATTTTGTTAAACATTATTCTCAAGGTCTGATCCTTATTTCTCTTTGCACTCTGTACTTCAAGAATGCCGGTGTGACTGCTGGCTAAACGGAGCAGTGTGGTCATTTATTTAATTAAACAATGCACAAGCTTCCTCCTCCCTCTGGGAAAAGATAAATACAATTCTTGGGCTCACGGGTCATTTCAAAGGACGGGCAATCGAGGAATGTCAGAAGCAGACGAACAAAATCATAAAGGGATGGGGGTCGAGCAAGGGCAAAAAAACAAAACAAAGAAAACTGGAAACTCAGTCTGTCCTGAGTGAGCAGTGCAGAGCAGCTTAAGAGCAGCTTAGTCAGCTCATGACTCGGCAGCAGGCCCAGTAGTAATTGCTTGCAATCTTTGGCTGCTTCTATGTTTTGAGGGTGACTGCGTTTACGAGGAAAATGATCAAGAGAACAGAAAAATATCATGTAATAGTTTATTTCGTAGGGACAGTTAAATTACCCTAACCTAACAACAGACAAAGGAAACTCTGTTCAGGGTTGGTTCTGTCAACTACACTTCACACTAGCAACACAAGTGGACAAGAAGAAAAAACAAAGAATTTAACCCACTGAAACTACACAGTGTCCTGCTAGTGTCCTCCAAGTAATTTGCTGAATAGGCTCCAGCTGATCCAGAATGCAGCAGTGCAAGTGCTGACAGGAATCAGCGGAAGAGACCACGTCTCTCCAGTGTTAGAGTCGCTCCATTGGCTACCCGTAAAATTCAGAATCCAATTTAAAATTGTATTACTTGCGTATAAAGCCCAAAACGGCTAAGCTCCGCAATATTTGCAAGACCTGATAGTGCCTTATGTTCCTGGCAGAGCTCTCCGTTCTCGGAGTGCAGGTTTACTCGTAGTTCCTAGAGTATCTAAATGTAGATTTAGAGGGCGGGCATTCTGCTATCAGCCACCATGACTATGGAACCAACTTCCAATCTGGGTTAAGGAGGCTGACACCACCTCCACCTTTAAAACCAAACTTAAAGGGGACCTATTATGAAAAACATGTTTTCTCTTGCTTTAACATATATAAAGTGGTCTCCCCTCAGCCTGCCAACTCAGAGGAGGAAAGCAACCAAATTCTGCAGTGTCTGTACAGCCGCCCGGATGAGCCGTCCAGTGTGATGTGGATCTACGAGCCGTTCAGATTCTGCTCCCTTTCGTTACGTAACGAAAATGCGATTTACATAGGTTGGCCTCCGATGCGTGAAACCACGCCCACAACTAACTCTGCCAGCCGGAGCTTCCGCCATTTTTTCGTAGCGGTGTATCGCGTCATTCAGGCAGCCAATCAGCACAGTTTAGTAAATCTCTAGTTAGTGTAAACTGTAGTGTGTTAGAGTCAGTAGTCATAGCTGCAGCTATAGAACAAGGTGGTAGATATGCTGCTATAGGCCTATGCTGCAGGGGGGCACCGACATGATCCACTGGGCGGTGCCTCTCACCCTTCTTCTCTTCTCTTCTCTTCTCTTCTCTTCTCTTCTCTTCTCTTCTCTTCTCTTCTCCTTTTCCATTTTTATTTATTATAAGTATCTCATAGCCATCATTTTTGTCCATCGTTCCTGTAGTTTCTTGTGCTGGCCCCCCTTTTTTCGCTTTTGTGCATGTTTGCAGGCCAGAGCTTCAGGAGCTGCGTGCTGGCCTGCGGTCCCCTGCCCGTCGTGACAGACAAACACATACTCCGCCGCCCGCAGATCAGTAAGGACCCGCACCTGAGGAGCACCATGGTATGATGTCGGGACAGGCAGAAACGACCTGGTCCTGTCCAGCAGAGCACCCCGCTGCTCCGGTGCCGACCAGGGGACTGTGGTACAGGGAAGGAAATCCCCTGGGACTCGGAGGGGCTGGCTGTAAACCAGTTCAGCAGAGGATGAGAGCAGATCCTCTTTAGGTGCGGTACGGAGCCCCAGCATCACCCAAGGGAGCCTGTCGACCCAGCCATCATCCCGGAGACTATCTCTTAGGGCAGCCTTCATGGATCGGTGAAAGCGTTCACAGAGGCCATTGGCTTGCGGGTGATAAGCCGTAGTGCGGTGGACGGAGACCCCTAACTGCTGGGTAAAGGAAGTCCATAGCTCAGAAGTAAACGGGCCCCCCGATCAGAGGAAAGGTCAGAAGGGACTCCAAACTCTGCCACCCAGTTGCTGATGATGGCGCGAGCTACATCAGCTGCAGTTGTCGCAGACAGCAGGACTGCCTCCGGCCACCGAGTTGTCCTGTCCACCATCGTCAGGAGATGAGTGTAGCCCCTGGAGGGGGAAGGGGCCCAACCAGGTCCAGGACTGCACCGACAGCTGCACGAGAGAGGCGGTCAGTCACGGGGTTATCTTTCCCTGCCGCATGCCGGATGTCAGTTGTGAACTCTGAAATGAAAGCCAAATGGCGCTGCTGCATGGCAGACCATGGTTCAGACACTTTTGCCATGGCACAAATCAGCAGTTTGTGAGTATTGATCCCCTGTCTTCATGTGTGATGCAAGGCTGGCTTGATATCGCTGGAATGGCATGTAGCCTGGTACATCAGACCCACATCTAGAAAGATGTAGCATCTGTAGCTTTCCTATCCACCAGGAAAGCCCTATGCCACCAGTGCATCCTCTGTAAAGAAACCTGACGAGAGAGAGGGAGGGGGGCTGTTTCACAAAGGAGTTTCAACAAACTTGTTGTCAAAAAAAGGTGATGTGTTGTCAGAAAATTTGGAAGGTGCACGTCAGGTGATGCAGAGCTCTGTGGTTGAGGGTTTGCATAAAGAGAGAGGCGATGCATGTGACACTGTCGATTTGCCAGCCTCTAAATATTCCGTCTGTAGTGAATGTTATGGACATAATTCACCTTGAATATAAGTGTGGTTCTACACACCGTTCATTATTAAATGCAGCATGTTGTCCTTCATGCAATGCCAAATTAATATGTTGCATGTAATTTACTGTCCGTAGTTATTTCATGCAACTATGACTGTTCAGGGATTGTGGTCCCTTTAAATGTGATGATGACGTTGAGTTCCATGCCGGTTGCGTTGCTGGACAGCTCCTTTTTGTTGATTCGGTGTTCTGAGATTTTTAAAAAAACGACACACGCTTTCTTATGGAAAATTGTCTGCTCGATTTTCTGCAATTTCCATCCATTATCTATACCCACTTAATCCAATTCAGGGTCACAGGAATCTGCTGGTCCCTAGGCCGGAGGTCAATGATCGACTTTGTTGTCATTTCATCTGACCTTCGGCCGAATGTCTTGAACACTCGGGTGAAGAGAGGGGCTGAGCTGTCAACTGATCACCACCTGGTGGTGAGTTGGATGCGCTGGCGGAGGAGGAGGTTGGACAGACCGGGCAGACCCAAACGGATTGTGAGGGTCTGTTGGGAACATCTGGCCGAGCCCTCTGTCAGGGACATCTTCAACTCCCACCTCCGGGAGAGCTTCTCTCAGATCCCGGGGGAGGCGGGGGTCATCGAGTCCGAGTGGACCATGTTCTCTGCCTCCATTGTCGATGCGGGGGCTCGAAGTTGTGGTCGCAAGGTCTCCGGTGCCTGTGGTGGCGGCAATCCTAGAACCCGGTGGTGGACACCGTAAGTACAGGATGCCGTCAGACTGAAGAAGGAGTCCTACCGGGCTATGTTGGCCTGTTGGATCCTGACGCAGTAGATAGGTACCGGCAGGCCAAGCGAGCCGCGGCTCGGGCAGTCCTGGAGGCAAAAACCCTGGTCTGGGAGGAGTTCGGGGAGGCCATGGAGGAGGACTTTCGGTCGGCCTCGAGGAAATTCTGGAGGACCGTTCGGCGCCTCAGAAGGGGGAAGCAGTACTCTGCCGGCACCGTTTATGGTGCGGGTGGGGAAATATTACATTAAGGTGGAAAAGTTACGTAGTGCTGCTTTAAAGTTAGTGTTTAGAAGGATGTGAAGAGTAACATTTTCTGAATACATTACCCATCACAACTCTCACTGACTGAACTTTAAAACTCATTTTAAATAAATTGTCTAAGAAAATGCTTTAAAATGTTGCATGTAATGATGTTTGTCTCATTTGCAGTGCAAGGATAATTGAAAACGGTGCATTTGTTGTGCTTTCTGTGGCTGTAACTTTAATTACATTGTGCCAAACAATTCACTTTTGTTCTTTTTGGGGATTTAAATTGCAGAGTAATCTGTGCGTAGGTTGTTGTTTTTTGATTTCTATCAAAAACCAAGCTGAAGGGAAGAGCACTAGTTGCACTGGACAAAGAGCCTCAATTAAGCCGTTTAATAGACGAGATAAGGCTGCACGGAAAAAATGAGCGACTGGATTCACGAAGAAAGAAAAGAAAAATAGAAAAATAAGCAATCTGATAAAAAGTTAAAATAAAAAGTTAAAAATAGGCTTGAGTCAGGGAGATCGAAGTGAAGACAGGGAGGTGTTTCTATATGAAACGTGATTTTGAATAAAATGAGGACAAGGTCGGCCTCAAAGGAAATGCTTTTGTTGATGGTCTTTTTGCTTGGGAGAACACTTATTTTGCCATTATTGTTCCCCCATCAGCTTATTTTTCTCTGTAAAAAAAACGATATATATGTGCTCGTTCTCTCCGTAACGATGGAAAGCTGTTGATACTCGTGTTTTGACTGTGTTTTCTGTTGCAGTCTAGACAGAGTTGAGAACGAGCATATGTAAAATTCTGCAGTATTTCTTATAAAAAGACTTGTTTTATACACTCATATGGCCATCAATCATGTGAGCGACGTGAAGTCAGCGCTGGAGACGGCCTGAGTGATGGATGATTGACAGGAGATGATTGCATGACTTGAGGGGCCTCTGGTCTCACGGGTGAAACTCTCTTGGGCTTTTACCAAGTTCATTCAGGCTGACTTGAGATGGAAAAAGAAAAAAATATATATACACTTGCACAAGAGAAGTAAAAATCAACTGTCAATAAAGATCCACCGTGTCTATGAACCTTCAATTGATTACAAAAAATTACATTGCATCATTAACTATGAATAATTTTTTAAAGCATTTAAAATATTCCCTATACTGATGACTAAAACATTTTTTACAAAGCAAAATAATTAAAATTTTTATTGTATTTTCCCTCTCCAGTGTACGACGGAGTATTAGGGCCAAACTAAGACAAAAAAATAAAATTGGAAATTACGAGAATAAAGTCATAATATAATGAGAATAAAGTCGTAAAATTACGAGAATAAAGTCATAATGTTGCAAGAATAAAGTCGTAATAGAATAAAGTCATAATATTATGAGAATAAAGTCGTAATATTATGAGAATAAAGTCGTAATATTATGAGAATAAAGTCGTAATATTACGAGAATAAAGTCGTAATAGAATAAAGTCGTAATATTACGAGAATAAAGTCGTAATTTATGGAGAATAAAGTCGTAATATTATGAGAATAAAGTTGTAATATTATTAGAATATAATTTATGAGAACTCTAACAGGAAGAGCTTCTTCTCTCTGTGTTAAAACGAGGAATATTGAGCATCTTGTGAAGTTATACTTATATATTTATAATATATTTAGTATTACGTCTTTATTCTCGTAATATTACGACTTTATTCTCAAAATATTACACCTTTATTCTCGTAATATTATGACTTCATTCTCGTAATTTTACGACTTTATTCTAATATTATTATGACTTTATTCTCGTAATTTCCATTTTTTTGTCTTAGTTTGGCCCTAATACTCCGTCGTACCAGTGTGCACTCGAATCTGATGACATGCAGTTATTAAAAATATTAACAAAATCTTTTAGTGTCATTGCCAGTGGTGAAATATTAGGCACAGCAACTTTATTTATGTGGAATTTTTGAAACACAAGCTATTCAAAATGATTCATGAAGGCAAAGGAATGCATCAGATTGTTAGGAACAATAACCAGTAAAAGTTGGAGGGTGTCTGATGGTCTTTGTGGGAAGATCAGACAGAAAACTGCTGAAGAAATCATCCTGCTGGAGATGAAGGTCTCTGTCTCTTCATATTTGTTTGAGATGATAAAAAAGACATTTTAGTTACAGCCTTGATGCGTCCGCTGAATGTCAGGACTGAGTTGATTGTAACTTAACCCTTTATACCCTGGGTTTTTGTCTTGATACAGTGGGAGAGACCTGTCCTCAATCATTCCTGGTCTCTGGTTGGAAGACGTGTCTGATCCGTCCTGTCGTCAGGCTGAGACTCAAAGCAGGACTCAGATACAGAGATATTAGATAACAAAAAGACTTTTATGGAATTCACCGGAGACCTTGGACCGAGTGAAAAAAACAGGTGGCTATAAACAAAACTAGACACTATACTCTGACTATAGATAGAACAATAAACACTCCAAGAGGAGGGAAAAATAACTAATAAAAATAAAAACACAAAACGCTCCATATGGAGGAAAAAGCTGCCTATATAAAATAATTTGGCTACAAACACAAATCACTCTTAAAGAGGAAAAAACCAAGAACTATGAATCTAAGCTAGGATACAAGTTAACAAACGGAAAAAAAAAATCACTAACGAGGAATAAGCAAAGGGCTATGAGTCTAAGCTAAGGTAGAAAATTTACAAACAAAAAAAAACACTCTTGAACGAGGAAAACGAAGGGCTATGAAATTTAGCCACGGAAAAAAATTACAAAAAAAAAAACTTTGGATTTATGTCTGGAGCCGCAAAAAATGAAAAGTCTTGTATAAGCCTTAGAATGAACACAACACATGCTGCATGTTTCTATATTAGTTATAACTGGGGGAGTTTTTTTTTTCATTATGCACTTCGAGAAAAAAGTGGAAATGTCGAGAAAAAAGTCGAAATGTCGAGGAAAAAAGTAAAAATTTTGAGATTAAAAAGGAAACGAAAAAGGGAGAAAAAAAAGGAAAAAAAGAAAAAAAAGAAGAAAAAAAGGAAAAAAAGAGACAAAAAAGAGAAAAAAATTGAAAAAAGGAAAAAAGAACAAAAAAAGGGAAAAAAGAAGAAGAAAAGAAAAAGGGAAAAAAGAAAAAAAAGGAAAAAAAGAGAAAAAAAATGAAAAAAAGAAGAAAAAAGGAGAAAAAAAGGAAAAAAAAAAGAAGAAAAAAAAGTCAAACATTTTTTAAAAAGCTCCAGGAGCCACTAGGGCGGCGCTAAAGAGCCGCATGCGGCTCTAGGGCCGCGGGTTGCCGACCCCTGACTTAGGGCAATCAAACACTCCAAGAGGAGGGAAAAATAACTAATAAAAATAAAAACACAAAACACTCCATATGGAGGAAAAACCTGCCTATATAAAATAATTTGGCTACAAACACAAATCACAAAAAAACAAGAACTATGAATCTAAGATAGGATATAAGTTAACAAACGAAAAATCACTAACGAGGAATAAGCAAAGGGCTATGAGTCTAAGCTAAGGTAGAAAATTTACAAACAAAAAAAAAAACTCTTGAACGAGGAAAACGAAGGGCTATGAAATTTAGCCAAGGAAAAAAATTACAAAAAAAAAAAAAAACTCGTCACGAGGAATAAACGGCTTACTATGGCGATTACTACGGCTTTGGACATGGACCAAGGCTCTGGTACAAGACAAGGGGAACACAGACCATTTAAACACAAGGAGGGAAAGAGCCATATTGGAGCAAAAACACAAAAAACAATTACGTCTGGAGCCGCAAAAAATGAAAAGTCTTGTATAAGCCTTAGAATGAAGACAACACATGCTGCATGTTTCTATATTAGTTAGAACTGGGGGAAGATTTTTTTTTCATTATGCACTTCGAGAAAAAAGTCGAAATTACGAGAAAAAAGTCGAAATGTCGAGAAAAAAAGTCAAAATTTTGAGAAAAAAGTGAAAACGTCGAGATTAAAAAGGAAAGGAAAAAGGGAGAAAAAAAGGAAAAAATTTAAAAAAAGAAGAAAAAAAAGGAAAAAGAGAAAAAAATTGAAAAAAGGAAAAAAAGAAGAAAAAAAGGAGAAAAAAGGAAAAAAAGGGGAAGATTTTTTTTCATTATGCACTTCGAGAAAAAAGTCGAAATGTTGAGAAAAAAGTCGAAATTACGTGAAAAAAGGGAGAAAAAAAGGAAAAAAGAAAAAGGAAAAAAAGAAAAAAAAGAAGAAAAAAAAGGAAAAAAAGGAAAAAAAGGAAAAAAAAAGGAAAAAAAAGAAAAAAAAGGTCAAACATTTTAAAAAAAAGCTCCAGGGAGCCACTAGGGCGGCGCTAAAGCAAGGAGCTCTAGAGCCGCGGGTTGCCGACCCCTGACTTAGGGCAATCAAACTGAGACACATGAGGAAGGGCAAGGGACCTGAAACGAGAGGAGACTTACTTTTCAAAATAAAACAGGACAAAACAAACCCAAGACAAGACAACCTCACCACGGTGTGATACTTGTGACATAATACATGTTCATAATCCAGAAAATTAAAGAAGTGGCATAAAAAAACAAAAAAAAACAACATTAATTGGATAGCTTTGTTGTCATATTTCCTGCTCTTCTCCATCGACCTGATTTTCTGAGACTAAGTGGGCCTCGAGTTCACAAACAGATGCTTAAATGTAATGACATGATTATATAGAAGAAACAATCACGCTGAAGTGCCACTGGGACGGGAGTGATGTGATCCTGCTCCAGCGGGGGAATGGAGTGGGAGGATCAAGACGCTCGTAGAGGGTGAATAACAGCCGTCCATGAACTGACCCCTGAAGGACTAAACACTAGTAAGATATCTGATAAGCTCAGATTCATGCTGGTCCCCTAAAACAGCACCAGGCTTCCCTTTCAGATATGATTTGAAGGAACGGAGGACTGGGCGTGATAACTCCACCTACTTCTCCTTTCTGCTCTACAGTATCAAACACTGGGATGAAATGTGACACTGGAACTGAATTAGGATCGACCTCCTAATCCGTCCTTTCAGCCGTTCTGTCGCCGCCACATCCAGTCGCACCAGAACTGATGTTTGACCTCTATGTTTACACTGATATCATTCAAGACCTTAGTGGAACCACAGATACAAGTGTTCAAGTGCTGTATTTAAGCAAATATTTCCTGAATCAATGACACATTAACGGGATTAAAAGGCTCATACTCCACTAAGTCTCTGACCGAATTATTGTATAAGCATAGAAATCCAACAGGAAGGTTATTATAAGGACAATTAGAGGCAGAAGGGGTATGAATAAATAAGTTTAGCTTCTTCATACCCATTTTCAGACAATTTGCATCAATCAATGTCATATCTGAAGGTATAAATACTTACAAGTTTATTCAATTGGAAATTCTGTTTATATAATTTTTCTATTATGTACAAATATATATATATATATTTTTTTTTATTTATTTATTTATTTTATTCTTTATTTCATTCAAAAAATAAAACAAACAATTCAATATAAATACAAATTCAAATGTTCACAAATTGTGAATGAAAAGGGAGCAGAAAGAAGAAGAATCTTATCTAATCTGCCCCTTTTTCCAAGAAATAAATTCACAAATAACATAAATAAAAAAAAAAAAAAAAACAACAACTAAGTAAATAAAAAACTAAAATAAAATAAAATTACTGCCGTTTATGGGTCCGTCAATCAAACTTAACTAACATATTTCATTATATTTACTTAACATACAGGCTTTAAATGTTCTTTTGAATGTAATGTTTGATTTGGATTCCTTGTTTTCTTTATTCAGATTGTTACATAAACTGATTCCTTTCACAGAAACACAACGTTCCATCAAATTTGTCCTGCATCTTGGTTTTTTTTTTAAATCTCTGTTCCTTTTAAGTTAAACTTGCTTTCTCTTTTTTCAAATCTTTTCTGAATGTTGATTGGGATATGAATAAGATAAGATAAGATAAGATAAGATAAACCTTTAATAGTCCCACAGAGGGGAAATTGGCAGTTTACAGCAGCAAAGGGGATAGTGCAAAACAAGAGGCATCAATAGAAATAGTAATAAAACAGTAATAATATCAGAGTAATCAGAGTATATGAATATATATTGCGACAGTGAGCTAAAACGGGTGAATATGTATTTGCTGTTTGGGACTGTTCTTTAGTAAATACTGTTTACCAATCACTTTTGTGGTAATTGTCTGAAATGTCATTCATTCATTGTAGATAGCTATTTTATATCACACTGGTTGGTGTTGGATACAAAGTACCTCCACCAACTTTAATGTTTTGGGAAGATGTCAGGTTTAATTTACTTTGAACACTCCGAGTCCTTTTTAGAGCTCAGACAATCATTTTTGGAGCGACAAAACTGACTCAAAAGGCAAAAGTTTGACAAAAGTTGGCAGGAAGAGGCTGAGTGGAGGTTTGGTTTAACAAAAATAACTTCATTCTCTGTAATGTGCGGTTTCCCACCATCCAATTTGCTGAGCATCTCTGACATTGTGACCCTCCTTTTATTAAGGTCTCAGTCTCAGTGTAAGAGGGGACAATGTGTCTCTGAGCGGATGGGCTCGCTCAATAGAGGGAAGTTAATAAAACGGGTTTGAGAGAAAGGCTGCGGACGTTGAGAGGGCTAGATTGAGTCGTATTGTGAAGGAGCATGTGGACTTACCAAAAAGTGAAAAGGCTTTCTCTCTGACAGCTTATTGATCAGTTCACACATCTTGAAAAAGACCCTGGAAGACTTCTATATGGACAAATGAATGTCACTCTCTCTCTGCTCCAAAGGAGGACTTTCCGTCTTATATCTTAACACTTGATATTGTTTGAAATCAAGATGACTTTTGAAAAATATCCTGATTTAGATCAAAGAACGAACATCATTAAATGTTCTGACTTCCTTGTCGGGATGTAACTGTTAGACATTGTACCACTCTGAGGGGTTTGAGGAACATACGTTCATTGTTATGTTGTCGTTGGTGACTCCACGGCTGGTTTCCATAGCAACAATAGAAGGTTCAAGTCAGGGAAGAAGCTTTCAGACCGTTGCTGATCCCATGTTGTGTAAGGGAGTTTATGTAGCTGCTCTACTTCTTACCTGTAAATCTCCTCCTCTGTTATTGTTACCTATGACAGGTTATTGTGTGTGTTTTTATCAGGAGCGTTAGCTTACGTTATTGCGTCCCTTCTGTTGTCGAGCCTCTTCATCGTCTTTGGGAGCTTTTGGGAGATGAGCAAACTGTCCATCAGGTATATTCAGAGGAGCTATCTCGATTTAAAAGGCTCTAATTATCTTCAACAGTTTGATTGGACGTTTCTCTCTCCCTTGAAGCTGCAGGTTCACAGTGTTCATGTGACTCGGGATGTCTGTCAGAAAAGGCCAGCCACTGTGGCTCTGGTTCTTGTTTCCCCTAGCGCTCCAGGAAAGTGTGAGTCTCACCTCGCTGTGCATCACCAGGTCTCCGTCATATCCTTCAATGAACTGCTGGAACTGCGGATGGTTCAGAGCTCTGGAGACGATGAAAGAACACGTACAACTGTCTGCATCACATCCAGAAAGCTGTTGTTTTTGAGTTTTGATACCAGTTCCTCTTGATGTATGATGGGATGGAAACTGGGGGCTCATCTGTCTCTTGAGGAGAGGTAAATGGTAAATGGCTTACACTTACTGTATATAGCGCTTTCCAGCTGTACTCCTACAGCCCCAAAGCGCTTTACACTGTAGACATTCACCCGCACACGCACACATTCACACACCAGTTGTCGGTGGAGCTGCCATACATACACAACGGCGCTGGCCTGACAACCGGGAGCAACCAGGGGATTCAGTGTCTTGCCCAAGGACACTTTGGTGGACACAGGAGGAACTAGGGTTCGAACCACTGACCTTCAGGTTCATGGGCGAACACTCTACCAACTGAGCCACTTTCCCCGAAAGGTGAGGATATTCCCAACTTCACCTCTCCTTGCCTTGCATGCTTGGTGCGCCATCCATTCGCACACTGAGTTTTGACCAACTACATTTTCTGTCCTTACGAAAATGTAACAAGGGCATTGAAAAGGTCATCACCTCTTGTCTGGCCAAGGAGGGGTAGCAAGCACAGCATTTCTTCTCTGAAATAATTTTCTTTGGGGAACAGCATCTAAACGCACGTCTGTGCTGTCATCCACCGCTATGCCGACGCACGGTGCTACAGACACATCTTCAGCTAACTCACATCTACGTTGTTTTCGATCCTCCTCATAATCGACGTGTCAGACAACTGTAATCCTTTTATCTGTTTTATGATTGCGCCCTCGTTCTCAAACTCTGTGAAAATTACTTCTGCAGGAGCCAGAAAGCAATATTTACCTATGTCCGAGTCTGAGAAGGGCTTCTTTGCCCGCACCAATATCCCTGCAGTCTCAAAGGATGCCTCACTTAAATGTTCAGCGGTGGAAGTTGTCCTGTGTTTGAGCTTTTGCTGCTCAGAAAGCAACGCAGTTAGCTGCTCAGTTTTGCTTCTTTGCAGTTCCAGGCGTTTATGTGTCATTGAATTTTGGATCTGATCTCTCAACCTAGATCCAGTTTCTTAGCGTAGGGAGCGTCAAAGCTTCTGTAGTCTTCTGAGTCTTCGTTGCGGGGGGTCTGAAGAACTTCTGACTGAAAACGCCCCGTTGCTGAATCGTTGTGTGGTGAAGAGGATGCTCAGGGTTGTCCATGACCTTCAGCTCCAGAGGCCCCAGAACGGTCCCTGGGACAGAGTCATCCTTTTTTATCAATTTGTTCAGTTTCTTTGAGTCACTGGCTCTGATGTTGCTCCCCAACAGATGACTGAAGATGTGATTAAACTCTCCACGAGAGACCTATAGAAGATATTTAACATCTTGCTACAAACGCTGAAGAACCTGAGCTTCCTCAAGAAGTAAATTCTGCTGTCCTTTTTTTATAAACAGCATCAGTGTTGTATCTCCAGTCCAGTCTGTTATCCAGAGGGGTATTCAAGAAAGCAGGTTTAACAAACTCCGAGTCTAAACCTGAACTCTGAGTTGACTTATCCTGAGTTAGGAACAGAACAGCGGAACAGCGGATATGAGTTAGTTCAAACAACTCTGAGTTTGTTAACCTTGAGTTAAGCGCGTGCATGAAGAAAATAAAAAGCCATCATCAATGGAGCCCTGATACGATTCACCATGGCAACCGGCAACAACAAAAGATCCACATATTTTTTCTTTTACTTTTTTTTAACTTTATTTAAAGCAGCACAACGTAACTTTCAGTTTTTGTTGAGTTTGGCGGCATCTTTTGAACAAAAGCGGTAGTGCTTTACCAGAAAGAACACTACGTTTCCCATGAGCACCAGCGCGTACTGCCGGAAAACTCCTGTCCCGTCGCGTTTGTTTTGATAGTGAATGAAATAAGACGGGACGTACTTTTCTGTTTCACCAAGTGAACAGACGGAACGCAAAAAAAAGATGTTAAACTGCTAGAAAGGAACTGGAATTTACCGGGATACCTTAAACAAGGAAGCCAGGGAGCGGTATATGGAGAAAATAATGATTAACGGTTTGGGTTCATATGAAATCCCTACTAAAGAATGAAGCTCCTCGTCGGAGCTCCACTCTTTAGAAGGGATTTACTGCCGCAGTTCTGCAGAACCACCGTCTCCGGCTACCTTGTTTAGGAGTGTTTGGCAGCTGCTTTGGTAAATGTTTGACTCGCCATGTGTATAAATAAATTAATATGATAGTACAACGTACAGTACATGTTTTGTATTACTCTTACTTCTCTTTTCTTTTTTTTTTACCGCTATCTTATGCCGAAGAGGCTCCGAGGCGTGAGCAATATTTTTTGTTTTCCTCGTGAGATTATTTTTTTCCTCTGCAGCTACAAAAAGATTATATTTTTTCCTCAACAAACTAGTTTTATCTGAAGATTGGGGTTAATCGCAGGGCAGAGAGCTAGCCAGCAACTGCATTTAGCTGGAGTAGTGGGGAATAAAACCCGTGTTTTGATCCGACCCCCGTCTGTGTGAGTGTTTGTTTGTGGTTTAATAAACCTGTGTTTTGACCCGACCCCCGTCTGTGTGCGTGTTAGTTTGTGGTTTACTGTGGAACGTTATGTTTGGCCCCCAAACCCCCCCAATCTCGTTCACCCGCTTCCTGGAATACCCTTCTGGTGAACACCGAGGTATTTATACTCCTCCACCACCTCCATGTCTTTAGCTGAGCATGTACTGGGCATGCTCAGCTGACTCTTTTCCTACCATTTCAATCAAAAAGAGTCCTTTCCTCATCATATGAAAATCCCAGGCGTCTTATGACATTCTGGAAAGAACGCCATATGGTTCTCTGGTTGACCATTAAATTGAAGCAAACCAGTCGTAACAACCTCTCATTTCCTTAATATCCTGATCACCAGGATGAGTATGCTGCTGAGAATAACCATGGTGATGAGAGGGAGCTGTGGCCACGGCATTAATGATGCTGGAGAGTGGCTGGTGGGCACTGAAGCTTTGTTGAGGAGGTGAAAAACATGTTTTATTGTAATCATTTCATGGTCTCTTTTGAGGGCACCTGCTGACTTGAGCATCATCAGGAGTCAAATAAGGATTGCGGGTGCTGCGTAGCTGTATACTTGGAACATGCAGGTGGCAATACCTGTCAAGTTTTGGATTTAAAAATAAGGGAAATTTTCCACCACCTGCTGTCCCACCAGCACAACCGAGGTCCAGTATCTTACATTTTAAGACAGATTTACTGGAAATCTAAAATCACTACCTGTCAACCACTTACCGACTACAATTATGTGCTCAGAATCTGATAGTTCTACCTTTGTTGACACTGAAATGCTGTGTAACTTTGTGGAATGGTCTTGAGCACTAACTCTATACAGTTTTAAAAACACATACAAGAAAACAATTCTTGACAAATATAAAAATAAAGACCTCTAAAAACTCAATTTACCTTCTGTATGTAATGATTTCATTATTATTCTGTTCCTTATGTGATACATCATATATGATATGTAACTCCCTGCATTCATGGCTGGTCCTGGATCATCAAAGAAGTGACTGGAAATTACATCTTTGAGTTTAGGATAT
Source organism: Cololabis saira (assembly GCF_033807715.1). NCBI lineage: Eukaryota > Metazoa > Chordata > Actinopteri > Beloniformes > Belonidae > Cololabis > Cololabis saira. The sequence goes on from NC_084600.1 coordinate 42,222,130, forward strand.
TGTAGGAGGCTGGTTTAATTATGCCTTGATCTTTGATTATTAATTGTTTGTGTTGTATTTATTTATTTGTTGTTAGTTATTACCGACCTTTGTTGATACTGAAATGCTGTGGACATTCCTATGTATGTAATTCCTATAATAGAGCCTAAATGAAAACACAAAGGGGAATTAAAGCACATTTATGTATTTTAAATAGTTTGAGTTTATATACACATTTTTCTGTTCTCCAGCTGGTACGTCTGACGGACACCGTCGTTCCCCCCGTAAGAGACACTTAAGCCGCAGTTACGAATCTTTCAAAACGCGTAAATGAGCCCCATCCTGCTCTTTAGGAAAGTCATTTTTCTATCCCATTTTTAGAGATATTTACACAAAGTCTTTGCTTTTTTGGGCAGAAATGTCTTCTCTCTCGTTACATCCATCCATCTCTGATTTGTTGTGCCGAGTTTGTTCCCGTTTTCGCCACTAACCTCCCAGAACTGCCACCCAGGCTACAGCAGGGGCAGATCTTGTGAGGCTGGTGACAATTCAGTTTGGAGAGGCGCAGGCACGCCCGCCGATAGGGGGGGGGGCAAACGGGTCTGTTGTCCTGGGCCCAGGGTAGGGGGGGGCACCCAGAACTGAATTTTTTTTTTTTTTTCTTATTCTCATTAAATTATAGAATCATTTTTCAAAATGTTTCAAAATATGCCTATTTGTGGAAAAAATATGTAGTATTTGAGTTACATAAAAGCTTATTATTTGTTTTCTTCCTAATTGTCCTTGTGGTCAAGAACCCCCAACACTAAAATGGTTTGGCCGCTGATTTGATGTTATCATTTAATTCAACCATTAGAATGGTCAAAATGTCCGGTCAGCACAAGTCCGGTGCTCAGAAAAGAGAAAAGAGAAGAAGAAAATAGAGGCCTCAGAGATTCTCTACACAAATATTTTAAAAAGGTGGTGACGGTGAAGCTGGAATTAATAAAGTCAGTGTAGAGCAAGGTAAGAAACAGTTACAACGTTTACCAACCTTGTAACTTCACCTAACTGGCTAGCTCTAATGTTAACGTCCATTAGCTTGTATAAAAACCTGAAGAGCAGAGGGAGAGGAGAGGAAGAGGGAGAAGGAGAGATCCGGGCGCATGGGGGCCCATCTTAGATTATTTTGTCCGGGGCCCCGGCAAGACTGTCAGCTGGCCTGGGCACAGGAATGCTTTTTTAAAATTATTATACTATAAAACTGGAATTTTATGGGAAAATACTAATACGGGAGGAAGGCGGGAAAGAGGGGTTAAATACGGTAGTGTCCCAGCACAAACAGGAGACTTGGCAGGTATGGCAGGTGGTACTGTATTGTGCATATTTGTGTTTAGCAGTGGGGTCATGAACATTTGTGTTAGCGGTGGGGAGAAGACCGGACCGTATGGTGCTTTTATACTAGTACCTACTCAGCGCGACTCGACTCGCCATGCCTCGTCTCGCCTTCACTCGCCTTGTCCTCATTTGTTTTTAGGCACCCAGATGAGAAGTCGCGGGTTGGAGCGAAGCTGGTGTGACGTATTTGATTGTGTGATCTAAACGGAGAAGACAACAACACTGAAGATGTAGAACCTGGAGGAGATGATAGATGTGCTGCTGGGTCTGTGGCTTGTGTTCGATATTAAGTTTGTTTATCAGTTTGTCTCGGCGCTGATGAAAAGTCAGCTGGAGCCGCGAGCGGCTGAGAAGTGACAGAGCTCCTTGTAGATCTGGTTCCTTATCGCCCGTCTAGATCCCTTTTTAATTCTCTCCTCAGCACCAGGTTTATGAACATCTGCACCTCAGAGTTGGATCACCAAACAGACTTTTGCTGCCGTTGCCTGTCGGATAAAATGAGGAAGCCGCGAGCCACTCTTGCGCTGATTCCCGCTTCCTGATTCAAATGTCTGACGGCCCCCCGACCAATCGGTGGCCTGTAGTGTGATGACGTCAGATCCAGGGCCGACTCAGCCGCTTAGAACCTTGGCAGAATAGATACAGAAAAAGTACCTACTATGCACACCTCCACCCTCCTCGACCAGTAGTGTAAAAGCGCAAAACCAGGGCGTGGCGAGTCGAGTCGCGGTACTAGTGTAAAGGCACCATAAGATTGAGGTTCTGGGCGTGCACTTGCCCTAACCCTAACTGTAACCCTAACCCTAACCCTAACCTTAACCCTAACCCTAACCCTAACCCTAACCCTAATCCTAACCCTAACCTTAACCCTAACCCTAATCTTAACCCTAACCCTAATCCTAACCATAACCCTAACCCAAAAACACGGGATCTTCTGTTTGTGGCTGCTTCATGTTACCTGAAAAGGTGACCCGTCCTGATATTCTGTCTATATATATCTACCTGTCCTCACACGTCAGCCTGTTCCGCCACGTAATCACTTGTGCGCTTAGCTGAAACCGGTGGTGTTGATATCAGCAGGAGTTTACAGCTGTACTTTCCTTCACGAGTCCTGGCTACTGCCTCCAAAGCCTCTGCTTTGGCCTCAGCTGCAGCAGCTTCCATATCTACAACCGGCATCTCTCCATTGATGCCTCAAGTCGAGCCTCTTCCATCCTGAGTTTGATTTCTCTTTCAGCATACATCAAGTGTGCCTTGGCAGCTTAAGTGCCAGCTCTTGCTTTGGCAGCTGCAGCACTTGTAGCTGATCCGCTGGAATGCAAGAAAAAGAAAGTCCTAGTCTTCAGAGCATCCAAAGCTGCCTGCATGATGAAAGGTTTAATTGCTGCTCTATAGCCGTTGTAGATATGTGACGGGTTGTTGATGTGTGATGGTTGTAGCTGTAATCACACGCAATGTATTTGTGTGTCTTCAGCATCATATTTTCACTGTACCGTCTTCCTTCATTGGAATCAAAAAAAGTAACTGTCAGCAAGTGTCAACATCTTCCACTAACATTCTGCAGGTTTATTGGCATGGAAAGTGTGAAACTACAACACAGGGAAAGCTTGATTAAAAATATGCAAAAATGAGGTGTGGTAAGGTGATCAATCTAATTTACAACAGAAACATTTTTAAAGAATTATCAGCAAGAAAGTTAAGATAAACTTGAAATAAAAACACACAGGCGATCCCGTGAAACTAAGAATAAAGAGCAGATGCAAGTAGATTGTAAGTTTCCATTGACATTCCTTGCCATCTTCTGCCGACTGCTACTTCCTGTGAGAACCAATACCAGAACCAACCAGCAGGGGGTAAAACAATGATTGCATAAAAGCGATAACTGCACAGTGGTGCCGTTTTAAGTTCCTAAATGCAGGATATGAAATGCATTATAATTCTTCACTAAGCTTGGGATGTGACATCACAGCCCTGACCAGAACTGACCAATAAATGAAGCAGCCCCAGGAAAGATAAAGAGTGATGTATGTGTGTAGTCTGTTTATTTATTTAATTAAGGTAATTGTTAGGATTTTATGAAATTGTTTAAAGGTTTGAAGGGTTATTCTATAAGATTCTACCCTGATGGTTGCTCTCAGGGCAGGACCCCTCCTGTTTTTTATGACTAGAGTGTTAGCTGTTTAGCTGTTTTCTCTACTTTAGGTGAAGACAGCGAAGAGAAACATGTTTTAAAACTGATGGGTTTGATGGGTCTGTTTTTCTTAAAGTTTTAGTTTTTAGATCTTTTCTGGGTTGACACCTCAAGTAGGAAGTAATCAGCAGGGATATAAGGCTGAAAGTGTGACATGTTTGGGTGTTTTTCCCTGCAGCTGGCTCCACAGAAGAGGTTCACATACAAAACACCTCCTTTTTCAGTATAAATACGACTGGATCGAGGACCACCATGTGCATTTCTCTCCTACCTCTGTGGTTTGAGTTAAGTGTACTTCCAGCTGGAGAATAATGTGCATGATACAATAAAGCTTGTATTAACATTTGATTCTGTTCACTGGTTGTCTTCTGGTGCACCAGTTTTCAATTTCAATTTCAATTTTATTTATATAGCATGTTGTAGCAGGGCGAGTGCTACCGGGGCCGACCGAAGGATGGAGAGACACGGAGGGGGGACCGTGGGCCAGCACGCAGCTCCTGAAGCTCCGGCCTGCAAATATGCACAAGAGAGAAAAAAGGGGGCACAAGAAACTACAGGAATGATGGACAAAAATAATGGCTATGAGATACTTTTAATAAATAAAAATGGAAGAGGAGAGGAGAAGAAGGGTGAGAGGCCCCGCCCAGCGGATCATCTCGGTGCCCCCCTGCAGCATAGGCCTCTAGCAGCATATCTACCGTGAAGCTATATTTGAGACTAACTATTATAGTCTTGTTCTATAGCTGCAACTATGACTACTGACTCTAACACACTAGAGTTTACACTACCTAGAGATTTACCAACACCAGCTAGAGGTTTACTAAACACTAACTATAGGCTTAACTAAACAGAAAGGTTTTAAGTTTAGTTTTAAAGGTGGAGGTGGTGTCAGCCTCCTTAACCCAGATTGGAAGTTGGTTCCATAGTAATGGTGCCTGATAGCAGAACACCCGCCCTCCAAATCTACATTTGGATACTCTAGGACAGGGGTCTTCAACCCTGGTCCTCGAGGGCCGGGGTCCTGCATGTTTTAGATGTTTCCCTGCTTTAACACACCTGATTCTAATTAATCATCGTCATCAGCTTGTCATCCAGGGCTGCACAATTCTGTTAATGACACAGTCACTTGTGTCATGGTGCAATGAAGCAGGGAAACATCTAAAACCTGCAGGGACACCGGCCCTCGTGGACCAGGATTGGTGACCCCTGCTCTAGGAACTATGAGTAAACCTGCACTCCGAGAACGGAGAGCTCTGCCAGGAACATAAGGCACTATCAGGACTTGCAAATAATGCGGAGCTAAGCCGTTTTGGGCTTTATACGCAAGTAATACAATTTTAAATTGGATTCTGAATTTTACAGGTAGCTAATGGTGCGACACTAACACTGGAGAGACGTGGTCTCTCCTGCTGATTCCTGTCAGTACTCGTGCTGCTCCATTCTGGATCAGCTGGAGCCTATTCAGCAAATTACTTGGACATCCTGCTAACAACACATTACAGTAATCTAGTCTAGAAGATACAAACGCATGAACTAGTTTTTCTGCATCACTCTGAGAGAGGATTTTCCTAATCTTTGCAATATTACGGAGATGGAAAAATGCTATTTTACAAACCTGATTAATATATGGTCAAACCTGATTAATATATGTGTATATTAATGTTCGTTCCAGAAGAACGATCATGACGAAGAATTTGTTGCACCGGCACAATTTCTGCATTATATACTTACTTAGACAAGCATGGAACAAGCGCAAATAGGCAACTACATTCTCTGACTATCGGTATTTTTAATTGATTCTAGTACAGTATTAAGAAAAACCCCAACCTTATATATTTTCACACCCCATCATGATGTGAAAGGTCTCCAGGAGGCCTCTGAATGTCGCCTCTCACGGAGTGGGAGGAATAAGCATTGCTGACCTTTAGGATTCTGACAGTCACTTTATCTTGAACTTTATTTCCTGCCAGTTGCTGAATAAGATTTGAAACTGTCACAAAGTGTTGTTTGTCTTAGTTGAGGTGATTGGATCCCTTGTGGTTTAACACATATTTGTGTGTTTTGCTTTGCCTGGTTCGTTTGTGTGATGACATCTTCATAACTACTTTGAAATTCACAATGATGCTGTATTCATCTTCTTTTACAGGATCACCTGCGATTTAAGTAAAAGTATGATGTAGCAACGACAGGAATGAGGTGTTCAGAAAATTAGTGAGACGAAAGATGAAACAAATGCAACAGAAAACTGACTATTAAAATTACACAGACGAATAGTATGTAAGTATCCATACAGCATTTTTCTCAGACAGTCACAAAGTGCTTCATAGGCACAACAAAATGCAAAAGATACAATAAAATACATAAACTGTGAATCATAAAATGCTTGAGACAATAAACAATCAGTGTAAGAACTAGTCGTAGCAGCCCTTTGTCTCGCAAAACCGCCAGACAAATGTCTTCAGATGCTTTCTGAAAGCAGCAACAAATCACACAGACAGCACAAAAGGTCAAGATTTTTTGGCTTTTAAAATTGCTTTTCAAGTCTTGGCATTCAGGAAAAAGATGACCCTAAACATTCCCAGCAGCACAGAGGATGTGAGAAACTGCTTCTTCAGAGAAAGGATTCTTTTGGTCTTTCAATTTTGGTCCAAAACATTTGTTCAATTCTTGGTTTACAGTTTCAGAAGAGATTGACTTTTCTGGTATGGCGAAGATGTACGCAGGCCAAGCGGTCATGTGATCTTCTGTTGGGTTGGTTAGAGAATAACATATAAAGTAAACGCCACATTTCTGCTCCTTTACTCATTATTTCAGCAGCTTCTGAAATATTATGTCAGTGGACTGGAAAAGTGATTCATTATGCCCCGTTCCGCTGGGTTTACGATTAAAGCAACAATTCTCCAGTATTTTTCATGGTTTGCAAATAAGTCTGACCAGAGAAAGGTACAGATGACACAGTGTATATACACATATATATATTTTTTAGTGCGTCCAAAACATTAGTACGTACTCAATAGTATGCTCTATCCATGTATTAGTATGGATTGATGGACACTAGCTAAGCAAAAACTTCCCACAATGCAATCCAGCGGTGTTTGGTTCCTAAGTGCTGGGCAGATACGATATGTATAATATTTAGTATATTAATATTATTATATAATAATATTATTATATAATATTAATATTATAATATTCCTATATAATAATATCATAGAATGTCATCTTGTTTGGGCCAGGATAAACATGAAAGAGCGGAGCAGTGCTGCTACTGCTACTGTGACAGGAGTTGTTACCATGGTAACAACTCCCCCTCCCAACGGCAGGAAGTGCCGTGTGGATCTGAGTAGTACGTCCCAATTAATGCATACTACTGATATTTACTCAAAAGTATGCCGAACTTAAGTATACTTTTTGAGTATATACTGTTTAGTACGGAATTTTGGACGCAGCGTATGTGTTTGCCTACAGCTCTCCAGCTTTTCCCAGCCTACTGCCTGTCTGATATCCAGCCTGTTTCCCTTGGTTTTGCCTATTCTGCCATTCTTCCTGGTTTTGACCTCTGCCTGTTTTTTGGACCGGATTAAAACCTTCTTGGACTCTGCCAATCTGCTTGTTGTTGTGCTCTTGGCTTCCCGGCGCTTTCAGCCACTAAAATATATGTGTGTGTATATGTGTGTGTGTGTGTGTGTATGTACAAAAATAAAAATCAAAGGCTCCATGTGCAGTAAAAGCAGGGTTAACGACAAAAACCTTTAAAAAAATTATATAGTAAACGCTAAAAGCATATTAAAGCACTAAATATAACATGCCTGGGTTATCTTTTTCTTGTGGCTCTAATGTACTACTCCGCATTTTATATAAAAATATTTTCAAAAATAAAAAAAATCATATTTATGTCCAATAAAAAAATTGAGAGGAACTCTCATCTTACAAGACTTTTATTCTTGGGATCTAATATTTATTAGACAGTGACTAGGTTTGTTGTTTTTTTTATCTTAACTTTATATTTTCAGTTCTATCTTCATGTCCACTCATGCACCTTATTCTCCATCTGTTGTGCAGGAACTCTCAGGTCGGTCTTCATTTGTGCTGGAAACAGAAACAAAACAACCAAAAACTGGGATACAACTACAAACTATGAAACAAAGGACGAAGGATTCGGTCACGTGACCCATTGCTTTCTGAGGATCGGGTCTGAAGGCCCTTTTTCTTAGGTGGAAACACACCCACCAATTGTAAGTAATAGCTGTCAAGTCTCCCGTTTTGGCCGGGAAACTACCGTATTTACCCCTCTTTCCTGCCGTCACCCCGTATTAGTATTTTTACGTAAATTTCCAGTTTTATAATATAATAATTCATAAAAAAGCATACCTGTGTCTCTTGGTTTTGGAGGTGCTGATTCTCATCCCTGCCGCGTCTCACTCGGCCTCAAACCGCCCCAGCACATGCTGAAGGTCCCGGTCCGATGAAACCAACAGGACAACATCATCCGCAAAAAGCAGAGATGAAATTCTGTGGTTCCCAACCCGGATCCCCTCCGGCCCCTGGCTGCGCCTAGAAATCCTGTGCATAAAAATTATGAACAGGACCGGTGACAAAGGGCAGCTCTGCCGGAGTCCAACATGCACCGGGAACAAGTCTGACCTACTGCTGGCAATGCGAACCAGACTCCTGCTCCGATCATAAAGAGACCGGACAGCCCTTAATAGAGGGCCCCGGACTCCATACTCACTCAGCACCCCCCACAGAATGGCACGAGGGACACGGTCAAATGCCTTCTCCAGATTCACAAAGCACATGTAGACTGGTTGGGCAAATTCCCATGAACCCTCGAGCACCCTGCGGAGGCTGTAGAGCTGGTCCAGTGTTCCACGACCGGGACGAAAACCGCATTGTTCCTCCTGAATCCGAGGTTCAACTATCGGCCGTAATCTCCTCTCCAGTACCCTGGTGTAGACTTTCCCGGGGAGGCTGAGAAGTGTGATCCCCCTATCACACTTCATCCCCCACACCCGGAGAGTGTGTCCCCCTTTTTGAAAAGAGGGACCACCACCCCAGTTAGCCACTCCAGCGGTACTGTCCCCTTCCTCCATGCGATGTCGCAGAGGCGTGTCAACCAAGACAGCCCTACGACATCCAGAGACTTGAGGTACTCAAATCTCATCCACCCCCGCTGCCACTGAGGAGCTTACGAACCACCTCAGTGACCTCGGCTTGGGTGATGGATGAGCACGCCCCAGAGTCCCCACTCTCTGCTTCCTCAACAGAAGGCATGTCAGTCGGGTTGAGGAGATCCTCGAAGTATTCCTTCCACCGTCCGACGACGGAGCGAATGATGGAGCGTGAGATTGACAGACGGATCGGTGCAGCATCCGCAGTTATGCGGTCGATGTACCGGAACGTCGTGGTGAAGGAGCTGATTCGAAAGGCGAAGCTCTCGATTTACCGGTCAATCTACGCACCTACCCTCATCTATGGTCATGAACTTTGGGTAGTGACCGAAAGGACGAGATCGCGGATACAAGCGGCCGAGATGAGTTTCCTCTGCAGGGTGGCTGGACGCTCCCTTAGAGATGAGTTTCCTCCGCAGGGTGGCTGGACGCTCCCTTAGAGATAGGGTGAGGAGTTCGGTCATCCGGGAGGAGCTTGGAGTCGAGCCGCTGCTCCTTCACATTGAGAGGAGTCAGCTGAGGTGGCTTGGGCATCTGTACCGGATCCTCCTGGAACTCCTCCCTAGGAGAGTTCCTCCCTAGGGAGGAGTTCCAGGCATGTCCTTCCTTCCTAGGGAGGTGTTCCAGGCATGTCCCTCCTCCCTAGGGAGGTGTTCCAGGCATGTCCCACCGGGAGGAGACCCCGGGGAAGACCCAGGACACTATGTCTCTCGGCTGGCCTGGGAACGCCTCAGACTCCCCTCGGAAGAGCTGGAGGAAGAGCTGGAGGAAGAGCTGGAGGAAGAGTTGGAGGAAGTGTCTGGGGTGAAGGAAGTCTGGGCATATCTGCTGAGGCTGCTGCCCCCGCGACCCGGTGACGGATAAGCGGCGGAAAATGGATGGATGGATGGATGGATGGATGGATGGATGGATGGATGGATGGATGGATGGAAATTAAAATAAAATAAGAAAAGAAAGAAAAAAATAAATAACAAAAAATAAATAAATACAACACAAACGATTAATAAACAAAGATCAAGGCATAACTAAACCAGCCTCCTACAATATCCTAAACTCAAAACTGTAACTTCCAGTCACTTCTTTGATGATCCATGACCAGCCATGAATGCAGGGAGTTACATTTGTATCATATATGATCTATCACATAAGGAACAGAATAATAATAAAAGAATTACATACAGAAGGTAAATTGAGTTTTTAGAGGTCCTTATTTTTATATTTGTCAAGAATTGTTTTCTTGTATGTGTTTTTAAAACTGTATAGAGTTAGTGCTTCGTTTGATTTCTTCATCAAGACCATTCCACAAAGTTACACAGCATTTCAGCGTCAATAAAGGTAGAACTATCAGATTCTGAGCACATAATTGTAGTCGGTAAGTGGTTGACAGGTAGTTATTTTAGATTTCCAGCAAATCTGTCTTAAAATGTAAGATACTGGGCCTCGGTTGGGCTGGTGGGACAGCGGGTGGCGGAAAATGTCCCTTATTTTTTAAATCCAAAACTTGACACCTATGCGTATGTCAAAGTTAGCTTGAGTCCCCGCTCCTTTAGCCGAGCCCTGTTGAAATACTGAATCTGCAGAGCTGCCGGCAGATGTTCACAGCGTAAATCTATCGCTTTATATAACTCTCCTGATGTGGCACAAACAACACTCAACCTCCCAGACTTCTCAGAGAAGTGAAATCAAACGTTTGAGACCAAAATGGTTTTTGAACCAGGATTGTAAATATGTTTATTTCTACAGAAGTGTATTAGGGCCTGGCAGGAGAAAATTTAAAATAATATTTAGAGGAGGAAGTTTTTTTTTCATAATGCACTCAGACAAAAAGTCGAAATGTCGAGAAAAAACTCAAAATGTTGAGATAAATGTTGAAGTACAATTTCAAGAAAAAAGTTGAAATGTTGAGAAAATAGTCAAAATTTCGTGAATAAAGTTGAAATGTTGAGAAAAAAAAGGCAAAATTTCGACTTTATTCTTGAAATTGTATTTCAACATTAATCTCGACATTTCGACTTTTTTCTTGACATTTCGACTTTTTTCTCGAAGTGCACAATAAAAAAAAAAAATGTTTGAATATTTTTTCTCCTGCATGGCCCTAATACTGTTCCGTATTATTTCTGCTCTAAAGTTGCACATTTTATCCTGGAAGTCGGTGGAGATGGACTCGCTTTTCCCACCAGCCTCTAGCGGTCAGTCGAGGGAATCTTAGAATCTGAGCCTCAATCCGGAGGTCGGTACGACTCGGTTTCTGATCTGCTGCTGAGTCAGAAAGGTCGTCCGTCCCTCCTAGCAGCCCAGGATTAATGCTGCACTGTGCTTTTCCAAGTAACTGCCGGGAGAAAGGGGAGTGTTTAAAGCATCGGGTCATATTTTCTTAGTATTTACGAGGCAAAGACATGTCTAAGAGTTTACATAGATAGTGGCTAGTGTAATAGTTTTGAAAATATAACGCGGCTCTTATTAATGCAGAAAATTGTTGTATAATGTCTTGTTTGCCAAACTCATGAAACCAAAGAGCCCCTTTTTTTATTTATTTATTTTGCACATTTTTGAAAGAAGAAAAGAAAAAATATATAGTTTAGAGAAAATTTTAAAGAAAACAAAACAACAACATAAAATAATCTATGATACACTTCAGACAGTAAAACAAAAATACTTTAGAAAAAAAAACACAAGATAATTAAATAATAGTTACACTGCAAAAACTCAAAATCTTGCCAGGAATATTTGTCTTATTTCTTTTTTAGTCAAAAAATCTCATTACACTTAAAACAAGAGTCATTACCAGAAAAATAACTTGTTATTTGACAATTTTCACCTGTTTCAAGTAAATTTTCACTTGAAATAAGTAGACAAATCTGCCAGTGGGACAAGATTTATCTTCTCATTACAAGCAAAAAAAATGTTCTTCTTATTTTAAGTGAAAATCTAATTGAAACAGGTGAAAATTGTTGTTTTTTCCAGTGATGAGTCTTGTTTTAAGTGTAATGACATTTTTTTGACTAAACATGAGATATTTTAACTAGAAATAAGACAAATATTCTTTTTAAGAGAGTTTTTGCAGTGTAAAAAAGACATCTTAAAAAATATGATAAAAGGAGCAAACTGTATCATAGACCAAAACAAAGAGCATCTGGATATATAGTATATACATTGTACAGTGTACTTGTACATGTAGTGACAAAAACACAAGCTTGATGATACTGGGTAAGGCAGCTGTTTACATCTCAGCTATGAGTTTGTTTTTTAATCTTTTTTTGAAAACATAGAGGGACGGAGTGCTAGGTACTAGATTTGCTTGTAAAATCCCAGTTTTTAACGTAAGGGATTACAGAAAAATCATCAATGACGGCTCTGGAAAGCAGGTGTTGACAGACGTGCTTCATGAATACTCACATTGTGTGATTGTTTGTGTGTTTAAACATAATCTACATCTTCTGATGAGGGTTTTATACGGCAGATATGCATAAATGATGCTTCCCACACATAAACACACGCAAACACGCGCGATTCTTTCCACCTCACCAAAACATGTCCTAACTCAGCTTATCTCACGACTCATCCATAATCAAATGTGACACTTCTTCCCTGTCCCTCTCCTCCTCCTCACACCCCCGTCCCCTCCTCCTGCTCTCACATCCCAGAATACCAGTCCTGCTGACAGGAGACTCTCCCTGTAAGCCCCGGGCCAATTAGACTGCTGTTGCAGCATTGTTATACGCCTGTCATGGTGGCTTCTCCTGCTGCTCTGTTTGTGACAACACCAAACGCTGCTGCTGCTGCTGATGATGCTGCTGATGCTGCTGATGCTGATGCTGCTGCTGCTGATGCTGCTGCTGCTGCTGCTGCTGCTGCTGCTGATGCTGCTGCTGCTGCTGCTGATGCTGCTGATGCTGCTGCTGCTGCTGATGCTGCTGATGCTGATGCTGATGCTGCTGATGCTGATGCTGATGCTGCTGCTGCTGCTGCTGCTGTGTGCTGCTGCTTCAGCAGCACACAGCAGACATCCACGTAGGCAGGTGGAAGCAGCAGCGGGATGACCGGGGATGGGGGGGCGCAAGCCAGCACGCAGCTCCCGAGGCTCCGGTCTGCAAACATGCACAACAGTGAAAAAAAAAAGGGGGGTCAGCAGAAGAAACTACAGGAACATTGGACAAAAATGATAGCTATGAGATATTTATAATAAATAAAAATGGAAATGGAGAAGAGAGGAAGGGAAGAGGAGAGGAGAAGAAGGGTGAGAGGCACCGCCCAGCGGATCATGTCGGTGCAGCATAAGCCTATAGCAGCATATCTACCACCAAGCTATATTTGAGACTAACTATTATAGTTTTGTTCTATAGCTGCAACTATGAATACTGACTCTAACACACTAGAGTTTACACTACCTAGAGATTTACCAACACCAGCTAGAGGTTTACTAAACACTAACTATAGTCTTGTTCTATAGCTGCAACTATGATTACTGACTTTAGATATGTACATTTATTAATATATGTAGATATATAGATGTATATTATGGACATAGATGAGATATGTGTATGGATATATTGACTTATATACGGTATTCGTGTATCTATATCTCTATTAATATATATTGATTTATAGTTATATGTAGATATGTCAATATATAGATTTATAGTAATTTTTATGTATATAATTGGAGGTAAATATATGAACCAGTGTATATAGTATATCTACTCTTATATAGTTTTTCAAGTATATTGTTATACCATTGCTGTCTTGTTGTAAATTGTTCTCTATTATATTGTAGTATTATAGTAAAGTAATGATAATGGACTAAATAACTAAATGCTGGGCGTTTGTTTTGTTTTCTTTTGTTTGCCTTGATTTGTTTGTTTTTTACTTATATATACATATAATTGAGTATTATATAACTGTAAAGAACAGTTATTAAAGTAGGTATGTGTTTTTTGTAAGTAAGTTTATTGAAATTCTTGTTAATGTAAGAATGTATGTTATATTCAGGGCTAGGACTGGATAAGTGTTTACTTCAATCCTACTCCGTTTGGAACATGTTGGTGGATCCGTGAGGTCTGCCCAATATACAGCAATGGTATAAATATATATATACAGTATATATATATATATATATGTATATATATATATATATATATATATATATATATATATATATATACATATATATATATATATATATATATGTGTGTGTATTCTGTTTTTTTACTTTTTTGTACCCTTTTTTTATCATGCATGTTCGAAATAAGATCTTCAAATCAAATCAAATAATATCGTAAATGTTTTTCTACCACTAACACGATGAAACATGGGACGAAGTAACAAAGATGTCAGGGTTGATGTAGAGGTGGAGAGGACCTGAAAGGCTCAAAGATACGAGGCAGGGAGAAATAAATAAATAAACTTATATCTAAGTAACTCCAGACTAAATGTGCTGCAGGGAGTCCAAACACCTCCAGTTTATCGACTCCCAGCATTCAGAGATGGAGTGCAAACGAGGGTCAGACGTGAGTAAGCTGCGGCAGGGCGAGTGAAAACACCCGATGACGGACAACGGTGAGAATTTGACGCTCGATAACGGAAACCTGGTGTTACATAACCTCTGAGGGAGCAAACAAACAAACAAACAAACCAACAAACAACTAGATGTGAATGAGAACTGAGATCAAACTCTAAATAATGCAAATGAAAAATGTATTACAAAATAATACATCAAATCCAATTACTTGGAAATCTAGCAGACAAGGTCGAAACTATAATAAAGAAACAAGTGTGGAGTTTTTGGGGGTTTTTTTATAGTTTTTTATTTGGATCTCCGTTAGCTGCAGCAAAACTGCAGCTATTCTTCCTGAGGTCCAACACATAATACACAGTACATTACACAGCAAACCTAAAGAGGTAGCATATAAAAGAAGAAAGGAAAAACAAAATAAAGAAACAAGTCAAGTCAATCCATTTAACATTTAGATATAAATAAAACAATACATATTCATACATTTTATAACGTCAACAAATTCAAACAGTGAATAGTTATCATAGTTTGCTCCAATAACCATTTTTAATGAATATTAATTAATTTATATATATATATATATATATATATATATATATATATATATATATATATATATATATATATATATATATATACATATATGTATGTATACATACCCATATACTATCTACATTATTTATTTATTTAATTATAATTAAATAAGTTTTAATATGTATCTATTCAAGAGATGTTTCTTTACTTCTTTTATGTTGTTGCTTGTGCTTTTTATTATTTTACCCATTTTCTTATCATTTTATTTCACTTTGTTTGTTATCTAAGCGTACTCTTAAATTAAATACTTTCTGAAAACCGTGAATGAGACGTACCTGCTGTACTCTACTGCCCTTAGTTTTCAGCAAACTTGTGCTTTTTTATTATTTTACCTTCTTTTCTCATATTTTTTTATTTTTTATTTACTGTCTAATTATGTCTTGACGCTTTTAATGTTGATGTAAAGCACTTTGAATGATCTTGTGTTGAATAGTGCTCTATAAATAAACTTGCCTTACCTTGCCTATGTTAATAGAGATAGAGAGCTCCATCAATAGAGGAAATAAAGATAAAGTTCTACAAAAATGTCTTTATTTGGCAGAGGTTTTTATTTGTGTGGTTGGACCGAGCTGAGTGTGATGATGTGACGGTTGTGGGTTATTTTTAGAAAGAGTCATGAGAGCAGAGTGTGTCAGCGCAGAGGTGAGCTGTGTTTAGCGCTGATTACCCAGGAGTCCACTGGTTAATCAACCTGATCTCACAGAACTGAGGGAAAAAAAGGACAAGCGCTTCAACAATGCATCAACGTGTGGGCGCCATGGAAACGGTGCTGCAGAAAGTCAATTAGTGGAGTTGTTCCTGGAGGAGACACAACTTTATTTGTAACAGTGCAACCCCAACATCCCTAACTGGGTAAGTGGTCAAAAGCAGAACTGGTCTGGCTCTGGGACCCAAGTCATGAAAACTTAAACAATGAAAAGTTTAAACCTCAGATTGTACAGAACTGACGCAAAATTGTTTTGTGCAATTGTTTTGAGGGCACGTCTACGGAAGCGTAGAGCTGCCACCGCAGAAAAAACAAATATCAGTATCATGTTATAACGTGAAAAGTTTATTGTTTGAACAATAAATTAGAGTATTAGGGCCATGCAGCAGAAAAAATATTTGAGAGGGGAAGATTATTTTTTATTGTGCACATTTTTTCTCAACATTTGTATTTCAACAATATTCTCGACATTTCGACTTTTTTCTCAAAATTGTACTTCAACATTGATCTCGAAATTTCGACTTTTTTCTCGACATGTCAACTTTTTTCTCAACATTTCAACATTTTTCTCAAATTTGTATTTCAACATTATTCTCAACATTTCGACTTTTTTCTCGACATTTTGACTTTTTTCTCGAAGTGCATAATGAAAAAAAAATGTTCCTCCTCTAAAATAATATTTATCACATTATAACATGAAAAGTTTATTGTTTGAACAATAAATTATCACGTTATAATGTGAAAAGTTTATTGTTAGAACAAAATACTATTTATCGCGTTATACCATGAAAAGTTTATTGTTCTAATAAACTTTTCACGTTATAACGTGATAAATAGTATATTGTTCTAACAATAAATTATCGCGTTATAACGTGATACGTTTGTATGTTGTAATAACGTGAAAAGTTTATTGTTCTAATAAACTTTTCACATAACGTGATAAAAAGTATATTGTTCTAACAATAAACTATCACATTATAACGTGATAAGTTTGTATATTGTAATAACTTGAAAAATATCATGTTATAAAGTGATAAATAGTATATTGTTCTAACAATAAACCATCACGTTATAATGTGATAAGTTTGTATATTGTAATAACGTGAAAAATATCACGTTATAACAATAAACTTTTCACGTTATAACGTGAAAAGTTTATTGTTAGAACAATATACTTTTCACGTTATAAAGTGATAATTTATTGTTCTAACAATAAACTTTTCACGTTATAACAAGTTAATTTATTGTTCTAACAATAAACTTTTCACGTTATAACGTGATAATTTCTTGTTCTAACAATAAACTTTTCACGTTATAACGTGATAATTCATTGTTCTAACAAACTGGAAGGACTTGTGGAGAAGATGCCAGCGGTGCAGAATGAATGCCCAACTTTCACCCAGGAGATGGTACTTCACTTCTTCAGTGACATAACAAATATATAATAAAATTCACTTCCTCATCTCCTTTTAATTAATGAATCTTTTCACTTTACACCGCGGCGTCATCATCACCGTTCGCCCTGGAAACCACTCACAGACGGATGTGAAACGAGCTCCGTCTCCTCACATGCCACAGTTAATGGAGCAGCAGCTTGATGCTTCCTGTGATGCCCACTCATCATTTTCATTTATTACAGGCCTCCAACACGTCATCTGGTGTTGAGCAGGAAAAAAAAAGGTACTAACATGACAGACCTGCTGCTTCAACACAACACTCAGATCTTGATGAGACTCAAAGAAAAAGCCGCCACTTTCTGTCAAGGAACTAAAAAATGCTTCCTTCAACTGGCAAACAAGAGTACGGAAGAGTATTAGGGCCATGCAGGAGAAAACATATTTGAGAGGGGAAGATTTTTTATTGTGCACTTTGAGAAAAAAGTCAATGTCGAAATTAATGTTGAAATACAATTTCAAGAATAAAGCAAAATTTCGCCTTTTTTCTCAACATTTCGACTTTTTTTCGGCATGTCGACATTTTTCTCGACATTTCAACTTTTTTCTAAAATTTGTATTTCAACATTATTCTCGACATTTTGACTTTTTTCTCCACATTTTGACTTATTTCTCAACATTTAAATTTTTTCTCAAAATTGTACTTCAACATTAATCTCGACATTTCGACTTATTTCTCGACATTTCAACTTTTTCCTCAAATTTGTATTTCAACATTATTCTCGACATTTTGACTTTTTTCTCCAAATTTTGACTTTTTTCTCAATATTTCGACTTTTTTCTCAAAATTGTACTTCAACATTAATCTCGACATTTCGACTTTTTTCTTGACATGTCAACCTTTTTCTGAACATTTCGACTTTTTTCTCGAAATTGTACTTCAACATTATTCTCGACATTTTGATTTTTTTCTCAACATTTCGACTTTTTTCTCAAAATTGTACTTGTAATAATGAAAAAAAATCTTCCTCCTCTAAAATATTATTTTTATTTTTCCCCTGCCTGGCCCTAATACTCTTCCATACAACTGTACATGCTTCTCAAACCCAAAGTCATATCTTTCCTAATTAAATATCCAGCAATGTGTGTAATAAATCAACAGATTTTGATGTAACGCCACTGTCCTCACACACTGCGGGAGAAGTTGGGAGTAAGATGGAAATCGTTCCGCTGCACAAAGTATGTGATGGCAGTGTCATCATTAATTTAAATTAATTAGGTTTCAAATTAAATTGAATCAAATTAATCATTATGAATGGTATTAAAAAAAAAGGAGGGAAAAAGTTGTCAGATTAGTGCATATTAGCTGACATACACACTAATAATGATAAATCTGTGATGGGTCAACATTGACTGATGATACTGGTTGGTCTCTGTGCTTTTTGAAGATATTTCAGAAGCAAATATAAAGGGGAAGCCACAACCTTTGAGTGAAATGGTAGTTCTCTCACATTTATATATTTGATAACTGTCAACATCGGAGCGCTGAAAGGACAAGAATGATATCTGTGCATGTTAGTTTAGTAACTTCCTGTGTGTTTTTGTAAGAACACATTGTTACTTCAACAGAGACGAAACGGTCAAACGGAACGGCCCATCGTTGACTTCATGGACTTCAGAAATGGCTGCCGTTTCATTTATAACTTCATCTGTAGGCAAATCATTGTACTTAAACATAACTTAAGCTGCTTTCAATCAAATCAAATCAAACTTTATTCATATATACTTGTCATACACGAGTAACGCAAAGTGCTTTACATAATAATATCAACATTTCAATTCATATTTTATTTCGAGCAATGAACATAACATAAATGACCTGCGTGCAACATAAAATTAAACAAATACCTTTTATCAGGTTTATCAGGTGCAGGTTCAAAATACAAATTAATTCGTCAACACTCGAACGGGAGTGGGAAGAAGAAAACTTATTTAATCCCACCCCTGTTTCTCATTAACAACTTGTCAGATTTTTTTTTTAAGGCTTCCTCCTGTCTCAGCATTTGAACCAAAAAAAATGAAAAAAAGACCTATATGAAATTATAAACGAAATGCAGATGCATTTCATGGCCACAATGCGTGCAAATCCAGGAACAATGTATATAGCAATATTTATAGTTAACCGTTAACTTATATTTATAATAAACCGTTAACTTATATTTATAATAAATACCAGCAATGGTAAGAGTAACAATACCAGAAGGTAATGGACATGGACATATAGTACATATAGTACATACATACACGTCAGTGATGGTCAGAACAACAGTACCAGTAGGTAATGGACAATACAGACTTACTAAGTGAGGAACAGAAGTTGATTAAACAAAGTGTTACCACCCGCTCTCTTTATAATTTGACCAGACCATGTGTTTATATAGCAATTTAAATCTGTGAATGTTTTGGCATTGCTTGTGTTGGATATCCAGCCTGTTCCAAAGTCTCACACCACATACAGACACACAAAAACTTTTACGAGTAGTTCGAACTTTAGGTATTTTAAAATCACCATATCCTCTCAAATTATAAGTTCTCTCTTGAACTGTGAAAAAGTCTTGTATGTTACTTGGTAGTAATTTGTTGAATGCTTTAAATAAGATTATTGACGTATAATATTTTACAAGATCATGGAATTTTAATAGTTTTGACTGAATGAACAAAATATTTAAACATTTAACATATAAGAAATCACACACTCATGGTTATAGCAAATTAAAAAGTAAAAACATTAAAATAAACCAAAATGTTAGTTTTTAATGACATTATTATTATAATCATTGTTATTACTAGATTTTTCCATCAGATTTTCCATCAGTTTTCGTGTCCATTTACCAAATACTTGATACCTTCTCATTCTGAAATGCATTTTTTGTAAGGACATCCCTTTAAATGAAAGTTAAATTAGAAAATTCACAGACGGTGGGTTTGAATTGTTTCATTATAATCAAAATGTCCTCAGAGCAGACGTCTCCACAAACCTTGATGGAAACAGAAACAGAGCACAACTTTTCACAAAAATTAACACTTATGCACTTTAAGTAAACGCACCTGACTTCTATTGGAGTAGTATTTTTCCTAGTCCACACATCTAAAACACCGGACGGGTTTTTTTGTTAATAATCCACCATGCATGTAATCACAACAATGCACATTTGAGCAAAGTTTGTCAGCGGGAACGCACAAAAATACGTGATTCGAAAGACATAATTGTCTCTAATAAAACAGCAACCAGTAGGACTTTTCATGATCAAAAATAATGTTATTTTACATTAATAATAATGTTATTTTACATTAATAATAATGTTCTTTTTCATGAAGAAAAATGTCAAACATGTTACTCATAGACAAGTTCTCGTTTCAAAATGTTAGTTAATCACATTATTATGGTAATCAATGTTATTAATAATAAATGTACTTGATATACCTTCTCATTCTGAAATGCATTTTTGTGAGGACATCCCTTTAAATGAAAGTTAAATTAGAAAAGATGAATAAAAAAGTCCAACAGCTTTCCTGAAAGTAAATCTTGGGGGTAAAAAACAGCTTTCACTTAGACTTTGCTTTATTTGGACACAGATTCATACCCAGGCATTTTTGTAAAATGCACAGAGGGGACAAAGACAAAAGAAGAAACGATCACAAATGAGCTGTGACTAATATATTACAATTAAGTACTTTCATCAGGTTTGTTTTTGTTCTCCTTTTTAAAACAAAATTCACCAAAAACCCACAGAAAATGACGACTGATCAGACTTATAATGATCAACAGAAGGAACTCTGATCCGAGGGTTTGCCAGGAAACAGGGCTTTTGTTTTGTGGATGAGACAAAGCTCCCCTTTGAGCCGTGGTACGAGGTTATAACCTTGGGTATATGTACTTTGTAATTACACATTACACAAACACTGTAGCGGAGGCCCATTTAATGTGTGTTCATGCATAATTATAAATAGAGGAATGTGCATGATTTCACAGATGCAACTTCACAGCGGGTTTCGCCCACTGAGTGTCAGAAAGACTGAGTGTCAGAAAGACGGAGTGTCAGAAAGACTGAGTGGCAGAAAGACTGAGTGGCAGAAAGACTGAGTGTCAGAAAGACTGAGTGTCAGAAAGACTGAGTGTCAGCGTAAACTTTCAGTTTGAGCAGCTGGAAAACATCTAAAATGTGAAAGAGCTGCGATCGACTGTACTCATAGATTTAGCAAGAAATCAGAGTTATAGTTTTACAGACTGCCGAAAAATAAGCTTAAAGGGGACCTATTACGGCATCTAATACCTATTTTAAACAGGCCTTGAATGTCTGAGTGGGCGGGGCTATGATAATGAGGCACTGTGCTGATTGGCTGCCTGAATGACGCGATACACTGCTACGAAAAAAATGGTGGAGGAGTTAGTTGTGGGCGTGGTTTCACGCATCGGAGGCTGACCTATGTAAATCGCTCCCATCGTTACGTAACGACGGGAGCAGAATCTTATTGGCTCGTAGATCCACATCACACTGGACGGCTCATCCGGGCGGCTGTACAGACACTGCAAAATTTGGTTGCTTTCCTCCTTCTCTGAGTTGGCAGGCTGAGGAGAGACCACTTTATATATGTTAAAGTAAGAAAAAACCTGCTTTTCATAATAGGTCCCTTTTAAGAGAGACAAATGGATCGCTGCAATTCACAGAAACAACTGGATTCCAGACACTGAAACGTGGATTTGCGGTTCCCATTTTGTATCAGGTAATGTTGGAATTTTGGGTAGCTAACGTTAAACGGTCAAATCATAAAGTTCGGTGTCCTCATCACTTTAATTTCTACAACAAATCCTGCCTTGAAGTCGGACCAAGCGTCAAGACTTTTGTAAGCCTTCAAGCTTTGCTTCGTGTATTTCCCCGGCGTAGAAATTAAGTACATATAAATATCAGGAAACTGGATTCGTGGCCAAATATTAATGTCCATGGACCACTGGTTCTTGGTAACTGTACCAAATATTAATGTCCATGGACCACTGGTTCTTGGGGTAACTGTACCAAATATTAATGTCCATGGACCACTGGTTCTTGGTAACTGTACCAAATATTAATGTCCATGGACCACTGGTTCTTGGTAACTGTACCAAATATTAATGTCCATGGACCACTGGTTCTTGGTAACTGTACCAAATATTAATGTCCATGGACCACTGGTTCTTGGTAACTGTACCAAATATTAATGTCCATGGACCACTGGTTCTTGGTAACTGTACCAAATATTAATGTCCATGGACCACTGGTTCTTGGGGTAACTGTACCAAATATTAATGTCCATGGACCACTGGTTCTTGGGGTAACTGTACCAAATATTAATGTCCATGAACCACTGGTTCTTGGTAACTGTACCAAATATTAATGTCCATGGACCACTGGTTCTTGGTAACTGTACCAAATATTAATGTCCATGGACCACTGGTTCTTGGTAACTGTACCAAATATTAATGTCCATGGACCACTGGTTCTTGGGGTAACTGTACCAAATATTAATGTCCATGGACCACTGGTTCTTGGGGTAACTGTACCAAATATTAATGTCCATGAACCACTGGTTCTTGGTAACTGTACCAAATATTAATGTCCATGGACCACTGGTTCTTGGGGTAACTGTACCAAATATTAATGTCCATGGACCACTGGTTCTTGGTAACTGTACCAAATATTAATGTCCATGGACCACTGGTTCTTGGTAACTGTACCAAATATTAATGTCCATGGACCACTGGTTCTTGGGGTAACTGTACCAAATATTAATGTCCATGGACCACTGGTTCTTGGGGTAACTGTACGGGTCAATGTCAAGTCCAACTGACGCTAATTTAAGCTGATAATCGGCTGTTATCCCAACAAAATGTGTAATGTGTGTGTGTGAAAGTAAACGTCTGGGCTCCTATTGGCCAGTCCTTACGTTACGTCTGTCCACGAATGCGTCGGAGCTGTGAGCCTGATTGGCTGAGCGGCATTAACTTGTTTCTTTCCAGTCGAACTGAACTCTTTGGAGGGAAGTGAAGAAGAAAATATAAACATACATAAATACAGATGTATATATATATATATATCTTTTTTTTTATGAGGTTTTGCTGAACTTTATGAGTTCAGCATTTTCTGACTATTTACTAAGTTTGTGACTCAGACAATTAAACACCAACTTCTCACCAGCACTGCAACCTTTTTTTTTTTTGCTTTTGTTTCTTTTTATTCATTTGTATTAACTTCCAAACCAACTCTATCCTAAAAAAGTTTCCCTCCAGTTCTCTCGTAGCCGGGCGAGTCAGAGTTTCTCTCCATAAACAACTGCGTTGGACTGTAATTCAGATTCAGACCTTTCGCTGCTGCTGACAGTCTCTAGTGGCGCAGCGTTGCTCTCAGCTCTCCTCTTCAATTTCTCTTTTCACTCTGTTATGTTTCCATACTCCCACTCAATAATACATTCTTCCTGACGTCAGCAACACTAGCTCCACTTTTACAGTCTCTCATAACTCAAACTGTCTTAACTTGGCACCTGGGTAACAAGCAAATTGGTGAGTTTTCTTTAAGAAGTGTTATTTCACAACACGGGGAGAAAAAAAGGAATAAAGTTGCCCAATCATTGATAAATCTTACAGCAACAGACTGTGTTGGGGAACTTTTCCGCGGCTCAACTTCGTTACACAAGGCCGTGTTGTTTGTGGCGACTGCTATTATCTCAGACGCTGAGCTCACACTGGCCAGAAATCTAACTTTACATCAAAATGAATATTTAAGTAAGTCCTGTAACTCTGGAGAATGGTAAATATATGAGAAGAAACTGAATAATTGAGTGACATGAATAAATGACAAATCATAAGCAAAAAAGCAGGAGGTGGTTTGCGTCTATAGTAGTGTTGTTTCTGTCAGCCTGTTTCAATTATAGTTTTAGTCTAGACTTTGGGTCAAAATATCATTTTAGTTTTTATAAGTTTTAGTCGTGTCAAGTTTCAGTCGACTAAAATTTGCATTTTAATCTTATTTTAGTCAGAATTGTCCATTTTAGTGTAGTTCGGGGATCAGCAACCCGCGGCTCTAGAGCCACATGCGGCTCTTTAGCGCCGCCCTAGTGGCTCCTGGAGCTTTTTCAAAAATGTTTGACCTTTTTTTTTTTTCTCTCTTTTTTTTCTTCTTTTTTTTCTTTTTTTCTTTTCTTCTTTTTTTCTTCCTTTTTCATTTCCTTTTTAATCTCGACATTTCTACTTTTTTCTCGAAATTTTGACTTTTTTCTCAACATTTCGACTTTTTTCTCGAGATTGTACTTCAACATTAATCTTGACGTTTCGACTTTCTTCTTGAAATTTTGACACTTTTCTCGACATTTCGACTTTTTTCTCGAAGTGCATAATGAAAAAAAAATCTCCCCCCAGTTATACCTAATATAGATACATGCAGCATGTGTTGTCTTCATTCTAAGGCTGATACAAGACT
This sequence comes from Cololabis saira, assembly GCF_033807715.1. Lineage (NCBI taxonomy): Eukaryota > Metazoa > Chordata > Actinopteri > Beloniformes > Belonidae > Cololabis > Cololabis saira. Next base: position 42,246,565 of record NC_084600.1, read on the forward strand.
TTTCATTTTTTGCGGCTCCAGACATATTTGTTTTTTGTGTTTTTGGTCCAATATGGCTCTTTCAACATTTTGGGTTGCCGACCCCTGGTATAGTTTTAGTCAAAGATTGTATTTAGCCAAACCCATTTTAGGTTAACTTATTATATTATTGTTACCTTATAGACTCAAGAATACATTCATTCCAGATACAGAAGACTCTAATTTGAGTTTACAACATATTTATTTTTCCGCATTTCTCCCCATCTTTTTCTTTTTCGACGACACATTGGGTTTTCTTTTCCACGTCTATGTAGGAAAGTGGATCCAAAGATGGTTCTTCTTCTTCTTCTCCAGCCCCAGAGCAGATCCCCACGTTTCTCTATGTAACTTTGTTTTTAATTGACGTGAACCTAGAGCTCTGCGTTAACGGCAGGACGTGACGTCACCAGCAGCAGAACTAAACCAGAGGAAACGTTAGGGTGTGACCGCTGTAAAATGGTGCTCTTGGATCGGACCCGGGAGACAATGTGGAAAAATAGAAGCTAAAGATCCAGGCACTCGAGACGAGGTGGATTAAAAGATAAAAAAGCCTTTATTAGAAGAGGGCTGCCAACATGTTTCGGCCTATCTGGCCTTCATCAGGGCAAAAGCAATACAGAGGAAAGGAACCCGTATGAATATGATATACACTATGAAACCAAAATCAAAAGGAAAGAACATGACAAGCCGACAAGGGACGGCATATAATTCAAATAGGCTACAGTAGCCATGACCACAAGGTATAGGCTACATGACAAGCAAGACTATACCGATGACAGGGAAGCAGTAGGCTACAGTGTAGAGTATGGGTGTAACGATAAACTAATCTCACGATACGGTACGATACACGATATTGAGGTCACGATAACGATACGATATTATAGCAGTATTTTTTTAACAACCTTGAATGAGGAACATATGACTGGAAAAAATTGTCTTTTATTTGAAAGACACAAAATACAAAACAATGCTGTGCGTTTGCCCTATTGTTCCAGTTTGTAATGCTTTATAACTGTTTAAGTTTTAAAGAGAAAGCCAGGCCAACCATTTTCCACAAACTGAACTAAAAGTAAATGTCAGGTTTGCATTATGCATCTTCAGTTTCATACAAGTACAAATATTTAGCCACAAACTGAATAGTTTATCTCATGTATGATTTTACTTTTTTCTTTTCCAGAAATTTAACAACTACAATTAAATAAATAAATAAAAGTAAATAAATACATACAATTTTACATCATAAAAAAGATTGATTCATGCTCACCTTATAAGTGTAAGAGGAGATTTATTTTTGTTAAGGTTATTTAGGTAATTCAGGGTTCATTATTTTATAAATATATTCTTTATATTCTGATGTAAATCAGGGACTATAATGACACTAGTCAGTTTATCTGTAGTGATTAGTCTGTTTTAGATTGGGCGGAGTGATACGCCACAGTACGGCACTAGGTGCTGTGTTGATGTTCTAAAATCCTACACTGTTTTTCTTTTTCAGACCTGTCTGTACACAGGTTGTAGACATATTTTGCTCATACGTGCGGCGCTTTTTTTGTGTACTATATCGATGTTTTATTCCAATGATTATTGGTTGAGATGAGTTTAACTCCCCATACCACCTTAAAATGTTGCTATATGGTTCCCCTGTGTTTTCGCCATAATGAGTGATTATTTTCACCTGTGCTCATTACCACACCTGTGGTTATTTATACGGGTTCCTTTCCTCTGTATTGCTATTGCCCTGATGAAGGCCAGATAGGCCGAAACATGTTGGCAGCCCTCTTCTATTAGGGATCTTTGCTAAAAAATGTCATCTCAGTTTGGTCAACGAAAACGAAGACACATTATAGCAGAGTTTTTATTTTGTAATAAAAATTTTAGTCTGGTTTTTATTCATCTACGATATTGCATTATATATTTAATTCTCGTTATCGTCACATGACAGCATTTTCGTTGCATCTCGTCTCGTTTTCCTCAGGTGATAAAGGTTCGTTGACAACGATATTTAGTCAGAATTTAACTTTAGTCTCCAGTGAGCGTGATGATGGTGTCCATTGTTGGGGAGTCTGCGGTTATTGTGTGTTTTCATTTCATGCTGTTTTGGTGTCATTTTCTACGTCCAATCACGGCCTTTGGGGGAGAAAAATAGCAATCACTGCCTTTCAGGACAAAGCTCAGCTTTTCAGGGTTGTGTTTTCAGTTTCTTGCACTCTGGGCCCCATTTTCAAAAAAATAGTGTTTCAGGGATTCAAAAATGACCACATAGGCACGTATGGTTGCTTTTAAATCCTTCAATTTAAAACAGTGATTTCAAAGTGCGTGGGGGGTAGATAAAGGAATTTGAAGACCGTAAGATGAAAATCGCTCTGCATGCAGCTGTTTTTCTGTGATCTTCCAATCAGTTTTTCACAACTTGATGTGACGATGTCATTTTCTTGGCGAGGGAACCGCAGATACACGTATAAAACTTGAATTACATGAGAATTAAACCCACGTGAAGACATTTTCACGATGGTAGAGTCTGGATTGTGGAGTCACATTAAAGGTAAATCATGGTCGTGTATATGAGAAGGTAAACGTGATCTTCTAATAATCAGAGCTGGGTAGAGAAGCCAAAAATTGTACTCACGTAAAAGTACTGTTACTTCAGAATAATATGACTCAAGTAGAAAATGGTCATCCAAATAATTACTTGAGTAAAAGTAAAAAAGTACTTGGTGAAAAAACTACTCAAGTACTGAGTAATGGTCTGATTTATTTTTTTAACACAACCATTCAAACAGACAAAAGTACAAAATAATCATCTTCAGGTAAATTAAATCAATAAAATAATAAAATAAATTAAAATTAATAAAAAATAGCTTAAATTAGAATAATCTTAAAGTAAATTCAAGTACTTTAATAGATAATAAAATAATAACAGAATAAAAAAAGAAATTAAGCACAAGTAGCACAACATTTCCAGCCTTTGTACTTTTCTTTTTTAACCGGGCAGAACTAGAACAAACATGAACTCATAGAAACTCTGTGTGTGTTTGAGTCTGTGTAAATGTGACAAAACATGCAAAAACAAACATTTTTCCCAAAGAATCACTCAGTGATGTCATGAGATTGACGCGTACGTGGATAAAAGGGATAAAAGAAAAGTAAAAGCTCAACGTAGCCTAATGTAGCGGAGTAAGAGGAACAGTTTCTTCTTCACAAATCTACTCAAGTAAAAGTAATAAGTATAGTGATTCAAAACTACTCCTAAAAGTACAACATTTCCCAAAACGTACTCAAGTAAATGTAATGGAGTAAATGTAACTCGTTACTACCCAGCTCTGCTAATAATCCATTCATGCTCACCACTACCTGGTGAATTCACAGGCTAAACTACGTGGAGGCACTATGTGTGATATAATAGTTGAAAAAGAGGGTAAAATAACCAGTTGACCGATATAAGCTATACATTTTAGCCAATATATAACATATTGTCTATAGTTTTATATCAGTTTATGTTGTTAAGAAGTTTTGGACCTCAATGACTGTGTTTCCATGCATCAAAAACCCTTTTAAAACCCGAATATTAGCAATAACCCGGTTTTGCACGGCCATGTAAACAACAATAATCCCTTTGAATAACTGGAATTTGCATATTTGAGTTATTAAAAACACGAATATGACCCCTGGGTTACTCCTTTTCTAACTGAATATTGGGTCATGTAAACGCCAAACGGAATATCCCCATCAAACGGAACATGAATGCTCTGTTTTCTGCACAAGTTCTGTTCACAAGGAATCCTGGTCTTTTGAGTCCAGGAAGTTCTTATAAACACGGAGAAACCAAGACCAGGAGGAGACTAATCACTTCATAAATGTTATGAAGGATATGAACATTTCTGCATTTGTAGACGGTAGAAAGTACCGGGATAGAAGATTTACAAGTAGGTGAGAGAAAAGTTGTGCGAAGCAGCATTTGTTTTGAATTTGGATACAGGAAGAAGCAGAAATGACGGGAATTGCGTCATGATGTTCTCCGTGCGTCGCTGGTTTGATCCAGATATCCCAAATGATTAATTACCATGTAAACGGAATATTCTAAATGTTTCAGTAACCGGAATATTAGCAATAACCCCAATTTTGACTGCATGTAAACGTAGTCTGTGATGACTTCGCAGAAAGTAGAGACGTACATCTGTAAAAGGCAAACGTTCATGTTTGGTTCTGATTTCTGCTTTGAGGTTTTTTGTGGGGATTGAGGTAACTTTCTTTTGATGAGTAATTGATGGCTATTTGTGACTTGTTTATTTCAGTTTTAGGTTTCTTTATTTATTATTAAATTATTTATTTATTACTTCAGGTTAATTTTTGTTCTCCAAATTACATTTCACTTCGGGCCCCAGTCCAGTCAGAGACGGCCCTGGGTGAGAGTTGTTACATAACCATGAAAGTAACACTAACAATTTACTGCAAATGAAAACTTCTTCTGCCCAAAGAGGTTTAATCAATACTATTATGTTTTCATCTGGTGTTTAAATATATTTTATTGACTTTTAACAATTGTTATCCGGACAACTGTGGGATGGTAAATAAAGGTGTTATAAAGGTAATTATCTCCAACGGGACTCGTGAGCCGGAGCACTGAAGGTGTGGAGGCTGATCCGTATTAACATGCATGAATTTTACATCTGTGGACTTTTGTTGCTTCGACGTTAAGGCTTGACAAAATGACTCGTAGATCATCATAATAATACTGATCACGTTCATTTAAATCCTCCATATACAGCACTTCTAAGCAACCAGGCTGCACATACTGTACATCCTGGCAAGCTGGATTTCTGGCATTTTTGACATAATTTGTAGCTGATGGCAGGTAAAATAAATCCACAATATGTATTTTCTATAAGTTTTTATCTTTCTTTTTTTATTAAACACACTTGGTTCTTTGCAACATTTTGCGGACATTAGGTGCACCGCATTATAAGGTGCAACATCAGTGAACGGGTCTTTTATTCTACATGTGGCCGAATTGACTTTTTTCTCGAAATTGTATTTCATTTCATTTCATTTATTCCATTCATGGTATATATTCTTAATAATGTTGTACAAAATTCCATGAAGTAATCTCGACATTTCAACTTTTTTCTCGACTTTTTTCTCGACATTTCGACTTTTTTCTCGACATTTTGACTTTTTTCTCGACTTTTTTCTCGACATTTCGACTATTTTCTCGACTTTTTTCTGGACTTTTTTCTCGACATTTCAACTTTTTTCTCTAAATTGTATTTCAACATTATTCGCGACATTTCGACTTTTTTCTCGACATTTCGACTTTTTTCTCAAAGTGCAAAATAAAAAAAAATCTTCCCCTCTCAAATATATTTTCTCCTGCCTGGCCCTGATACTCTTCCGTACAAAGTAACTCATGTAACGAGACCACGGAGTTGTTGTCCCTCTAAGTCTGGTTTGATAATATTATCCTGAAATCAAATTCAATCTGCTATTTAGATTAGAAATCTTCAACTTTGGTTAAAACTTCACTTTACTTTGTGGGGAAAATATGGAGGGGAATTTTTCCAGCTTTTTTTTTTCTTCCTAGGAGGAAGAGACCCATGAATAGTCGTGAGCCTCATTACTTTGGTAAATGGGTAGATGCCCCCTGGCTTGTACTAGCCACAGTATTCCAGCTGCAGGAACAAATTGGTCTCCAAGGATTCCTAGATAGCTGCGTCTGTGTGTGTGTGTGTGTGTGTGTGTGTGTGTGTGTGTGTGTGTGTGTGTGTGTGTGTGTGTGTGAGATAGACCCTTAAAAGAATCAGAAACAATGATTGACAGAAAGCTATACAAATGTATAAAGTTATAAATAGGTTTATGGCGTAGCTAACGGTGCGCGAGAACACAAGCTGTTTATTTCCTTTAACATGTACAACAAACAGGACTTCTGTATACTGTAAATATAGCGTTAAAAGCAATCATTTTCTTTGCCCTAAAACATCTTTAGAACTCTTCAAACTTTCTACATAAACTGTCAGAACAGCTGGGGAAGAAGAAACACTTTTCTTTTCTTTTCTTTTCTTTTCTTTTCCACATTAATGCAGCAATGTTTATTAATGTGGCGGTTATCTCCTGACACAAAATTGCCATTGCAGTCATTAAAATAGACACAGTATTTCCATGATTTTGCAAACAATGAAAAGGTGGAATTATTCATACAAAGAAAAGCACAAATAGCAATTTACCCACTGGGCTTCAGACAAAAACAAAGCGAGAGGTGAAAGTAGTAATTCTTTATAGAAGCAAGCAATCATGTGAAATAATGCAGAATCAGGATATCTGTAACTCCGTTTCATCCAGAGGAATTTATACCGGCATTATTCCAGGAGATTTATTTTAAATATTAGTGTTTACCTGAAATGACAATATCATTGCATCCTTTTTAAAAAGAAGTGATTAGTTCCCCATTTTGTTAAGGATTTTTGCCCATGACATGATTTACACTAAAAATAATATACGTAGTGGTGGTAATGTTTTTAGCTTTGTAAGTAACAGTTTATAAGTTTTATTAAATAGCTTACAGAATAATATTTATAATGCTGAAAAAGGACAGAATTTAGACTAGAATTTTCACATCATTATTCAGCACATACATATATAAATTGAGCTTATCTATTAATTAATGACATATATACATGAACATTTAAGTTCAAGGTCAAATTTAACAATGGTGATCATAGTGGTTTACCGTCAACTCAGATTTAAAGCAACATAAGAACCATCTCTGAATAGTCTGAGAATCTGAGAATAGTTTAAGTCTAAAGTTCAGACAAAATATTCAAAAGGAAAAGAAAGTTGGGCTTGATGGCACAAAATCCACTAAATAGCTATCAAAATGTTTCAGATTTCTGCTGTGGTCAGTTTGGTGGCAGGACGATTACAGAAGATGGCATGTTAGAAACAGATTTATTGCTTTTGATAAACTCTCCTTATGTGCTACGGAAAAAAGTTCACTCCCTTCAGAATTCGCACGATGTGAAATGATACAATTTAGACCAAAAAGGTTTTTGAACATTTTTGTTCATTTTTGCTCTAAATTTGCACATTTTAACACAGGAGTCAATGGAGATTGAGAGACAGTTATGAAAATTACACTTGTTCGAAAAGAATATTCAATTCATCACAAAGTTTCGATTTTCTTTTGCGAAAAAGTGTGATGGAAATGTGACTGTTGGCACGTCTTTGGATTAATGAAACTTTCTATAATATGAGTACTTAAAATAATGAATTGTGCAAAACAAAAAAGGGAACAGACCAGATTGAGGCACATTTATCTAAAGCTGGGCAGACACTGTGCGATTATCGGCTCATTTTGAAACGATTTTCCAGTCGTGCGACTATTTTTTGGATCGGGCCGGATTTCAATCCAATCGTTGGTCGTGCCTCGTGCAGTAAACGTGGGGTAACGACGAGGGATTAACACCTCACGACGAGAGATTAACACCTCACGACGAGATTAACACCTCACGACGAGAGAGTAACACCTCACCACGAGAGATTAACGCCTCACGACGAGAGATTAACACCTCACGACGAGAGAGTAACACCTCACGACGAGAGAGTAACGCCTCACGACGAGAGATTAACGCCTCACGACGAGAGATTAACACCTCACCACGAGAGATTAACGCCTCACGACGAGAGATTAACACCTCACGACGAGAGAGTAACGCCTCACGACGAGAGATTAACGCCTCACGACGAGAGATTAACGCCTCACGACGAGAGATTAACGCCTCACGACGAGAGAGTAACACCTCACGACGAGAGAGTAACACCTCACGACGAGAGAGTAACACCTCACGACGAGAGATTAACACCTCACGACGAGAGATTAACACCTCACGACGAGAGATTAACACCTCACGACGAGCTCACGATCACGAATCGTGTGTTCGCAAGAAAATTAAACCTGTTTGAAATCCTGGTCGCTCCTCGTGAAGGAATCACAGTTGAAGCAGCTACGACCCAATTGGACTCATCCTTTGACAGAGAGCATGCACAATCTCTCATTTAACGTCAAAAACTATTATTTGTAGTTTAAAGTGTTGCAAATTCACATTACAAATCATGTTTTAATAGCAGAAAAAAGACAGCATTTCCCACGTCTGCCCAGCCAATTCCTTGTCCAATCACAACGTTGTCTAATCTTTTTTCATTTATCGCCACACAGAATGGCACAAATTGCCAAGGCAGCGCATTTGTTTTTGCTGAGCATCTTCGGTGTCTCCCTCTTTGGGGTTCCTCCTCTTCCACTTCTTTTTCACGTTGCAGTTCCAGTAACAGAAGTCCGACGTGAGGATTATGAACGTATAGTGCAGGGGTCGGCAACCCGCGGCTCTAGAGCTGCATGCAGCTCTTTAGCGCCGCCCTAGTGGCTCCTGGAAATTTTAAAAATGTTTGGCCTTTTTTTTTCCTTTTTTTCTTATTTTTTTTCTTTTTTCCTTTTTTTCTTCTTTTTTCTTCCTTTTTCCTTTCCTTTTTAATCTCAACATTTCGACTTTTTTCTCGAAGTGCATAATGAAAAAATAAATCTTCCCCCAGTTATAACTAATATAGATACATGCAGCATGTGTCGCCTTCATTCTAAGGCTTATACAAGACTTTTCATTTTTTGCAGCTCCAGACATATTTGTTTTTTGCGTTTTTGGTCCAATATGGCCCTTTCAACATTTTGGGTTGCCGACCCCTGGTATAGTGTGAGCAGACGGGTCGCATCATCAGAGCATAAATCGTGGGCTGTGAACTTTTCAACTCAGCGATCTAGTCGTGCAGTGTGAGATGGGGCTGAATCAAACGATTTTAAATATCGCACAGTGTCTGCCCAGCTTTATTCCAGCTGCCAAACATGAACAAGTGACACACATTTGATCATGCTTCCTAAAGATAGGATTCCAAATCCACATAGCAGGTTTGGATGTGACAGAAGAGCTACATAATCACTAATTAGCTGTGAACTCACTTCCTGTCTGGCAGCGCAGCTGTCAGTCTGTGATGCCCGACAGCTGAACGGCTGTGATGTCGGGCTGGAGAAATGGAGTGATTCAGCCGTTTACTGCCCTGGATGTGTGTTCACCGTCTCGTACCTGAACACCAGGGAACTTAATCATCCGGGATTGCAGTCAAAGTTTACAGGCAGGTTAAAATGCTGAGGTCAAAATGTTGTGTATGCATAAACAAAAAGAACGTCCAGGTTATAAAGGATTCCTTCGGAAGAGTATAAGGGCCAGGCAGGATAAAAATAAAAATAATATTTTAGAGGAGGAAGATTTTGTTTTTCATTTTGCACTTCGAGAAAAAAGTCTAAATGTCAAGAAAAAAGTTGAAATGTCGAGAAAAAAGTTGAAATTTCGAGAATAATGTTGAGGTACAATTTCAAGAAAAAAGTGGAAATGTTGAGAAAAAAGGCGAAATTTTGAATTTATTCACGAAATTTGTTATATTAAAATAAATATGATATATATTATATATTAAAAATGCATATATAGATGCCTTGGATTTTTACCAACATGATATTAACCATTTATATGCATGCAAAAACAAACAAAAAACTGAATTCCTGACGTTAGTCTGGAGCCGATCAAAAACACAACATTGACTGATTGTTATCGTACACTGTGTGCACAAATGTTTTTTGGCACGTTGGTAGTAGTTCCTCCCTTTGATGAAATATTCACATAGCAAGTATTCCAAGTTGCCCTGTTGTTGTCTTCTTTACTGAAATGTAACCAGACCTTTGAGCGTTTATATCGCTGGGGCGCCATGTTTACTATTGACTGCTGGTTTACACACACACACGGCTTACGTTTGCAAAGTTTGCAAACGATTCAGAGGAAGGGAAACACTGGGAGTTCTGACCAAGAACCGGTTCTCGATTCCCATCCCTAGTCACTAATCAACATTTATGTTTCATCCTCCACTATTTGTCACATGAAACAGATTCATTCTTTAATTCTGCAAACACATTTACAACATGATATTGGAACTGGAGCTGCCAGAGTTTGAATTCATGAATATGCTCATTTGAATATAATATCATCCTACAGAAATACATGCTGAGGGAAACAGTTGACAGTTACTGCAGACAAATCCAGAGAGTGAAATAAGACCTTCATTTCCTGTTTATTCTCAGCAGTCACATCTAAAACCACATAGAACACGTTAGCACTTCCACTTCCATCAGGCTGGAAACTCAAGTCACTTCTTTCATGCTGGAACTTGAACGTAAGATTTAAGTCACATTTGCTCCATTAATTGTTAAAGTAAACGACTCAAATTTACTGTGAGCTGTAAAGCAAACAAGCTTGAAATCTCTCACCAATGTCAGAAAATTGATTGTTTGAACACATTGTTGGGATGACTTAGACCATGACTACGTAATGTTTGATTATATGACCATTTCCTAGTGTTAAAAGGAGCGTATTCTGAAAAATGATACAATTTTCCATACTTGCGGGAACACCAACTTTACCCAACTTCGCATTATATTATATTTGCTGAACCTCAGAAATGGGTTGTATAAAAATGCATATACATGTACACATATATTTCTGATTTCCAATATATACGTCAATGAAAGGACAAGAATAACAGTAGATCTTGTCCTAAAAGGTTCTTTCAACCATTCAAAAAGCCACATAGACAAGACAGAAACTAATTAGAAGTATTAGAACATAACCCCAATTTGAAATTAATCAAAAATTTTGATGGAGGTTTTCTACAATTTGCTCCAGTCAGTAAAATTGCATAATTATGTTCATATCTACTAATTAAGAAAACTGAAGGAAGTAGACATGCAGGTTTTAATATAATTACCCATGTATTTACAGCTGGTTGATGACTATTGAGTTTAAGTTTTGGTTGAGTCACAAACTAAAGAGAATTGGTATTTGACAAAAAAAATGTTTACAAAAAGCTAAACTGAGACACTGGAAAAGAGAGAATTAAAGCTGCAAGCAGCGATGAACGGGCCCTCGCACCCTTGTGCACGTTCAGGCTGCAGTGGAAGCTTGTATGACTTGCATGTAGATTCTTCAGGCCTGGACATTTAGTGGATGAAACCACCCACGACTCTCTATATCAAACCATTCAAAAGTTATGGCAGAAAGTAGCAATTATCAGATATCGACCAATCAGATCAAGGGGCGGGGCTAATTTGCAGCAATTATGTTCAAGGACTCAAAACTAAGTCCGATGACACCACCCACGAGTCTTTATGTCAAACCATTCAAAAATAATGGCAGAAAGTCGGAACTATCAAATATGGACCAACCAGATGAAGGGGGGGCACATTTTTTGGCGTCTATCGTCGCCACTGTAACACTTTTGACTCAGAAAAGTAGTTGCAGGATGGAGACGCACATTTTGATGTATAACACACCTGGGTGCACGTTACGGTTCGGGCCGCATTAATTGCCGAAGGAATAGCGTAAATATCGTCAAAATTTCACGATTAATTCAAAATGGCCTACATCCTGTTCGGTTTGGGCCATGGCGTCAAGAGACTTTTCTTTAAGTTGTGACATGATACAGGTGTGTACCGATTTTCATGCATGTACGTCAAACTGTATTGTGGGGCTTGAGGTACAAAGTTTTCTAGGAGGCGCTGTTGAGCCATTAGGCCACGCCCATTAATGCAAACCATGAAATATCAAAGTTATCGCCAGGCCTGGCTTGGTGCAAAATTTGGTGACTTTTGGGGCACGTTTAGGGGGGCAAAAGGCGTGCAAAATTTGGTGACTGAAATAAATCGGTCTAAGCATCGTACCCTGCTGAACTCCATGGTAAAGTCTGGAAAGTGAGGAATACTTTTCATTTACATAAACAAATTGGAATCTTTCAGTTAAACATTACTTAAACCAGTCTAATGTAGTACCTTTATTCACAAACATGTTCAAGTCTCATATTAGCTGGGAGGGAATATGTCAAAACTCATAAAGATTGTGCTCTTGGTGACAAGTTTTTGATATTGGGCATGGTGTTAGTTATGGACATAAGTTTTTCAAAAACCACCGCAAACAAATCAGGATGGCCGCCTAGTGGCCAGTTTGCAAAGATTTAAATTGGCTCCCGCCGAAAAGACCAAAGGTCATATCTCAGCTTCTCTTAGTCCTAGATTGCTGTATATTGTCACTTTCGCTACTTTTCTGGTGCTAGGAATTCAATTCTGATATAAATTTCCTATTTCAAGGTCATGTTGAAGGTCAAATTTAATTTTCAATGTCATTTTTTGCACAAAAAACTCCACGTGTCTAGAATTAAGTCACATAGAAAGATTATATACGGCTCTAGACCCTATTTTCACCCCCAATGAATCATTTGGGATTTGTCATATTTGTACAAATTGTTACAGACCCAACTTGTTTTATACAAAAATACAATTATTGGATAATAACAGTTGATTTTCTTTTCACTAAAGGCTTATTTTCCTTTTCAGTAAAGCAAGTTTTCTTACTAAATAAATATGAGTCACTTGCAGACAAAAGATATAAGTCACATTGTTTTTTGAGGGTTATTTTTTATAGTTGTCAAATCCTGACAGGCAGGTTTTGTAGTCAGACTTATTGCAATCCTAAATCCACACAGGGTTGTGTGTTTAGTCGCTTCTGCTTTGCTTATTGTGTGTCTGATCCGTCTGTCTGCAAGTGAAAAGGTTTTCTTGAGAAGATTGTCTGTACTGTCTGTGGCTGAGGTCTCCATTAACACACAATGTGGGGGAAAAAAAGAACTATTCTCACCCACAACCTTCTTGTTAGTGTCTGTAAATATCTGTTGTGCCTGAACATATTCCTGACCCTCACGGTGAAATCTCCCGTTTGACTGAGAGGAACAGAAGGCTGCAGAATAAAGGGAAGCCGAAAGCAACCGAATTCTGATCGGCACACGTTTGACCAAGGCGGAGGAAAAACCCAGTTCTGCTTTCTCTCTGCAACGGTCCAACAAGTAATTAAAAAAAATTGAAACAATTTCCATGGAGACAGGAAAACGCACTCCGAGAGACATCTGTGATTTCATCTAGGGTCTACCCATCAATGGCAGTGTTGGCAGCCCGTCCGTAAGAAATTCAGTCAAATCTTGCAGAAGGGTGGCGTGCCAAGTTTATACTTGTTAAACAGTGTTTTTATTTTCTAAAAAGGAACACAGACGACCATTTTCAGCATTTTTCCCGCTTGAATTCTGAGTTGTTTAGCATTTCTGAGAGGATGTGTTGGTGATGGCTGATGAGAAGGTATGGAATTAACTGTCCTTTAAAATAACGTAGTCAAAGACTTCAGATTTGATCCTAAAGGCATCATTAGTGCAGTAGTATGTTGAGTGTTTTCAATAATCCATACAGGTTAGGGAGAGGAATGGAAGTTGAAATGTCGAGATTAATGTTGAAATACAATTTCGAGAATAAAGTCGAAATTTAGCCTTTTTTCTCAACATTTTAACTTTTTTCTTGACATTTCGACTTTTTTCTCAACATTTCGACTTTTTTCTTGAAATTGTACTTCAACATTAATCTCGACACTTCGACTTTCTCGACATTTCGACTTTTTTCTCGACCTTTCGACTTTTTTTTCAGAATATGCTCCTTTTAATATGAGTTTCCAGCCTGATGGGAGTGGAGGTGCTAACGTGTGCTTATGTGGTTTTGGAAGCAACTGCTGAGAATAAACAGGAAATTAAGGTCTTATTTCACCCTCTGGATTTGTCTGCAGTAACTGTCAACTGTTTCCCTTAGCATGTATTTCTGTAGGTTAATATTGTTCAAATGAGCATATTCATGAAATATTTACATTATATATATATTTTTTTTTTGTTCACACAACATTGCCAGGTGGGCAACGTTGGTGGCACCAGTTCCAATATCATGTTGTAAATGTGTTTGCAGAATTAGAGAATGAATCTGTTTCATGTGAAAAATAGTGGAGGATGAAACATAAACGTTGATTAGTGACTATGGATGGGAATCGAGAACCGGTTCTTGGTCAGAACTCCCAGTGTTTCCCTTCCTCTGAATCGTTTGCAAACTTTACAAACGTAAGCCGTGTGTGTGTAAGCCAGAGGTCAATAGTAAACATGGTGCCCCAGCGATATAAACGTTCAAAAGTCTGGTTACATTTAGGTAAAGAATACAACAGGGCAACTTGGAATACTCGCCACGTGAGTATTTCGTCAAAGGCAGGAACTACTACCAACGTGCAAAAAACATTTGTGCACACAGTGTACAATAACAATCAATCAATGTTGTGTTTTTGATCCGCTACAGACCAACGTCAGTAACTCTTTTTTTTTTGCCTGCATATATATTAATGGTTAATACCATGTTGGTAAAAATCTAAGGCATCTATATATGCATTTTTAATATATAATATATATCATATTTATTTTAATATAACCAACTTCGTGAATAAAGTCGAAACTTCTTAACATTTCAACTTTATTCACAACATTTTGATTTTTTCTCAACATTTCCACTTTTTTCTCGAAATTGTATTTCAACATTATTCTCGATATTTCGACTTTTTTCTCGACATTTCAACTTTTTTCTCGACATTTAGACTTTTTTCTCGAAGTGCATGAAAAGTGCAATGAAAAAATTTTTTCCTCCCGGCCCTAATACTCTTCCGTATCTTTTAAATGTCTTTTCAACCAAAACATGTTTGCTGGGTATGACAAGATGCCCGTCTGAATACATCTGCCTTTTGCTCACTGAGCCAGTCTTCATTTACACAAAGTTTTACTTGATACAAAAACCCTGAAAATTAAAATAACTTCTGGTGACAAGGTGTAAACGTGTCTTTTATTTTTTCTTCCCATAACTGTCACTGAAGTAGCGTATGAGCGTCAGAGGAGCTGCTTACTGGCAGACACAGGGATGTGGTTGCCCTTGGCAACTCCCTTGTGGGAAAGCTACAATCAGTGCGTTTACATGGGAAGTTTAATTCCTCTTTAATTCAGAATTAAAATTAAATCCGATTTAAAATGAGTAAAAATTACCATGTAAATACCTAATTCCGAATGAAAATGGCCATTCTGAATTAAACTTAAAGGAGCTGTCTGTAAGAAATGTCCAAAACTGGTACTGCAGTCACTTTCAAAATATTGTTGAGCGGCGTGTACCCTCCCCCTCCTCCCCCCGACCAGAGGTTGCCAGGTAGGCTGCAGAATGCAGCAGGAACGTAGGCTGCCATGGCTGCGATAATTAGAGCCGAGCTGGCAACCCGGATGCCGAAACAATACTGACTTGGTGATTGGGAGATAGGTGGAGGGTGGAGCTTCAGAAACAATACTGACTTGGTGATTGGGAGATAGGTGGAGGGTGGAGCTTCAGAAACAATACTGACTTGGTGATTGGGAGATAGGTGGAGGGTGGAGCTTCAGAAACAATACTGACTTGGTGATTGGGAGATAGGTGGAGGGTGGAGCTTCAGAAACAATACTGACTAGGTGATTGGGAGATAGGTGGAGGGTGGAGCTTCAGAAACAATACTGACTTGGTGATTGGGAGATAGGTGGAGGGTGGAGCTTCAGAAACAATACTGACTAGGTGATTGGGAGATAGGTGGAGGGTGGAGCTTCAGAAACAATACTGACTTGGTGATTGGGAGATAGGTGGAGGGTGGAGCTTCAGAAACAATACTGACTTGGTGATTGGGAGATAGGTGGAGGGTGGAGCTTCAGAAACAATACTGACTTGGTGATTGGGAGACAGGTGGAGGGTGGAGCTTCAGAAACAATACTGACTTGGTGATTGGGAGATAGGTGGAGGGTGGAGCTTCAGAAACAATACTGACTTGGTGATTGGGAGATAGGTGGAGGGTGGAGCTTCAGAAACAATACTGACTTGGTGATTGGGAGATAGGTGGAGGGTGGAGCTTCAGGCCAAAACAAAAAATGACAACATAAACATCAGTTGAGGGCTGCAACTCCTCTTTTTAAACTGGAATATCCTGGCTTGAGTGCTGTTGTCAGTGACATAAGTATTTGAAATGAACATGATTTTTAAATGTCTGTTGACATATCGGGGTCATTTTATGGTTCGTTTTATTATTGCTCTTACATACAGCTCCTTTAATTCCGAAGTAAGTGACTGGTTTATTCCGATTTTAAATCCGAATAGAATAATTCCTCGATCATGTAAACACTCATTCCACTTTAAATTAATTATTTCTTTCTGCTCGTTCCCTCACCCGTCTGTCTCCATGACGCTTATATTCTGCACTGGGCTGGTTTTCCAAACAAAGTTTCAAGATGGCAGCACGCAGTAAACGCTGGTCAAGAGCAGAGACCATTTATTTAATAAATAGCTTGGAGGACCTGGTAATAATTAAAAGAACAGATGGAAACAGGAAACATCAAATTGTGAGCTTTTCAAAGTTGTAGCGGCTAAATTTGTTTTCTTCCGGTAGATGTAACTTCCGGTCCCCCCCCTATCCAATCAGAACATTCCCAACCCCCAGACCTGTAGAGGAATTGGATAAAGCCGATCAAACCTGTTTTCCATGTAAACCTCAATTCGGAATTACTATTTCCATGTAAACTCGAAGGAAAATAGTTGAATTCTGAATTATTTAATTCGGAATAATTAATTACGAGTTAAAAAACACCATGTAACCGTGGCCAAAGATACTCTATACAGAAGATAGCGCATTACCGTTACTGCCAATGGTATGAAATGGTATCCACTTCCTGTCGCCGCCCCTCTCCCCACATCGTTTTGGTACATACAACACTAGATACAGTACAACTTTCTTCCAAAAAGACTTAAATAATAAAAATAACAGTATTATTAAGCAAAGAAGCAAGTTTTATTTTAGTTTTAAACTTCATTTTATCCGATGGGAAAACGATGAGAGCCAAATCTGGCGAGAGTGTGTTGCCCAGACAGAGACAGGTCTCAAACAAAGTTCATTTTCTCCTAATCTGTCGGTCTGAAAATTGCCATTTTGGTGTCAGAAGGTTCAGAAGGTTTGTGGCTTTTGAAAAATGGATCCCATATTTACTTAGGTTACTATGGGGCGAAGGAATTGGTAATAATCTGTGCTCACGTTCACTTTTCCCATAGGACTCAATAGACTGTATGGTGATCAGAAATAACACGAAAAGCTCGGCCGCAAGTCCGCGTCACAGGTCAGGAGAATAAATGCAAAGAAAAAAAAAAATCTAACGTATACATTTTTGAGAAGCTGCGACCCCCCTGAGGCTGAGACGAGCAAGCGATCGCTTTGTCCCAGATATTTTCCCCTTTGGCTTGAGAGAAAACGGGAGGTGGGGGTGCATTCATGAGGGGTTATTCTTATATAATAACTCTGAAATCATGTAAAAGTCTCCTTTTGTCTTTACTCATGAACTTTGGGATGATTCTAATGCCCGTTGTCAGAGCGGTGAGTGATTACGGCGCCCCGGGTCCCGTTCCTGATGGGGGGATGGAAAGGAAAGGAGGAGAGAGAGACGCATTCAAGGAGAGTCATCATTTATCCTCATGTAATCACCCTGGAATCAAGGTGCTGAAATATCCGCTCTCGGGCTGAGAGGAGAAGGAGAAAAGCCCCTGAAGGACTGTCTCAAACAAATGCTGACTGGGGAACGAGAGGACGGAGGAAGAGACACGGAAACGTGGAATGGAGAGACGAGTGGGGGGAGAAGTCGATCCAAAGTCAAGCCGCTTTAAAGGAGATGGTTTAATGAACAGTTGGATACAATTATTAATCAGCAGACACTGATGAAGGGAGGGATGGAGTAGGAAGAGCATGAATAAGAGACTGTGACAACAAACTCTCATCAAACGGCCATTTTAAAGTGTTTTGAGGACTGGCAATGTCAGGACAATAAACTAAGATTAATTCAAGTTTATCGTCCGTCCTCATCATAATGGAGGAGCTAATGTCCGTGGGCTGGCCGGTGTTCTGTCCATCCATGCTGCCCGTCCAGAACTGCTACTTTGTGCTTCTGTGCACAGTCGGTTTTCAAAGTTTGATTGCCACGCCCATAATTTCTTGCATCCCTTCAGTCCACGCTAGGGGTGGGACAATACGGTAACTCATGATTCAATACTGTGGCGATATTAGCCCACGATAACGATAATATCACGATACACGATATCTACGATATTCGATATATTGTAAGAAATTTCATCAACGATATATAACGATATATGTGACTGAAAAAGAAAAAATACCCATAAAAAGGAAAAAGTCTGTAGTTATGCATTTATTCAATGCCAAAACTTCATACAATGTACAAAGAAAGTGCATTTGTATAGTACCTCACTGTCTCCTAGTCTTGTAAATGTAAACACTGAACAGCTGGACAAATTAAAGTGCATGAATATTAATAACATGTTTTATATAAACCAGGACAGTCACTGCTTTGTTTCAATACTGAAAAGTCAGTAAGAAACTTAATTTTGCATATAGTACCTCACTGCCTACTAGGCTTGTAAATGTGAACACTGAACAGCTGGACAAATTAAAGTGCATGAACAATAGTGCGGTGACAACCGCGTAAATCCATGATGTGTGTTGTAATAAAATATCGATATTTGCCGTCAGTCTATCGATTATTTATTGCGACAAAGAGTGCAACAATATATTGCAGTATCAATTTTTTTTCCCCCACTAGTCCACGCTGCTGTTAACGATGACTAACATCCTCAAAGTCCCTAAGAATATATATATTTATATATATACAAACCAGCAGAGATAATTTTAGATATTTTGCGGCGCATTATCGGGCCAGCAGAGATCATTTTAGATGCTTCCCGTGCCCAGATTTCTCCTTTTCTCTCTAAAAATCTGTTTTGCGGCGCAGTATCAGTTCAGTGTTAGCCTAACTCTGTTAATAAGCTGATAAATTGAGGTGTAAGTATGCTGACATTCATCCTGCAGTGGCAGTGAGTTGATTAGTGTCTTACCTGAATGCATTAAGTGACGGGAGCATGATTTGATAGGACGTTACTGGACTATCAAATTATGCTACCCCTGAAATATTGATTTAAAATTGAAAATATGGAATTTTGAGTATTTGATCCTTCAAAATACACGACCCATGACATGAATTGCATTACACTTTTTGAACATTATACGATAAAGAGAAGAAAAAAAACTATTCTATGGCTTTATTTGATATTCATTCAGCCATTGGCCTTTAATTAACCAGGCAGGTCATTAAGAACATTCTTATTTACAATGACGGCCTGTCAAGAGACAATGAAGTGGGCTAGGGAGTAAAACACAGTAAAATTGTAGCTCTACAAAGGCAGAAAACCATCAGGTAGCATTTTTTGGTAGGGTAGCAACAATCGATAGACAGACCCTATCGGTTTATGCGGCGGTAGCATTTTTCGTCGAAGCAGCAGAAATGGACAGAACACTTTTTCAAGGGAAGGGCTGCTGCTGCAGGTGTCTGCGCTTTTCACCGCCTGCAACTGTGTCATGCATATTATTTCAGTTTGCACTGAAGTATTTGAGACATTTCTGTCCAAATTAGTTCTTTTCATCTTCTAAATGCATGCATTGAAAATTCTCTTTTCATGTTTTTTTTCTTCTCCCCCCCCTCCTGCAGTAATTCCCTCCCCCCTTTCTGCCAAATGAGAAGTTTAGCTAACACATCCAGCACTAATCTCAGGACCATTACAGGCATCGCCGGGATGAAAGAGAAGTGAGGGCGCTGATAAAAGCACCGAGGGGCCGCTGCTTCTCCTCCAGTGTCCACTGATGAGCCCGTTTTCAAGATGTTTGACTTGATCATTAAGCAGAAAAATAAATCCAGAATCATCTTCTCTTTTATTCACCTGCACTTGAAGGCAGAGGCTCGTGAGTTGCACATATTTCTTAATTCAACATTACCTCTGCAGGACGCACACACACACACACACACACTTACTCCTATATGTGCACTTCTTAAGCGCATGTGTGACTTTGATAGGAAATGAATATTTAAGCACTGAGCCGCAGGTGTAGGAACCGCAGCCATTTCTTGAGTCTTCTTCAGCACATCATTTATTTACTGGTTTGAGGCTTCAAAGTGGAGCTTAAACATCATTATTTCCTCTCTATGTTCTCTTTAATCAGGCGCATCATCTCTTCCAGGCTGTTCTCTACTTTCCTCTCCGTATAGCTCACAGGTGCAGCCAGGAGCTTTTTTCTTTAAGCCTCGACTGGATGGAGTTGCCAGAACAAGGATGGTTTTTTGAAAACACATTAATGCGAAGCGCAAGCACTGTTTGCATGTATAAATGTACGTGTGAGCAGAAGTTCAGATAGCCTGCTGATGGGTTTTGATGTTACCTTGAGTGACACAAGGGAGCGTTTCAGGAGAGGAAGGGTAATGCTGCTGACACAGTAGTTTGAGGCAACTTTCCTCCTTTCTTACACTTCTTTTTAAAGTCTTTGCCTATCATTTCTGTCTACAGCCCTAAATCGCAGCTCAAAAAAATTGAGAAAAGGTAAAAAAAAACATGCTTCTCTTAGAAGATGGGAAGGGGGAAAAAAAAGAAAATGGGAGGCAGAGCGGTGGCAGCCGAGGGGAACGGAGAAAGGAAACGGGTAAAGTTTTATTCTAATGCATGACGGTGGGAGTTGGAGGTCACTGCGGTACTCAAGGTCTGGGAGTAAACGCAGCGGACAAACACTCGGCCATAATCAACTCACACTGTCAGATACACTAAGCTCGGCTTTGTGACACGAGCGGCTAAGGAAGGCTGACGAGGAAGAGAAGGAAAAAGCGTCTCAGACATTCAAGTGGAGCCTCTTACGATGCTTTTATGCTGGAACATTATCCAGTATTGAAAGCCTTTGAATATGCAAAAGAGGACCTTTAACATTTGCATTTAATTTGAGTAATGATGACGTCTTCCATCGGTGGGATCACAATCAACAGCTGACATTCACGGTGCCTTTCTAGAAGGGCGGTACAACGTGAACAAAGGAGACTGCTGAAGGTTTCACAAAAAGCGTGTCAGGTTCTCATTTATGGAAATAGTGAAAAAAAAAACAATATTTGGAAAGATCATTCCAAGAGGAAAGTGTCTAACAGTCTCCAGGTTCACAAAGGTGCCGCAATGAGAAGGACACTTTTCAAAACTTTAGAACTGCTTGTGTAAAAGTTGATAAAAAATCATCTGAACAGACCAGACAGCTGTTGGAAAATGTTATGTGGGGGGTTGACCAAAAGAAGATTATTGTTGAAGAATATTATCAAAACCAGTTCAGAGTCCGCTGTGGTGTAGTGAGTTTTATTCAGTAAGCCAGCGGTGAGCAGACCTACGTAGAGCGTGTCTGAGTTGATGTGCCGACCCAGAGTGGTTGGAATCATGACTCTTTATACAGTAAGTTCAAAGCACAAAAGGCAGGAATAAACAAGTCAAGTGAGAGACAAAAACAATTTACAGTCAGATGTGATCTGTGGCCAAATGCCTTTATCGGGCATTTGGCATGACTGTCACTAAGTTGTAAATTACCCCATAGGGTGTTCTCGTGATTCAAGTCTGTGGCCAAATGAGTTGGTATTAACATATCAGTCAGTCAGGAACTTCATCATGTGGCATTCCCGTGGTTCAAGTCTTTGTTGAAGCGAGTTCCAAGGTGTCGCCTCTGCAGGGGGTAGGAAGCTGGAGTTTCACGTCAGCCACGGTGTTACAATGCCTCATCAGTGTGAAAAAAAGGAAAATATTAAGAAGAGAAAACATTAAGAGAAGACAGCTATTCGGTTAGTAAAACAATGGCAAGGACGAGTGTCCAGATCGCATAAGTTGGCAACAGGGGTGCCACAGGGATCGGTGCTTTGCCCTCTTCTCTTGTCACTATGGAGCAGGGGTGTCCAAAGTCGGTCCTCGAGGGCCGGTGTCCTGCATGTTTTAGATGTGTCCCTTTTTTTATCAAACCGTGATACAAGGAGCTTGGTCATCAACAGATCTATCCAGACTTTGATGACAAGGTGGTGACGACCGTTAATTTGAATCAGGTTTTGATGCAGGGAAACAACTAAAACATGCAGGACACCAGCCCTCGAGGACCGACTTTGGACATCCCTGCTATAGAGGGTTTGCATTGACGTCACTTCCCCACTGGACCAGCCCCCTTACTGGCACTGAGTGGCAAAACATCAGCAAAAACAGCTGCAACTAGTGGAGAAGACGGGATAACAGCTGATTATCGGCTTAAATTAAAGGCAGGTGGACTTGACAGTGACCCGTACAGTTACCCCAAGAACCAGTGGTCCATGGACATTAATATTTGGTACAGTTACCAAGAACCAGTGGTCCATGGACATTAATATTTGGTACAGTTACCAAGAACCAGTGGTCCATGGACATTAATATTTGGTACAGTTACCAAGAACCAGTGGTCCATGGACATTAATATTTGGTACAGTTACCAAGAACCAGTGGTCCATGGACATTAATATTTGGTACAGTTACCAAGAACCAGTGGTCCATGGACATTAATATTTGCCCACGAATCCAGTTTCCTGATATTTATATGAACTTAATTTATACGCCGGGGAAATACACGAAGCAAAGCTTGAAGGCTTACAAAGGTTTTGACGCTTGGTCCGACTTCAAGGCAGGATTTGTTGTAGAAATTAAAGTGATGAGGACACGGAACTTTATGATTTGACCGTTTAACGTTAGCTACCCAAAAATCCAACATCACCTGATACAAAATGGGAACCACAAATCCACGTTTCGGTGTCTGGAATCCAGTTGTTTCTCTGAATTGCAGCGATCCATTTGTCTCTCTTAAATTATTTTTCGGCAGTCTGTAAAACGATAACTCCGATTTCTTGCTAAATCTATGAGTAGAGTCGATCGCACAACAGCTCTTTCCCATTTTAGATGTTTTCCAGTTGCTCAAACTGAAAGTTTACGCTGCCACTCAGTCTTTCTGACACTCAGTCTTTCTGACACTCAGCGACAATGCTGAGAAAATTAAAGTAGTAGTAGTAAAACTGCATGGTGGTGGTACCATGGTTTGGGCCAGTTTCACTACATTTGGGCTTGAATGACTCTCATCATAGATCAGATAGTGAATTCTGTTTTGTGGCACTAAGTTCTGGGGGAAACTATCCAAACAACTTCCTATGCATTGGATTCATTTCCACTGTTTTTTTTGTTTTTTTTTTAAACTCTGATCCATTTTAAGAATGGGCATTATATAAAAACAATTATAGTGAATTAATGGGAGTAGATATTGTTTTAGTATTTAATTAGATTTGTATTGAACTGTTTTCTTTCTGTGTAAAGTGAACTGAAGTGACTTTTGGTCTGAACCGAATTGAAAATAGAGTCAAGCAGCGATATAACAACCCTAGTGGTGCGAGTTTCTCTAAAAATGAATGGTTAGTTAGAAAAAGTTGTTGTTTTTTCATTCCCCTGTTAAATCTGCAACTTTAATGATATATAAATGTTACAGAACAACCTGAATTAAGCAGCTTGTACGAAGAAACCAAACAACATCCAAGAGTTTAAGTTGTTCTACTGTGGAATGCAATAAATTATTCAAAGCTTATCTGCGCTACCGACCACAAGTTTTTGAAAATATTTCAGCTTTTTGAAAGGAAAGGTCTTCGAAATTTTGCCTCTCAGATGAATAATTTTCCACCATAAATAAATTACAAATTGTAATGTAATTATTTACTTGGTTCTTTTTATCCACTTTTGGGACTTTTTTTGTAACGGATGCATTTATTGACACTTACAGAAATCTGCAGGCGCCGCTGTTATGGGACGGGCTCGTCATACGACGGGTAATAATGGAAAACACATCCTGCACCTGCGCTTGTTAATTCGTTTCTGCTGAAGCAGAAATAGCGTACTGTGCAGCCAAAAGAGACTCACGCAACCTAAACAAACCTGTTTTAACGCAGATTCTCGTTGAGAGATCAGAATAATTATTTTTCTACAGTTTTCCTTCTTTTGAAACTCCACAGCATCATTAATCCCTGGTGTTAAAAAGACCCCATTACCCAAGAGCACAGGGACATGGAGTCTGTAAGAAAGTAGGAGGAAATCGGTTTATTTTCATCCTAAAACCTGTACTTGACATCATAAAAGCACAAAGAAGATGTTTGTTTGCAAATTGATTGCCCTCAATGTCTTTATTTGACTAAACAAACATCTAGATTTTTGCATTCGTCCTGAGTAAGAGCTGAAGGATAACCTCTCTTTTGTCAGTTCATTTGTCTTACCTCTTTACAGACATCGTGTATTTCATAAGAGCTGTTATTCAACTCTCTGTTTGTCCAATCAGTGCAAACGAACCCGTGGCTCCCATAACTTTACCTTTATAGTTGGCGTGTGCAGCGGGAGCAGTTGCAAATGCCTCGTGTTGCCCTACTTTTTGGCAGACACACTGTTTTCCTTTAATTATGTCCCCCTGCCTGCTCACAAACAACCTAACAAGGTATGATATACGTCTCTCGCACAACTTAAATTACACTTGCACTTGTCTTGCACAAATAACCACCTGAAAGAGTCACATAGCAACAGTTTTCCTCTTAAATATGAGAGGAATGATTTGATGAGGCTCGTGAACCTTTGAGTAGCCGGTATTGATGTTATCTATATTCATCCGGGCTCGTCGCAGATACATTCATTGGATCAGGAAATGTCATTGTATTTCATTAGCATTTATACATGAGTGAACTATGTGGTGTCTTGGCCACAGATGAGGGACAATCCTTCTCTTGCAAAGCCCGACAGCGCCCCCAAGTGGACTCTCGGGGAATTACACTTGTGTCAAAACAGACAGTTTTGTTTTGTTTTTTAATTGACAGATATATACAGAAAAGCTACAAAGCTTCAGGATAAACTGCAGTTACAAATTAACAGAGGTGTCAATTAACGAAGTACAAATACTTCGTTACCTTACTTAAGTAGAAATTTTGGTTATCTATACTTCACTGGAGTAATTATTTTTCAGACGACTTTTTACTTTTACTCCTTACATTTTCAAGCAATTATCTGTACTTTTTACTCCTTACATTTTAAAAACAGCCTTGTTACTCTATTTCATTTCGGCCTCTAAAAAAAAAACTATCCAGTTAAATTGCTCCATCCGGATAGAGTGAATTTGGTTGTGGTTGTTTCAGATGTTCTTGTCCAGTTTTGTTCTTACATCCGTTCCCTCAGATTCCTGCAACTAAACTTGGATGTACATTCCAATAAAGGTTAGCATAAATGATAATATGCCTCTGAAGTTTGACTTTTTGCACCATTACAATACTTATAGGCAACTAGTCATCATATCTGCTGCTCTCTGAAACACATGTTAATGCTCAATAGTACACATATATGCTTCTTTAATATATTTGCATTATATTAAGATACATTCATTTTCACTGGCTTTTGTCCTTAATGGCTTTTTTCCCCCCTTACATTACTTTTACTTTTATACTTTAAGCAGTTTTGAAACCAGTACTTTTATACTTTTACTTGAGTAAAAAACTTCTACAGGAGTATTTTTAAACTCTAGTGTCTATACTTCTAGCTGAGTAATGAATGTGAATACTTTTGACACCACTGCAAATTAAGGACAGTAAATTATATGTTAAAATAAAATACAAGGCTTGAGGTTTAATGCGGAAAATAAATTAAAACAAAAGATCAGGAAATTTTTTTTTTTTTTTTACATACCGGTAGGCTTCTTGTTTTACCCGCTTTGGGGTTTATGTTGTTTAAGACTGTCTGAATATGATATTAATATAGCTTTGGGAACAATTATATTCCACGTTGGCTAGCAAATTTAGTACAGTGAATATGATATTTAGCAATAATTAAGAGAAGGTTGATTAAATATACTTTGTCTGGGCTTGTCATATCATTTTTTTGATACACCAAATAGTACATGTTGAATGCTCAACTTAAAGGAAGAATCAACTTTAACTTTAAGGTCAATCCAAAGAACATGAGTATATGTGCAATTCCAGAATAAGTGAGATATTGTGTGTGTCAATGTTTATCTTATATTCAATAAGATTGGTCTTGACTGGATAGCATCTATGAAGTATTTTATTAGTAACCTCTCTTACTTTGTTTTTAATAATACATTTTCTTGACAAGACCCATGTGTTTTTTCAATCTATCTCAAAAGTGATTCCAATAGAAAACTGCTGCAGGTTTAGAAACAATATCTCTCTGTGTGATATATATCTAATGCAGTGATTCGTAAAGGTCACTTAGTAAAGGACAAATATTACCAACATATATGTCATCAGGATTCAACCTTGGAATATTACAATTTTTACCTTTAGGAGCAAAACACAGTAACTTTCTAGCAGCGTCTGGTGTTGCATCAAACACAGTTGAATATTCTCTAGCAGTAACAGGAAAACCATAGATTGAGAGAGAACAGAAGAGTAATTAGTCTGTGGTTGTTTAGGACCAAGGCAGTGTCTTCTCTCCAGTAGGATTCACCTGATGACACGGTTTCTCTCATCTATCCGGCCACGACATGCATGTTTTTGGATTCCAGCTAACAGAACTAGGACATTGGAACCACTTACAGAATCATGCTGCAGGTTTGTTTTTATGATTGATTTGATTTTTATTTTGTACATGTCAAAGACAACAATTAAAAGAGAAGATAAGAAACAAAACAAAGCAAACAAAAAAAAACAAAGAATTCCATACTTCTTAATATCTTAATTTACATGTGCAAAAAGGAGTAGGAAGAAGTGTAAACTTATTTAATCCTACCCCCATTCACTAATCATGTATTAACAAGTATTTATAATAACTAACTATACTATAATTATACTCACACACTGTACACTTACCTATACATACATACACATAGTTGAATATTTCTATATATTTGTACACACATGCCCTTATAAATATTTATATAAATAAACTTATTTACACCATACTATCTCTATATTAACTCCATCTGCTCTATATCTATATATATCTAGATACACACATATACACATATACATAAGCCTACATACATACATACATACTAGACAGACAGACAGACAGACAGATATACATACATACACATATATATATATATATATATATATATATATACACACATACATACATACATACACACACACCTGCCCATTTCTGTACATAAATATAAATAAATCTACCCCTTCACCCAATAGTGTTATATCAGGCCCCTAAAGCCGCTAAACCCCTTCCTCTCTGTACCTTGTGAAAATCATGTTTTTATATTTAGGGCCCGAGCACCTTCAGTGCGAAGGCCCTATTGTATCTGTAGGAATTTTTCTTTCTTTCTTTTTTCTTCTGACGAAAGGAGGGCCTTTTTGCCCCCCTAAACGTGCCCAAAAAGTCACCAAATTTTGCACGCAAGTCAGGCCTGGCGAAAAAATTTTTTTTTGCATTAATGGGTGTGGCAAAATGGCTCAACAGCGCCCCCTTGAAAACTTTGTGCCTCAAGCCCCACGATACGGTTTGACGTACATGCACGAAAATCGGTACACACCTGTATCATGGGACAACTTAAAGAAAAGTCTCTTGGAGCCATGGCCGAAACCGAACAGGATGTCGGCCATTTTGAATAAATTGTGTCATTTTGGCGAAATTTATGCCATTCCTTCGGCAGTTAATTCAGCCCGAACCGTAACGTGCACCCAGGTGTGTTATACATCAAAATGTGCGTCTCCATCCTGCGACTACATGCATTACTTTTCTCTTTCAAAAGTGTTACCGTGGCGACGCTAGACGCCAACAAGCGCACCCCCTCTTCATCTGATTGGTCCATATTTGACAGTTCCCCAAAAGGCACCAAATTTTGCATGCAACCCAGGCCTGGCGATAAATTTGATATTTCATGGTTTGCATTAATGGGCGTGGCAAAATGGCTCAACAGCGCCCCCCGGAAAACTTTGTGCCTCAAGCCCCACAATACGGTTTGATGTACATGCACGAAAATCGCTACACACCTGTATCATGGCACAACTTAAAGAAAAGTCTCTTGGAGCCATGGCCGAAACCGAACAGGATGTCGGCCATTTTGAATAAATTGTGTCATTTTGGCGAAATTTATGCCATTCCTTCGGCAGTTAATTCAGCCCGAACCGTAACGTGCACCCAGGTGTGTTATACATCAAAATGTGCGTCTACATCCTGCGACACCACGCATTACTTTTCTCTTTCAAAAGTGTTACCGTGGCGACGCTAGACACCAAAAGGCACCCTTCATGTGATTGGTCCATATTTGATAGTTCTCCAAAAGTCACCAAATTTTGCATGCAAGCCAGACTTGGCGATAAATTTGATATTTCATGCTTTGCATTAATGGGCGTGGCCTAACGGCTCAACAGCGCCCCCTAGAATACTTTTATCTGTCATAACTTTTGAATGGTTTGACATAGGAAGTTGTGGGTGGTGTCATGGGACTCTGTAATGAGTCCTTAAGCTTCGTTGGCCTGAATTAGCCCCGCCCCTTCTTCTGATTGGTTGTCCCGATTTTCTGCTATAACTTTTGAATGGTTTGACATAGGAAGTCGTGGGTGGTGTCATGGGACTCTGTAATGAGTTCTTAAGCTTCGTTGGCCTTAATTAGCCCCGCCCCTTCTTCTGATTGGTTGTCCCGATTTTCTGCTATAACTTTGGAATGGTTTGACATAGAGAGTCGTGGGTGGTGTCATCAGATTCTTTATGGAGTCCTTGACCTTCATTGGCCTGAATTAGTCCCGCCCCTTCTTCTGATTACAAATATTAAAAAAATTAGAAAAAAAAAGTTCCAGACATTTTATCGCTATGTTGGTCTCTATGATGTTTTACCTGCATCATGTGATTTTATTGTTGATAATTTTAACAGGAAACTAGAATCCACTCTGAACTCAGTTGCTCCACTTTTAACAAAAACCATAAAAAACTAAGCCTACACCCCCATGGAGAACTGAGGAAGTCAAAAAATCAAAAAGAAAATGCAGGAGTGCTGAGAGAAGGTGGAGAAAAAGCAAACTTACAATACATTATCAGATATTTCGTAATCAACTCAAATCCTACAATAAAACCGTCAAACAAGCAAGAATTGCCCATTTCTCAAAACTCATTACAGACAATAAAAACAATTCTAAATTTCTTTTCTCCACCTTCAATCTTTTAACAAATGTACATTTTAAGAATTCCTCACAACCACCAACAGACAATCTTTGTGAGGATTTTGCAGACCACTTCAGAAGTAAAATTGACAACATTAGGTCCAGTCTTTTACCACATCAAAATGTCATTTTTAACACATCTGGACAGTTGCTTTTACCCGAGGAAACACTGGAGAGTTTTGCCCTGGTTGATGCGAGGACACTTGGTCGAGTTTTCTCTCAGGTAAACCCAACAACCTGCCTTTTAGATCCCATTCCCACATCACTTTTAAAGACATTTTATGAATTCTTTGAGGAACATATTTTAAATATAGTAAATTACTCTCTTCAGACGGGTGTCTTCCCTGCCGCCTTTAAAATGGCGGTGGTGAAGCCCCTTCTGAAGAAGAGTAATTTAGATCACAGCATTTTTAATAACTACAGACCTGTATCCAACTTACCCTTTTTAAGTAAGATTTTAGAAAAGCTGGTTTTTAACCAAGTAAATTATTTTTTAATAAGAAAAAATATTTCAGAGAAATTTCAGTCTGGCTTTAGGATGAACCACAGCACCGAGACAGCCCTTTTAAAGATTTTAAATGACATCAGGTGCAATTTAGATAACCGCAAACTGACAGTCTTGGTTCTACTGGATCTTAGTGCCGCCTTCGATACAGTAGACCATCACATTTTATTAAACAGACTGAAGCACCTGGTGGGCCTCTCTGGTGCTGTTTTTAACTGGTTCCGCTCCTATCTCACAGATCGATCTTTCTTTGTAAGTTTGGATACATGTTCCTCCAGAATGCATGAAATTAAGTGTGGGGTCCCCCAAGGGTCAATTTTAGGTCCGCTTCTTTTTAACCTTTACATGCTTCCCTTGGGGGACGTCATCAGGAGACACGGCATCAGCTTCCACAGCTACGCTGACGACACACAGCTGTACATCGCCGTGTCTCCTGATGACACAGGGCCACTTGATGCCCTTTTTAACTGTATTTTAGATATTAAGTCATGGATGGCAGATAATTTCCTACAGCTCAACCAGGACAAAACAGAGGTTTTAGTTATTGGTCCTGAAGGCCAGAGAGAGAAACTTTTACCAAAACTACAAGATTTTAAACCTTCGCAACGTGTAAAGAACCTGGGTGTTATTTTTGACTCTGAGCTCACTTTTATTCCACACATAAAGAATATTACGAAGATAGGTTTTTACCATCTTAAGAACATAGCCAGAGTCCGCCCGTTTCTCTCTCAGGCCAGCACGGAGGTGCTGATGCATGCTTTTATCTCTAGTCGTTTAGATTATTGTAATGCCCTGCTCTCTGGTCTTCCTAAAAAGAGTATTAATAACCTACAGCTATTACAGAACTCAGCCGCTCGCGTGCTGACGAGGACCAGAGGGCGGGAGCACATTACACCTGTTTTAAAATCGCTGCATTGGCTCCCCGTCCGTTTCAGGATTGATTTTAAGGTTCTTTTACTGGTTTTTAAGTGTCTTAACGGTCTTGGGCCATCTTATTTATCTGATCTGCTTTTACTGTATCAACCCTCACGGACCCTGAGGTCCTCTGGCACCGGCCTTTTAACCATTCCCCGAACCGCGACCAAAACCCACGGTGAGGCTGCATTCAGCCATTATGGCCCCTCTTTATGGAACAGCCTGCCAGAGAACCTCAGGGCCGCAGAGAATGTTGATATTTTTAAAAGGAGGCTCAAGACACACCTTTTTAGTTTGGCTTTTATCTGATCTCATTTACCTAGTGTTTTTAGCTATGTATTGTGTCTACTTCTTTAGCTCTTTTATCATCTCTAAAACTTTAATCCATTTTAGTGACTTTTTACTTTATGTTATTTATTATTCATCTTAAGTTTTATATAGATTTTTCTAAAATTTTACACTTTTAGGCATTTCTTACTTTCTTTTAATCTTTTAGTTTTTTTGCTCCAGTGTTTCCTCAGGGGGGTCGTTCACACTGGGAGGTGTGCCTGCTCCGCCCATGGGGGTGTCGTCATGGGGATCCCTCAGGCCTGGGTAGCTGGGGGGGGGCTCCACCTTCTGTGTGGGGTCTGCCCCGGTCTGTCCGGGTTGGGGGGGTCTCTGTGGCGATGCTTCTGGTGGTCGTGGTTGGTGGAGCTTCTCAGTGTGGACGGCCACCCATAGGTAGTGTTTTCCTCACCTGGATCGTTAGTGCTAAGCCATGTCACCAGTCCACTTATTGTGTGTGTGTGTGTGGGTGTGGGCGTGTGAGTGTGTGCACATGTATATGAGTGTGAGTGAATGTGTGTGTACGCGTGGGGGGTGGGGTCGTATGGAATGTTTTAAATTGTGTTTTTTATTGTTATTTTATTCTGCATGTAAAGCACCATGTGTTGCATTTTATATTGTATGATTTGGCGCTATACAAATAAATAAAGTTTAAGTTTAAGTCTCCTAAGCCAGTAAGTCAAAGAGAAAGGAATAGCCGAGACATAGCCATAGAGTTCGAGTCTGGCTGTATACCGAAATTTTTGTCAGCAATTTTTGTGTTTTTTTACATCAAAATGTGTGTCTCTGTCCTGCGACGACGCACATTACTCTTCTCTTTCAAAAGTGTTACCGTGGCGACGCTAGACGCGAAATAGCGCTCGTCCCCTTCATCTGAATGGTCCATATTTGATAGTTCTCCAAAAGTCACCAAATTTTGCATGCAAGCCAGGCCTGGTGATAAATTTGATATTTCATGGTTTGCATTAATGGGTGTGGCAAAATGGCTCAACAGCGCCCCCTAGAATACTTTTCTCTGCCATAACTTTTGAATGGTTTGACATAAAGAGTCGTGGGTGGTGTCATCAGATTCTGTATGGAGACCTTGACCTTCATTGGCCTGAATTAGCCCCGCCCCTTCTTCTGATTGGTTGTCCCTATTTTCTGCTATAACTTTTGAATGGTTTGACATAGAGAGTCGTGGGTGGTGTAATTTCTGATATGCTTATGGGGGGCGGTGGACGTGAGTGCGAGGGCCCGTTCATCGCTGCTTGCAGCTTTAATTGTTTTTAAACTGGTTAATGTTTGGACATTGTTTTAATTCTGAATCCATTCTGTTCCATAGTTTAACTCCACTGACGTTCTTAAAGGTTCCGGTTGTGAGCGGTGGCAGGTGATGAGTCGGTACCAGAGAAGGGGTGTTACAATTAAGAGGCTGGTGGGTTTTTCACATCCTTTCCACGTGTTGAAACGTCCTTGCAGAAGAGTCCGCCCCCCCGGCCCTCGCGGCTGGAGATAAAGACGCTGCACCGAGGGCAGGCCCGAGGGTTTGGGGTGATTGAGTGAATTAGACACGTTGTAAATTGCTTTGTTTAACCCAGATGAGGTTAGAAGGCTATAAACTAGTGTGGATCATTTTCCATGTAGATAAAATATTTCATTTTATTTGACAACGAACTGCAGCAGGTTTCAATGTCATCGTCTTGCAACCCTGCACTCTGATAAAACTGTTGAGTGCCAACTTTGAAACCTATAAGACCGGCCCTCTAATACCAAGGGCACCCGTATCTTCTCAGATTTGTTGTACATTTATGAGAAATTCAGAGCTATTTTTTCGTCTTTCCACCAACCCTTCCGGATGGTTTCAAACATAGTTGGCCAGATATTTTTTGAAAGAGAGGGAGGCTACAACCTCAGGGTTCAGTTTAACTTAAAAGTTCTCAACAGACTTTATCACTGAAGAGTTTCTGTATGTTTGACCTGCGGAGTGAAACTGTGGAACAGACTGAGCATGGAGCTAAAACAAAGTCAAAACATACATCATTTAAAAAAAGATACAAAGAAACATTCTATTCAAAATACAGATGCGAATAAACATGTAGATATGTACATTTATTAATATATGTAGACATATAGATGTATATTATGGATATAGATATGTAGGTATGTATATAGATATATTGAGTTCTTCCGGCTCTCGACGAAGGCGGACGCTTTTTCTGCTCCTCTCCCTTATCTATCTGCCCTGCTACTGCTTTTGTTTGTCTCGTTTTCAGAGTCTCTTCTTTTCACTCCTGTGAAACTCTACAATCATGGAATTGATTAACTGATCTCTCAGCACAATTGACCAAATTTTTGCGACAAGAAGCCAGGGGGTAAGGGAGCCCTCTTGCCCCGATGGGACATTTTTTGCTGGATACACAATTGATTCCTACAAATACGCGTAAGTCGTCGACAGCTGTTTTGGCTCTTTCAGAGCTGCGGGACGTGGCTGAAGGGTCAAGCAAGGCGATCAACGCTCAGACTTTAACGTTTGGGGAGCAAAGCCGTAAGCCGGATGCGATTCTCGAACAGAATCGCAGGCTGGCGGCGGTCTTTGAGCTCATTGGCAAGATGGATAAGACCTTGGCGAAGTTGGAAGCTCGGCTTGGTGGAAATTGATCACAAATTCGTCTGATTGGAGTCGCCATTGATGAACCAGAGACTGAAGGCAGACAGAAAATTACTAAGGCTGCCTGTTTTTGCAATATAATTGTTGATTCTATAATCTGGCCTTGACAGGGCGGTTTTGGCCGATAGCTCTGGTCACAATCTTCCTGGTGGAATGTAAACAAGATGACTCTGCCCCCACTAACCCTCCCCTCTCCCACGAACATCTGCGGACCCTGTTTTCACAACTGTAACGAGCCGCCTGATAACATCAAGGACATTGGCTGAGAGCAGCTCTGAGCGAAGTTCACAGACTCATCGCTACACACACACTTACTTATAACCACACCTCCCTCAACTCAACGCCTTCCTCTGCCCCCCCTCTTATCAGCCCCCCCCCAACAGTCTCCTGGGTTTCGAGCGCCACAAAGCCGCGGCCCTCACTTGGATGTACTGTGCCGGGACCCCCCCCACACACACCCAGACACCCACACACCCACATGCAAGTCTTGTGATGTTTTTTTGTTGTGTGTATGTTGCTTTTCTGTGCTGAGGTGTTTTTTTGCACCTTGACACTAGGTATTAATACACAGTGTGAAGATGCCTTTTTTTTCTCTCCTTCTCCATCCCAGTGTCATCCTTCCTCTAAAAAATGGCGTCCGTATTAATGGTGCCATCGGTGTGAACCGGAGTCAAGTTCTCTCATCTGATTTATGTCTGACTTGGCAATAAAGCTTTTTCTGATTCTGATTCTGAGTTGTATTATACGTACAGTATTTGTGTATCTATATCTCTATTAATATATATTGATTTATAGTTATATGTAGATATGTTGAAATATAGATTTATAGTAATTTTTATGTATATAATTGGAGGTAAATATATGAACCAGTGTATATATAGCATATCTACTCTTATATACTTGAAGTTATTCAAGTATATTGTTATATCATTGCTGTCTATTGTTCTCTATTATATTGTAGTATTATAGTAAAGTAATGATAATGTAATACTATGCATTATAATTTCTTCTATACATACGTACATAGTAGCACAACTAAATGCTGGGCGTTGGTTTTGTTTTCTTTTGTTTGCCTTGATTTGTTTTGTTTTTGACTATATTTATATATACATATTTGTATCACTGTATTGAACAGTTATTAAAGTAGGTATTGGTGTTTTATAAGTAAGTTTATTGAAACTCGTCTTGTTATATGTAAGAATGTATGCAAGATTCAGGGGTAGGACTGGATAAGTGTTTACTTCAATCCTACTATGTTAGTGGATACTTTTTTGTACTCTTTTTTAACATGCATGTTCGAAATAAAATCTTCAAATCAAAAATCAAGAAATAGACACCGGCTGTATCTGGTGGAAGTGCCACTCGTCAAAGCAGTATTAGAATATGTTTTAAGCTTCACTGAAGGAAAGAAGCAAATCTCTCAGGCATTAAAACTGAAATGCTATCCTTAATGGGAAGACATTTGTCTCCAATTAATCTGCTTAATGGCAAAGGGTCATCTTGTTGTTAATTAATCACTACGTATCAGTCCAGCCTCGTCCGTGGTGACACTTTAATTTCAGCAGTTATTATCACCGTCTCAGTGTGGACTACAGTGAGCACCGTAATGACCCGCGCTAACAGAGGCTCGGATGTGGAGGGTTCATTAAGGGAACTGAGCATTGGTGGAGTCCAGAATACGAAGCTTGTAGTCTTATAAGGACGTGCATATATACTCATCTCAGTACTCCTTGTGCAAAATATGTTTAACACACTTGTACTGTTTCACGTGCAAATTCAGAGGAACCGTTGTTTCTTTCATCTTCTTCACATTGTTCAAAAATAAAAAGAAGTTGGTAGTTTAGTTGAGTGAAAGGAAAAAGCAAAGAAAAATGAAAGCTGCAAGCAGCGATGAACGGGCCCTCCACCCTTGTGCACGTTCAGGCTGCAGTGGAAGCTTGTATGACTTGATGTAGATTCTTCAGGCCTGGACATTTACCGGATGACACCACCCACGACTCTTTATATTAAACCATTCAAAAGTTATGGTAGAAAGTAGGAACTATCAGATATCGACCAATCAGATGAAGGGGCGGGGCTAATTTGCACCAATCATGTTCAAGGACTCAAAACCGAGTCCGATGACACCACCCACGAGTCTTTATGTCAAAACATTCAAAAGGTATTGCAGAAAATCAGAACTATCACATATCGACCAATCAGAAGAAGGGGCGGGTCTAATTCATGCCATTGAAGGTCAAGTACTCAATGCCGAGTCCGATGACACCACCCACGAGTCTTTATGTCAAACCATTCAAAAGTTATGGCAGAAAGTAGGAACTATCAATTATGGACTGCTTTTTGGCATCTATCGTCGCCACGGTAACACTTTTGACGGTTCGGGCCGTATTAACTGCCGAAGGAATGGCATAAATTTCGGCAAAATTATAGCCTACGATTAATTCAAAATGGCCGACTTCCTGTTCGGTTTCGGCCATGGCGCCAAGAGACTTTTCTTTAAGTTGCGACATGATACAGGAGTGTACCGATTTTCGTGCATGTACGTCTAACCGTATTGTGGGGCTTGAGGCACAAAGTTTTCTAGGGGGCGCTGATGAGCCATTTGACCATGCCCATCAATGCAAACCATTAAATATCAAATATTTCACCAGGCCTGGCTTGCGTGCAAAATTTGGTGACTTTTGGGGCACGTTTAGGGGAAAAAAAGGCCCTCCTTTCGTCGGAAAAATAAAGAAAGAAAAAATTCCTACAGATACAATAGGGCACTGTAAGTGCTCGGGCCCTAATTAGGTTTTAATTAAAGTGACCTCGAATCTTACAAGGTTTATTAGTGTGGATTAATATGTTCACATGACATATGACTATCATGACTATCTATCTATATATATTCAAGATTAATAAAGTATCTATCTATCTATCTATCTATCTATCTATCTATCTATCTATCTATCTATCTATCTATCTATCTATCTATCTATCTATCTATCTATCTATCTATCTATCTATCTATCTATCTATCTATCTATCTATCTATCTATCTATCTATCTATCTATCTATCTATCTATCTATCTTCCACCAGGGGTCTTCGCCTGCAGTCCCTGGTGTCACCACCGCTCTGGCCGGTAGGGGGCGGTGTCGCGTCGACACGAGTCTTCCCGCTTTACATTTCCCTGAACCGAAGAAGAAGAGCTCCCCGGGAACAAGATGGCGGCGGTGCGCTGCTGCGCGTGTTTAACTTCCTGCGCGTTTCTCATCTTTATCCGCCGTGCGAGCCTTTAAGCTTTTCCTCTGGTGGCTTTAGAAAAAAATCTCAACACGATGTTCAAGAAGGCGAAAAGGGCGAACTTCCGGCGGCAGCGGAACGAGTCTGACGAGGAGGATCCGGAGCCAGGAGCGGGGCCCGTGCAGATCCCGTTCATGGAGACCTGCGGGCCCGGGCCGGGGGACCGGGACCCGGGGGGCCCCCTGGCCGGCCCCGGGGGCCTCAGTAACGGCTCTCCCGCCGGCCCGGCCCCCGCCAGGCCCCGCAGGGACCGGGACAGGAGGACCAGGGAGCCGGCGGGGGCTCCGGCCCCGGCTAATCTTCTCAGCTTCGACCCGGAGGAAGGTAAATATAAATACTATAAATACTACTAATATAAATACTATAAATACTAATATAAATACTACTAATATAACTACTACTATTACTAATATAAACCAGCCAGCCTGCTCAGCTTCGACCCGGAGGAAGGTAAAGATAAATACTATAAATACTACTAATATAAATATTACTAATATAAATACTACTATTACTAATATAAATACCACTAATATAACTACTGATATAACTACTACTACTACTACTAATATAAACCAGCTAGTCTGCTCAGCTTCGACCCGGAGGAAGGTAAAGAAATACTATAAATACTATTATTACTAATATAAATACTATTACTACTAATATAAATATTATTACTACTAATATAAATACTACTAATATAAATACTACTAATATAAATACCACTACTACTAATATAAATACCACTACTACTAATATTAATAATACTACTACTGTAAGTACTACCACTGCTACTACTAGATAAAATGCTTTTTTCTCTTCCTAAACGCGGAAGGTGAGCCTCACCTGCAGCTCACCTGATACCTGGCGGGATTAAACTCACTTATACCTGCAGCTCACCTGGCGGGATTATGAATTAGGGCTGGGCGATATAGACCAAAAGTCATATCTCAATATTTTCTAGCTGAATGGCGATACTCGATATATATCGATATTTTTTCTGTGCCATAATTGGGTTTCCCCCAAAGCATTATAGCATAGCATCTCTGTTAGCTTCATTTTTTTCTGAGGCAAACCCTTAAAAAAACAGTCAGTTTTAATACAAAGCCTCGTGCCAAATGTCACACAGGTTCCTTTATTAACAGAGGTCTGCACAATATCAAAATGTATAAAACTAATGAAATAAAAATAAACTGCCTGCATATATCTAAAAATGCTTCTTGAATAAAATAAAACAAATATCCCTTTCCTGCATAACAATTAAATTAAAATACACTGTGCAATTCATACAATGTAGACAGTAACAGGCAGACTTTTCCACTGAGGTTGACAGTTGTGCAAATAACAAAACATTTGTTCAAATCTCAAAGAAAACATGTAAACAGATATTGCATCTCTTTGAGCAAATCTCAAATAATTACAACAAGTCAACTACTGTAGATTTTACAGATTTTGTGCCAGGAAAACTAACCTGTCAACACTGTCAGGTTTCAGCACACAAAGGTACTTTTTTGCCAGTGAGAGGAGTCAGCGTTGATGTTCAGTCAATTTGTCACAAAATAAGCTATATCGATATAAACGATATTGTCTCGTACCATATCGTGTTTGAAAATATATCGATATATATATTAAAACCTCTATATCGCCCAGCCCTGTTATGAATGCATACTTTATTACAGACTCGACAAGTTCCATATAAAATACATAAAAATTACAGGATTGAAATACATGCAAAAATCTGTTCCAATGTTTCCACAGTTTCCACAGTCCATAACCTTTTATCACTCCGTTTGATGTTAGTGAGTGCAGTTATTGGCCCGGTTTCCCAGATCAGTTAAGTAGTTCTTAACAGCGAAAGACTTCTTTCAAACCATCTTAAGGAGCCTGTGAAAGAACTACTTAACTGTTAAGAACTACTTAACTGATCTGGGAAACCGGGCCATTATCAGTACTCGAGGTGTAAAAAAAATCAGGGGGGATGGTGGATTTTATCATATGGGGACAGATAATTTGTGCTGATTACAAATAATATAATATATTACAAATAATAGCAGTGACCAAAACACCTGCAGAAATACTGCAGGAATGACATAGCAGCAGTTAAATGCAGCCTTCTGTAAGCTTTAAATATCCACTGGGCTTACATCAAATACATCAAAACACAACAATAAAAAACACTTTTCTGAACTTATCAATATGACTCTGTCCTTCACAGGATAAGTAACATGGATCACTGCAAAAACTCACAATTTTAACAAGAATATTTGTCTTATTTCTAGTTAAAATGTCTCATTTTAGTAAAAAAAAAAAAATCTCATTACACTTAAAACAAGACTCATCACTGGAAAAAACAACAATTTTCACCTGTTTCAAGTATATTTTCACTTGAAATTAGTAGAAAAATCTGCCAGTGGAACAAGATTTTTTTGCTTGTAATGAGAAGATAAATCTTGTCTCACTGGCAGATTTTTCTACTTATTTCAAATGAAAACAGGTGAAAATTGTCAAATAAGTTATTTTTCTGGTGATGACTCTAAATGTTGAAATAGCAGTAAAACCACATTCATTGATGAAATGACATAAGGGATGGAAAGGGGGGATGGCAGTTTTACAGGGGGGGTGATTTGGACCGTTTTTATTTCGGGGGGGGGGGTGCCATCCCCCCTCATCCCTCCTCAACAGTACTGGTTATTAGACAATTTTCTGACCAATAGAGTCGACACATAAATTTAAACATAAAATTCCTCAGCAGAGCATGGAAGGTGGGGACATAACAATTAACAAATAAAATGCTTGCACTTGTCCATCTTGGAAGCTTAAGGAGGATCCTGAACGCATCAACTTCTTTAGCTTGGCTTTGGTGGTATAATTACACCAAAGGTGTAAAGAGGTGGACAACAGGCTCTGAATAGATTTACTTTAACATCAGCTGTGCACATATGAATCTACGGGCCTGAGCACAGACCTGACAACACTGACGCTGCTGTCACCATTATCACAAAGATCCTCATTTATGATGTCCCAAATACCGTACTCTCTTAACAACATCTAAGGGGCCGTCAGACAGTAGGAATGTAAGAACTTTAATGTTTTTAACCTAAGAATAAAAAATACGGTAGTAGATACTCTCTCCGTGTCAACCGTGATCACCGTTGCATAACTACTAGTAATAATAATAGTACTACTACTACCACTTTTACCACTATAAGGCTGGTTAATTACGTCATATATTGGAATAATGCAGCATGTTTTTAGCTTGAGAGCTGTAGTGTCTCATGGCTGCCTGTGTTTCCGTGGTAACAGAGGAGGTGGAGGTGTTCCGGGTGAAGAAGCCCAACCACAGCAAGAAGATCGTCAAGCAGCTGAAGAAGGAGTACAAGGAGGATCTGGAGAGGTCTGGGACGGTCCGGCCCGATGCCAGATCAGGTGAGAGGCAAATGTTATGAAGATAGAATCTTTTATTGTCACTGTAAACATTGTTTCCAACATCAATGTGAAAAT
Source organism: Cololabis saira (assembly GCF_033807715.1). Taxonomy (NCBI): domain Eukaryota; kingdom Metazoa; phylum Chordata; class Actinopteri; order Beloniformes; family Belonidae; genus Cololabis; species Cololabis saira. The sequence goes on from NC_084600.1 coordinate 42,286,865, forward strand.
CTGTTTAGCAGCTCCACATGACAGCATAACACACAGCAAGAATCAACACACACAGAAACAGCAAGAATAATAAATAAAATCACTTGTAAAAAATCATAGTATAAAAATAACTGTTCATGTAGTGCAAGACAAGAGATAAATACATTCTAAAACTTGATCGATTATTCTGTGAAATATTCCATCGATTAATCGGATAAAACTTACTTTTGCTTTATTAAAGCCCAATTATAAATATACAATAGAAAACAAGACAGATTACTTGATTAAAAACAACCAATTTCTTTTATGAGAATAATTGACATTTATAATATCTACATATTGTGTAAACTAAAATACTGTTTAAATTTTCCAATAAAATTATTTTAAACTCAACATTTCCTGAAACATAAAAAAAAAAAAATGTTTTTCCTAAGTATCAAAGGTAAAAAATATTCTTAAACACTGCTTTTAAATTGTGCAACTTTACATTCAGAACCAACACGTTTCAACAGAGATGCTTAGCTGTGGACCAGGACTTTTTTTTAATTATTTTTATATATTTTTTTAATTTATTTTTAACTTAAAATAATCCCACACCTTCGACATCTTCTGTCTTCCTCTTATTACTTTTGTTTTGCTGCGTTTTCTCATTGTTGCTGTCACTGTTGTCGGTTAAACTGTTCACACATGAAAAGCGCAACGCCGTCTTTTCGCGCCTTATAAGGGACACATGCGTGTTGTCACGTTAAAAAGAATCCATGCGAAACGTGAAGTTTATATATATTTTATTTAAACGAGACTTCGAGGCGGAGGAAATTCCTCGACCATTTTTTGTAATCGACTTATTCGAAGTACTCGCAGTATTAATCATTGCAGCCCTAAACTACTCTGTGAGCTTCTGCTGTATGCATATATTTACATTTGTCCTCCAGTTAATGCCATTTTTCTGCACGTATTGGTGCATCAAAGTGAAACTGATGCTCCTCTTGCCTCAGTATCTACAGATGCCTGTCCATTATATTTTTTATTTTATTAACCTTTTATTTATACAGCTAAAATCTCATTTAGACACCAGGCTCTCATTTACAAGAGAGACCTGTTTCAGGTTGCAGCACCAGCAAAACACAAAGTTACAGACTAACTGAACGCACAAGAGACAAAAACAAAACAGAAACATAAGATAATTAATAATAAAATTAAGGGAAAAAGTTACTAGTTACAGTACATGTGCAGACCCCACTGACTTCACCAGCCTTCCTACAAGTGATTTGAACTCCTGTAGCGACATAAAACTGGACAGCTTCAGCTTCTGTTCCAGGCGCAGCATCGGAGAACGCCTTTTTTTGCCAAGTTCATCACGGACTGAGGGGCAAATGAGATGTAATTCAGGGACCGGAGGCTGCGATCGCTGAGGGGAGGAGTCCATTGATGGATTTATAGACAAATAGATAACAGTGGGGGATTCGGCGAATGGAAAGTGAGGAACAGTCAGTGAGAGAGTACGATGTGCAGTGATGTGTGAGGTAGATGTAGTTAATGAGCAAAGGCTTTCATATAAACAACATAATCCAGGAGTGGCAAGAAAGTGACTGCAACAATACGTTTTCTTACTTTAAAAGAGAAAGGGCTCTATTTCTAAAGAAAACCCCTAGATTTAACTTAAGTTTCCTCATTAATTGGTCAATATGGCACCTAAAAGAGAGGCTATCGTTTGTTACGAATCGATTTTTAGGAATTAGGGCCAATCCCAATACACCCCCTACCTTCTTCTACCACTAGCCCTAAAAATGAAGCCACAAACCTTAGGGTCCTTGTAATCTTCCCTAGGGATTGGGAAACCACTTGCTACGTCACTGCGTGGTTTACGTTCGGGTACGTAAGCGACTGCGTAGTTACGTTTGCACAAACGTCACACCATATCAGGAAGCCCAGAGCTAAAAACTGTTTTAATTTCAGCTGTAGCGCTGTTAATATGCCACTTTATTAAGTTTTAATATTTTTTCAGGCGTAAAAGTAACCGTTAAGATCCCCAACCTGGGCTCAGTTTATCCAAATAACGCCTGTTAAGAAATTTGACCCGATGTTTTCGGAGATGAGAAGATCCGCCGGGTTGGGAGCTGATTTATGGTTCCGCGTTAAATTGACGTAGAGCCTACGGCGTAGGTTCTGCGTTGGTGTAACGCGGAACCATAAATCAACCTTTATTCTGGCGAGGTTTGAAAAAGACTTCGCAACAACGAGCAAGCGAGTGATTATGTACATTCACTGAGTGAAAATTATGAAAGTAAAATATATATTTCTCACTAGAAATGTAATCAAAACGCATTTTTATGCAGAAACTAACTCAAAATATTGATTTTATTCACTAAAAATTAGAAATGTCCGCCATGTTTTTTTGTTTGATTCAGTCTGCAAATGATGACGTAAAGCATTCTGGGAAATTTTCTCTAGCCCTCGGTCGGCGAGTCAGAATCTGAAATCCCTCGCTTTTAAGGGCTAGATTCATACACACTAGCCCTCGTTATGTCCACTAACCCTAGATGAAAAGAGGAATTGGGACACCACTATCCTCACGGGAACGCGCAAAATATAGGGGTAGTGCTGAAAAGTAGGACTAGTGGGGGGATTGGGACTGGCCCTTAATGTGAGAATGGATTTAATGACTCTATTTGCCCCCCCAGAAGCCGCCCCCCAGCCTGCGGTTGCTGTGAAACAGGAAGGCGGCAGCAAAGACAGCAGCGACCATGGAGAGGAGGAGATGGAGGTGGACAGTAACGACGACCCGGAGGAGGAAAAGCCCAGTCATGGTGGTCTGTCCCACAGTCAGCTGACCAGGGCCCCCAGCGCCGGGTCCTCGTTCAACACCCTGTCGTCTCTCAGCACCCTGAGGCCAGGTACAGTACACACACATTATCTGCTTTATCTGTACGAATGAGTGTTCAGGGCCACACTTGGTTCTCCTAATGTCTTTACTTTGACTCGCAAATATCTTTAAGATTAACAGCATTTCTGTCATAGAAAAATGTCTGAAAGATTTTAAAATGTACATCAAGGACTGCAGAAAGACTTGCCTGCTTGTGTTCTGCAGGGGAGATCCCTGACGCCGCATTCATCCACGCCGCCAGGAAACGGCGGCAGCTAGCGAGGGAGCTGGGCGGTGACGCCCCTCTGGTGGAGACGCAGGCTCAGCAGAAACGGCTCGGCTCCGACGACCAGGACGCCAGCGACGACGACGAGGACGAGAAGAGGATCCGCTTCAGCGGCGTCAAGAACAAAACCCAGCGGCAGAAGATCGCTGAGGAGATAGGTAACTCAGTCACGCTCAGACCGGCCGGCGGCGGCTTCAACATGTTCTTTGAGAGATACGAAGACGTCTGTCTTCCTCGTCTGCAGGTATCGAGGGCAGCGACGACGAGGCTCTGGACACGGGGCAGGATGAAGAAGTGAGCCGCTGGGAGCAGGAGCAGATCAGGAAAGGAATCAGCATTCCCCAGGTCAGGATGTCTCTACAGCCCGAATCAGATAATTCAACCTCTGAAAATGAAAAATATAAAGTTTTTCACCCCTTTCAGTTTTTCATCCTGTTGCACCATTGTTTATTTTGGAAACCTTTTCTTTCTTTAATTGTTGAAACCAGCCAGAACCAAACAACACAAAATATTCCATTTTACACACTCAGAATTTCAGAATAAACCAAGTATTTCAGAATAAAATCGATTTTCCGATTCTAAATCAATTCTCATTAATTCCTAAAAATCGATTTGTACGTCTGAAGATTGATTTTTTTTTTTTTTTTTTTTTTTTTTCTCCCCATCATTACATTACAACTTTTGGTATTTTTTGTTTATGCCCAAAAAAGGAATGTTTTGTTGGACACGAGAATAACTGGTGCCATGTTTTTGCCTTTTAAATATTTTTAAAGGTATGAAAATATTAAAGTTTTCAGTTATAATTGCCTAAATTGTCTATATTTCATTACTTTATATACAGTCTTGGGGTTAAATTGGCATAAAATGCTAAAAATCACATTCTCAAAAATGAAAAACCTGAAAAAGACTGAAAATGGAAAAAATTTAAACGGAATCTGGGAAAAATCAGATTGAACCAAATCTTGATAATCGATTCTGAATCTTAAGAATCGGAATCAAATCGATTCTTGACATTTGAATTGATCCCCAGCCCTGTTTCTCACGTAATCTTTTATCAAGCAAAATGCCACATTTGACAACTGATCGCATTTCTGTTGTTTTTTTTTTTTTGTTTTCTTTTTTCTTCTCAATGTTTGAATTATTTGACTCATGTTTTTTCTGCGTTTGCCTCGTTCTGACTGCCCAGGTCCAGAGCAGCCAGCCGGAGGACACGGCCGTCTACTACCAGAACAGCTACGAGGCTCCGCCCTACGTCTCGTCCTACAACATGTCCTTCACCTACAGCACCGTGGCCCCGCAGCCCGGCAAGCTGCCCCCCCACGCCGACAACGGCTCCGTTCATTACGGGGCCCCAGTTTGTGATCTAACCCCAGTGTCCAATGATCTGGTAAAGAAACGCCTACAGGATAGGTAGGTGCAGAGAGGAGGCCGTCTCATATACGTCCAGTGGTCTGTGGCCCTGAGAACTCAGCAGAGCTGCACATCTAAGGCCCAGAGAGGCCAAACCTGACCCAGTATTGATGATTATTATTACTATTATTATAGATACAACTAAGGATGCTCAGGTTGTGGTATAGAGGGAATGCATTGACGTCACTTCTCCACTGGACCAGCCCCCTTACTGCACTGAGTGGCAAAAACAGCTGCAACTAGTGGAGAAGACGGGATAACAGCCGATTATGAGCTTAAATTCGCGTCAGTTGGACTTGACAGGGACCCGTACAGTTACCCCAAGAACCAGTGGTCCATGGACATTAATATTTGGTACAGTTACCCCAAGAACCAGTGGTCCATGGACATTAATATTTGGTACAGTTACCAAGAACCAGTGGTCCATGGACATTAATATTTGGTACAGTTACCAAGAACCAGTGGTCCATGGACATTAATATTTGGCCACGAATCCAGTTTCCTGATATTTATGTAAGGGATAATGCCCGACAGGTTTCCATTAACATAAATATATGGACGACGCGGGTTCATACCGCTTATACCACGGTCACTTACCAAAAAACATAAATATTAAATCAGTTATTCATGCTTTAATGTGTTTTCAGTGTAAATCATTAGTTTTATAACAAGCCGCGGCTGAGCGACTATTTAATCTCTCGTCTGCAGCCGTTGGAACCTGGTAAGTTACAAAGTTTTTTAACAAGCCATAACTCAGTTTCCTTGTTAAGGGGGGATATTCTAGTCCTCTCTGCTATTTTCTTTTCTCTTGTCTTCTGCATCCCAGTCATCAAAATTATTAAATTCACCAAATAAATCAAAAGAAATTACAAAATCACTCATGTCGCCGTCCTGCGGTAGCTGGCTCTTCTCTGAATCTCCGTTGCCGTGGTTACCACCTGGCAGTTGATCCAGCGCAATGATATTAAAGATATCAGGCAATTTGACCAAACTTGTTTTCTAGGTGTAGGTTATAAATGATAACCTACACCTGCCAGCCAATCAGAATGGAGTATTCACACACAGACCGTGGTATAAATGTACTTAATTTCTACGCCGGGGAAATACACAAATCAAAGATTGAAGGCATAAAAAAGTGTTGGCGCTTGGTCCGACTTCAAGGCAGGATTTGTTGTAGAAATTAAAGTGATGAGGACACCGAACTTTATGATTTGACCGTTTAACGTTAGCTACCCAAAAATCCAACATTACCTGATACAAAATGGGAACCGCAAATCCACGTTTCGGTGTCTGGAATCCAGTTGTTTCTGTGAATTGCAGCGATCCATTTGTCTCTCTTAAGCTTATTCTTTGGCAGTCTGTAAAACGATAACTCTGATTTCTTGCTAAATCTAAGAGTACAGTCGATCGCACAACAGCTCTTTCCCATTTTAGATGTTTTCCAGTTGCTCAAACTGAAAGTTTACGCTGCCACTCAGTGAGCGTAACCCGCTGTGAAGTTGCATCCGTGACGTCATGTGCGTTCCCTCTATACAGATGGTTAAGAATTTAAAGGTCGTTAGTCGTCCCTGTTTAACCCACTGCTTCCTTCTCTCCCTGTACGTTATGTGTCTTTAGGCTCGCTCAAATGCACACGGGCCACAACGCCAACGTGAAGCGCTACAGACAGATCAAAGACGACCTAGCTGCCTCCGAGAGCAGCATCCAGCAGCTGGAGGGCTCGTCCAGCGACAATGCAGAGCAATACAAATTCTTGCAAGAGATGCGAGGGTATGTTGGAGACTTGCTTGAGTGTTTCAGTGAAAAGGTAAGGGAGAATTTATGTGCCGTCTGATTTAGCTGTTTTGCTGTTTTTGTGTCTGAGCTCACCACTTAATGTGAATTTTAATTAGAAACAGGCCAATTAGGGAATCAGTAGTAGCTACCAGTCTTTGCAGAGGTGGATGTTCTCGCAGAGAAGTTTCTAAAAAGCCTCTACAGTTGCAGCTGTTTAGTTTGCATGTTACATAAAACAGTCAATGAAAAAAGTTTGGATATTTTAAAGTGTTGATGACGGAAAGCATCTGTTCTCTCAAATAAAGTAAACACAGCTTAGGTCAGGGGTCGGCAACCCAAAATGTTTTAGAGCCATATTGGACCAAAAACAAATGTCTGGAGTCGCATAAAATGAAAAGTCTCCCATAAGCCTTAGAATGAAGACGACACATGCTGCATGTTTCTATATTAGTTATAACTGGGGGAAGATTTTATTTTTTTCATTATGCACTTCGGGAAAATTTTTGAGAAACAAGTCGAAATGTCGAGAAAAAAGTCAATTTCAAGAAAAAAGTCGAAATGTCGAGAAAAAATCTAAATTTCGAGAAAAAAATCTAAATGTTGAGGTTAATGTTGAAGTACATCTTCTCTCAAATCTTGAGAAAAAAGTCAAAATTCTGAAAAAAATGTCGAGATTAAAAAGGAAAGGAGGAAAAAAAGAAAAAAAAAACAGAAAAAAGAAGAGAAAAAGGAAAAAAAGAATTTAAAAAAAAAAGGTAAAAAGGTAAAACATTTCTGAAAAAGCTCCAGGGAGCCACTAGGGCGGCGCTCTAGAGCCGCGGGTTGCCGACCACTGGCTTAGGTTTATCTAATGTCCTTGGTACATGAGACCTAAGTGGAGATGTCAGGCTGTAACGCACAGCGCCGTATTAGGAGGAAATCAAACAGAATAGCACCTGATGTCGGCCGTAAAGCACCTTGGTGGTGATGTGGAGTTGTTTTGCAGCTCCAGGACTTCCTGCAGTCATTCAATCAACCATGAACTCCTTGTTGTACTAAAAGATTGTTGAGTCAAATGAAAGGCAAAGGTTTGGCGGAATTGGCAAAGACGAGTCTAACTGTTGCAATGACGGAGTCAAAGCTCAGATTTGGGCTTAATTGAATTAAAGCAGTGGGACCTAAAGTGTAGTTTTTGATTCGAACCATTGAGTGTTTGTCGCTGCAGTGGGGAACCCTACAGAGGCTTTACGCTCATTCAACAACAAATATAATTGAGCTCCTGCATCATTTTTGTCGTTTTCAAGCCAGGTAAAAGGATAGACGGCCAGTTAGAATGATAAACGATGTTTATCAGCTCCAACTTCTACAACATAGATGCAAATACACCGTAGGTCCCGGACAAAGGCAGTTCCGCGTAATACCACAAATCCCGTTGAAAGAAATGTGCAGAAAACCTCAGTGAACCGGAGGAACGAGAGTGGACTTCAAATCCCCAACAGCAACGTGAGACTGTAGGAATTGGGGCTGAATTAAAAAAATCGAATAATCGATTTGAATCGATTTTCCTTTGAATGATCCGATATCAATTCATAAAATTCCCAAATTGACCATTTAATGTCTTTTCTACCGGGTGTAATGCAGCCAGCAGTTTGCACAAAGTTGAAAGCAGATGTTTGGATGCATTTTGGATTAAAAAGACACAAAGCCAGCAATGAACTGGACAACCTTAACCTAAACCATAACTGCTTTGGACCCAAAAAAGTTTTTTCTGAGGCAAACCCGTAAAAAAAACAGTCAGTTTTAAGTCAAACATTAACAGAGGTCTGCACAATATCAAAATGTATTAAACAAAAATAAACTGCCTGCATATGTAGAATAAAAATGCTTCTTGAATAAAATAAATCATATTCCTTTCCTGCATAACAAAAATACACCAAGTTAGAGTTAGTTTCTACAATTTACAGCATTAGTTCTCTGGAAAATCTCTTCCATATTCAAGTAAAACTGGTCTCTGAAATATCCTTACCTGAATCGAATATAATCGCCAATCGAATCGGGCCGTTGTGAGTCGAATCAAATGGATTCTGGAAATCTGAATCGATACCCAGCTCTAGTACGAATGTCAGACAGAAAATAATAACTTGAGTTATTTCTGCCCTAACGTGGTTCATTATGCTTTTGAATCAGATGTCGCTTCTGTATTATGGCTTAGTTTTTAATCCATCCAATAGTTATATGGAGGAATATGTCATGTGTTGTGAGGTTTACCATCATAATGATCATTCCTATTTAGTTCTAAGACACAGTTATGGTCCAGTTGGGTTTTTTTCTTGCATAAAACCTTCAGATTGAAACAGTATTTACCTCCTTTTTGAATATAAGTAAAACAAAATGAAATGATGTCCTGAACTCCAGTTAAATGTGTTGATCTCCTGAGCGCCAGGTGTCTCCAGACAGAATAACTTAGTGTTCATCTTGCAGCAGCAGAGCAGCAGCTTCATGGAGGGATGAGAGAAGCCGCCAAACCAGCTGTAAACATGTTTCCTCAACTAACCTTTACACAGATCATTGCGATTCAGAGAGAATAATAACCATCCTCTGCCTGCATGACTTTGTACGGAGTATTTATTCATTTATTGTTTATTGTCCATGAAAAGGTTTCCACGCCCGTGTCTTAACCTGAGCAGCTTTGGCGTAAATCCCCCCCGAGTCTTCAGACGTTTCCGAGACGTTTTATGCTTCTCTTGCAGCCTTGTATTGTCCGTCGTGCTCCTTTCCTTCCCCCCTCCAGCAGAACGTCCAGTGACTCGGAGTCCCACCTTTGTGGGGTCAGAGGTCACAGAAAGCATCATATCTTTCAGGTGCCTGCTGTCCTGGAGCTGGAGGCTGCCATGCACCAGTTACTAAGGCAACGGGCCGCACGACTTGTCCAAAGAAGACAGGATGATATTAAAGATGAATCGTCGGAGTTTGCAAGCCTTTCAAGTCAGTCCATCTTGAAGGTTTTTATGATTTATTTGAACGGCCTCGTTAGTTCTCTGTATGCGAGTGTGTGTGTTTTACCATTTTTGTACCACATTTGCCTTTTTTTTGTGGCAATAGTTAAAGTTAAGTAATGTTATTTTGTGTGACTGAGCATGTACGCACGTGGAGAAATGTTTTATCTGAGGAACATTTTGAGCTACTGAGTCTCAACCGTCAGCTGGATTATTTGTAAATCGGCTCAAGTAACAAGCCGAAGTAAAGATGACAAAAAACAATTGTTAGTGACGTGTCATCAGTCACTTTACTGTTACCTGTCTGCAGTTACGTGGAGGTAAGTGGCTAGAAACACCCAGGAAATGCTTTTAATCATGATGTCATGCCTAGGAAATAAGAAAAAAATACTCTATATATTACCTTGTGTGTACGGAAGAGTATGAGGGAAAAATCTAAATAATATTTTAGAGGAAGATTTTTTTTTTCATTATGCACTTCGAGAAAAAAGTCAATGTCGAGATTAATGTTGAAATACAATTTCAAGAAAAAAGCCGAAATGTTGAGAAAAGTCAAAACTTCGTGAATATACTTGAAATGTTGAGGTAAAAAAGGCGACATTTCGACTTTTTTTCTCGACATTTCGACTTTTTTTTCTCGACATTTCGACTTTTTTTTCTCGACATTTCGACTTTTTTTCTCTCGACATTTCGACTTTTTTTCTCGACATTTCGACTTTTTTTCTCTCGACATTTCGACTTTTTTTCTCTCGACATTTCGACTTTTTTTCTCTCGACATTTCGACATTTTTTCTCTCGACATTTCGACACTTTTCTCGAAGTGCACAATAAAAAAAAACTTCCCCTCTCAAATATTTTTTCTCCTGCATGGCCCTAATACTCTGCCGTATGTATGGTTCATTTAAAAGAATTCTCTTTTTTTGTCCATCAAGTACTTTATTCTGTAGTATTTTGGACTAATCTAACCTTGAGTTCTGTTGTTAATGTTTGGGACGCTGAGCTCCCAGAAATTCGGGGTTAGTTGAGGTTTTTTTCCAGGTCCTGTTAAGTGTGTAAAGGTGTCTGTGTCTCTTGCAGGTAAAGCGGTCATGGCTCCGAGCCTCGACTCGTTCGGTCGAGACCGAGCGGCGTACCAAGAGAACAGCCGGCAGAGGAGGATAGCCGAGAGAGAAGCCCGGCGGTACGGAGCTCGTTTAACGGCGGCGATGCCGCTCGGCCCGCCGGTACCCGCTATCCGGGTCGGGCGGGTTAGAAAACGAATATTTAAACACAAATTTATAGCATATCAAAATACAAAAGCCCTATACAGAGCGGGCAAAAAAGTATTTAATCAGACATAGGGCTGGGTATTAAGAACCTCATGATTCATTTTCGATTCTTTAGGTTTCGATTCGATATTGATTCGATATTGATTTAAATGCTTCAATATCGATTCAGTAAGACGTAGCAAAACACAAATACCTGTTGGCCAGGAGGTGAATCCATTCAGAGGCTTTGCTTAATCGATATTGAATCAGGGCGGGGATAATTGTGATGCATCGATGTTTCTATATTTTTACCCACCCCTAATCAGCCACCAATTGTGCAAGTTCTCCCACTTAAAAAGATGAGAGACCTGTAATTTCAATCATAGATAAACTATGAGAGACAGAATGGGGGGAAAGGGGTCTGGAGAACTGCAAGTCTATTGGAAACTAAAAATGAAAACCTGCGGTTTATTTCCTGCCTGACTGTGGTTGTTTCCGGTGCAGGACGCGGCGGCGACAAGCGCGGGAGCAGAACGGGAAGAGGACCGAGCACAACGAAGGCTTATCGTCGGACGACGAGGAAACGTCCACCGACGTCACCAGCTTCGACATGGAGAGAGGTACGTGGAGAGGTCGCCATGGAAACCAGATCCTGGATGATGAATGAATGAATTGTCTTTATTTCGGGCTTGTCCAAGTTATTTTACAAAATAAAATGGGGAAAAAAAGTAAAATAAACATTGCTTTGAAAAGGTGTAGCTGAAGCCTTGGCTTATACCCGTTTATCTTGTGATCAATCTGAAACATTAGCATTAATCCGTGGAAAACAAACAATGCATAAAGAAGACAACAAATAAATAAGACAAAATATAAAATTGACGTTGCACATTCTATGTTTTTTTATAATATACTTTATAGTTATTGTGTTTTATATTTATTTACAATATTTTCTTTAAACATTTTCTTGAACTTGTAGATAGAACTGCACATTTTTACTATTCCATATTTCTCTTGCCTCATTTTTTTTTTTTTTAGTTTATTTATTTAGCAATATAAGAAAAATTGTACAATACATGTAAAAACATTGAAATAACATGCAAGGAAAGGAAGAAGCCTGGTGGCTTCTATAGAATCCTTTCCATATATGAATAAAAAACTAAACAAAAGCTACACAAGGGGGGGTAAAAAAACAAAAAACACAAAAGAAAATGTTACTCAGATTAAATAATAAAGACTACAAAGATGAAACAATAAGAAAATTCTTGAAATGTTTTTTGAATATTGGCAAGGATGGTGATGATTTAAGAGATTTGAGTGAATTCCACAAGTGGGGAAAGATTGATGTTTACATGTTCTACAAAACGGTAAATTAAAATCATCTTTGTGCCTTGTGGCATAAGAATCTTAATTGATGTCCATCTCTTTTATAATATTTGTTCTTACTGTCGTCGTCTCAAACATGAGTTTCCCCCTCAGGTCATAGCAGGTTTCTTTTATTTGGAACAAATCCTGAATGCAGTTTGGAAGCAGTTTCTGCTTTAAAGGCAAATAAAACGGTTTTCTGCTCTGATGAGAGATGGTGGCTGATCAGGTCTCTGCTCTCGTCCAGATCGCATCATCCGTGAGGCTAAGAAGGTGTTTGAGGACGTGCTGGAGGACTTCCACTCCCTGGACTGCATCAAGCGGCGGTTCGAGGCGTGGCGGCAGGCGTACCCCGACTGCTACCGGGACGCTTACATTGGCCTGTGTCTGCCCAAGCTGTTCAGCCCGCTGGTGCGGCTGCAGCTCATCACCTGGAACCCCCTGGAGGTGAGACCGACGACGACCACACGGTTCCCGCCCGGGGAGCAGGGTTGTTTTTGTCAGGCATTTTAGATTTAGGCCGCGTTTCCACGTAGCAAAAACTGTGGTGTTTTCATGCGTTTCGGCCGTTCGTTTACACGAAAACGAAGCTCAAAGTCTCCAAAAACCATCATTCCTGAAAACTCCGGTCAAAGTGGAGATTTGCAAAAACTCCGTCTTCATGTTTGCTTGTAAACAGAGAGAAACGGATATTTAGGCTTCAGAACGTTACATTATGAGACAGAAACGTCACCAGCGTCATGAGTGCGACCTGTTTACAATTAGTTTGGCCACCGTCAATTTTTTCTTGTATTTTACCTGTTTTATATTCTAAAGTCACACTTAAATGTAACTCCACTTCTCTGTCACTCCAAACCAAAGACTCTGGTTCATCTTGGAAGTAACTGGAAGTTACTCGTGTCATTTGTTGATGTTTTTTTCCAGGATTCTGATTGGCTAGCATGACTTTATCTTCTCGTTACACTGCCCCCTGTAGGTTTGGCTGCTCATAGCACCTTAACAGCTATTTATGCGGGTTTGTGTAAATTATGGTATTTTTCAAAACGTAGAGGGGGAAATATCCGTTTTTGTAAATACCTGGCTATGTGGAAACGTGGCCTTAGTATTTTAGATGAAAATGCTTATTAGTTTTAGTCACATTTTAGTAATTTCTATATGTGATAGTTTTAGTCCAGTTTTAGTTAAAAAAAGAAAAGAGAAAAACAAGTATTTTCACCAATATTTACACTAATAAAAGTGTTTTGTTTTAGCCTAAAGCTAGCAGACTCTACGTATGATAAAGCTGCACATATAACTGACCAGTTTAACATATCAACGTGCTGACGGAACATAAACACAAAGAGGACACACCGTCTCCCTCTACGATGCTTTGTTCTTCTTTCTGCTTGATTATATTGAAAATAGGTCCATATCATCTCGTCGTTTTCAAACCAGGATAGGTAGCAGCACTATTGCTGGTATTTTTACATTTTTGACAGACATATCAAAGGCAGGCAGAACGTCTGACCCACTAACATTTTCGTCTCGTCAACGAAAACTCAAACACACCACGTCATGTTTTAGTCATCAAAGAGCCGCGTTAAGCTCTACGGAAGAATATCAGGGCCATGCAGGAGAAAGATATTTGAGGGGAAGATTTATTTTTATTGTGCACTTTGAGAAAAAAGTCGAAATGTCGAGATTAATGTTGAAAAACAATTTCGATAAAAAAGGCTAAATTTCGAGAATAAAGTCAAAATTTCAACTTTATTCAAGAAATTTTTACTTTTCTCAACATTTCGACTTTTATCTTGCAATTGTGTTTCAACATTAATCTCGACATTTCAACCTTTTTCTCGAAGTGCATAATGAAAGAAAAAATCTTCCTCTAAAATATGATTTTATTTTTTAATTTTCTCCCGCCTGGCCTTAATACTCTTCCGTAAAGCTCGTCACCGTCTCGTTATCGTCATGAAAAAAAGGTGTCAACGAAATGATTCCGTCCTCGTTGAGGAAAACACTGGTGGGGAGAACCGGGTCACTGATCCTGACGGGGTTTCCTGGTCCGTCCTGCAGGGGGGATGTGCCAACTTTGAGTACATGCTGTGGTTCGAGTCTCTGCTGTTCTACGGCTTTGAGGAGAACAGTGTCCTGCAGAAGGAGGACGGAGACATCGGCCTGCTGCCCGCCATCGTGGAGAAGGTCATCCTGTCCAAGCTGTCAGGTACCGGAACTTCACCCAGAACTTCATCCGCAGCTTCACCCACACCTTCACCCGGAACTTCACCCGCAGCTTCACCCGCAGCTTCACCCGCAGCTTCACCCGCAGCTTCACCCGCAGCTTCACCCGCAGCTTCACCCGCAGCTTCACCCGCAGCTTCACCCGCAGCTTCACCCGCAGCTTCACCCGCAGCTTCACCCACAGCTTCACCCGCAGCTTCACCCACAGCTTCACCCGCAGCTTCACCAGCTGCTGCTGCTTTTTTTGTTTTGTCGGCCTGTTTTAGTTTTAGTCCAGTCTTTGGGTCGAGCTATGGTTTTAGTTTTTATTTGCCCCCCTAATTGTGCCCCCAAAATTCACCAAATTTTGCACCAAGCCAGGCCTGGCGAAAAATGTGATATTTAATGGTTTGCATTAATGGGCGTGGCCTAACGGCTCAACAGCGCCCCCTTGAAAACTTTGTGCCTCAAGCCCCACAATACGGTTTGACGTACATGCACGAAAATCGGTACACACCTGTATCATGTCACAACTTAAAGAAAAGTCTCTTGGCGCCATGGCCGAAACTGAACACCCATTTTGAATTAATCATGTTATTTTGGTGCAATTTATGCCATTCCTTCGGCAGTTAATACGGCCCGAACCGTAACGTGCACCCAGGTGTGTTATACATCAAAATGTGCGTCTCCATCCTGCGACACCACGCATTACTTTTCTCTTTCAAAAGTGTTACCGTGGCGACGCTAGACGCCAAAAACGCACCCCCCCCTTTACCTGATTGGTCCATATTTGATAGTTCCTACTTTCTGCCATAACTTTTGAATGTTTGACATAAAGACTCATGGGTGGTGTCATTTCTGATATGCTAATGATGATAAGTTGAGTTTTATGTGAACAGCAAAGGCACTTTATATAGTATTATTGACCTAGGAATGTGGGGGAAAGCCCGTTCATCGCTGCTTGCAGCTTTAATTCATAGTTTTGATTGATGAAAGCAACTTTACTCCTAGCAGACCAGAACCAGAGCCGTCATTTCTCCTGCTTGTGTGTCCAGTGTTTGCAGAGCAGGTGTGGGATCCTCTGTCCAGCAGCCAGACCGTCATGTTCGTGGGTTTCATCCAGAGACTGGTGAAGGGTTATCCCACCGTGCTGCACGGAGACAACCAGTTCACGCAGGTACCAGTCTTTTATTCTGTTCATCTCTGAAACATTCTGTTAACGTCAGTAAACCGTCCTAACTCCTCTGTTCCGGGTGGCAGGAGCTGCTGAAGAGCATCGTGTTGCGGACCAGGCGGACTCTGGACGAAGACATCTTCCTTCCACTCTACCCAAAAAAGTACGGCAGCCGTTTTTCCTCTTTTTTTTTTTTTTTACTTGAGTTATAATTTTAATCCTACTAACTTCTAAACTTGTTGTTTTGTTCAGTGTGATGGAGAACAAGAACAGCGGAGCCTACCTGTTCTACCAGCGGCAGTTCTGGTCCTGCGTGAAGGTGAGCAGAGCTCTGAACTCGAGCTGGAAAACACTTGTTTATGTGATAAAGATGGAGAAGCTGGTAATCGTTCACTGTGATTGGATAATTCTGGTTAATAATGGGTAATTCTAGGGGTGGGACGATACGGGTAACTTGATTCAATACTGTGGCGATATGTGGCCCACGGTAAAGATAATATCACGATACACCATATCTACGATATTCAATATATTGTAAGAAATTTCATCGATATATCACGATATATGAAAAAGAAAAAATACCCAAAAAAAGGAAAACGTCTGTAGTTATGCATTTATTTAATGCCAAAACTTCATCCAATGTACAAAGAAAGTGCATTTGTATATTTCCTCACTGCCTCCTAGTTTTGTAAATGTAAACACTGAACAGCTGGACAAAATAAAGTGCATGAACAATAGTGCGGTGACAACCACGTAAATTCATTATGTGTGTTGTAATAAAATATTGATATTTGCCGTCAGTTTATCGAATATTTATTGCGACAGGGAGCGCAACAATATATTGCAATATCGATTTGTGTTTTGTTTTTGTTTTTTTCCCCCCCACCACTAGTTCTGGTTAATAACGGGAGGTTCTGGTTAATAGGCAAGTTTATTTGTATAGCACAATTCAACACAAGGTAATTCAAAGTGCTTTACAACAACATTAAAAGCAGAAAGACATAATTGAACAGTAAATAACAAATGAAATAAAATTATGAGAAAAGAAGGTAAAATAATAAAAAGCACAAGTTGCTGAAAACTAAGGGCAGTAGAGTACCGCAGGTAAGTATTTGGTAATTCTGGTTAATAATGGTTAATTCTGCGCAGGTTGGACTCTGGTGTGGCGGTGCCGGCGCATCTTAATTTTAGATTAAAGCAGCCAAAAATTGTGACAATTTGGTGACGTTTTTTTTTTTAGTTAATAGTTGTTGAAGACGCTTGAATTTAAGATATTAAATTAAAGATCCTTCTTTCTTCTTTCTCTTTCTTTCTCTCTCTTTCTCTTTCTCTTTCTCGTCTCTCTCTTTCTCTTTCTTTCTTTCTTTCTTTCTTTCTTTCTTTCTTTCTTTCTTTGTCTCTCTCTTTCTCTCTTTCTCCCCCCCCCCCCCCCCCCCCCCCGCAGCTGCTGGGTAACGTGCTCCAGTGGGAGGGGATCTTGTCCACTTCCTGTCTGAGGGACCTGGCCCTGGACAGCACCCTGAACAGATACATCCTGTCAGCGCTGCAGATCACCGACGTGGGGGAGGACAACGTGGACAAGTGCCAGAAGGTGAGACGCTCAGGGGAACAGCTCCTGTTTCTCCTGTCCCGGGTTTTTGGAGACTTTGTTTTTTGTTTTTCCCTCCACCTGTATTGATGGGTGTGAGTTGGGGGTAGAAGCTCAGACATGACCTGCTGTCTTCGTAGCGGAGCCGCCTGCTACATTTACACAGTAACCTGAGGGGCCGTACCTTCATGTACCTTCATGTACCTTCATGTACCTTCACCACGTTTTGAGGGAGTCGAGAGAAAAGGGAACAGGACATGTATTTCATACTCCGCACTTACAACCACAGGAATCTCTCCCTCTGGTGTGACGAGGTCGTGTTATTGGAGGAGTTTCTAATCAGCAGCAGCACATTGATCTGGGTGGGGGGCAGGTCTTTATCAGCAGCAGCAGGTTGAGCCGGGGGGACGGGAGGACGGGAGTTCTGCAGCTTCATGTCCCGGCTGTCCTGCAGCTGCTGTTTCATTGACTTCTAGAGTGATTTTTAATAAACGTGTTCTTCCCCTCCGAGACCACAAAAACTAGGATTTGCAGTCAAGCTTTCTTTTATGACTGTAACTATTGTGTGTGTGAGCGCCGCGTGAGTGGCAGCTCGTTACAGCAGCTCCTGCTCACCTTTGAGCTTTTTCTCCTTTTTTTCTCCTTTAATTTTGTAATCTTGTTATTTTTTGTAAGTGTGTATATATTATTTATTACTCTGCACCATGGAGACCAAAACAGCAGTCTTGATCTCAACTTCTTCACTACTTTTTTCGCCGTTTACGCCCGTGTCCGGGGGTCCCGCAAGCAGTCCTATTGTTTACAGCAGGGATCAGCTGCTGGCGCTCCGCAACACCGCGCTGCTGCCGCCACGGGAGAGACCCGACGTCCCCCCCGAGATCAAGAGGAGGAGACGGGGATGCCGTGCCGGAGCTCAGCGCCGCATCAGGAGGAGGAAGTACAGACCTGTTCTCCCGTCTGTTTTAATGGGGAATGTAAGATCTCTCCCTAACAAGATGGATGAGCTGGCGGCGCTGAGCCGGCATCAGCGGGAATACAGGGAATGCAGCGTAATGGTTTACTCAGAAACCTGGCTCACTGCGGCGATCCAGGACACGGTGGTGGAGCTGGACGGATTTAAGTTGGTGCGGGCGGATCGGACGAGAGAGAGCGGAAAGAGGAAAGGAGGGGGCTTGGCGGTGTTTGTGAATGAAAAGTGGTGCAAACCCGGGCACATCACCGTTAAAGAACAACACTGCGACAGGGACATTGAGCTGCTGGCCGTTAGTATGAGGCCGTACTATCTGCCGCGGGAATTTACGCATGTTATCATGATGGCTGCATATATTCCCCCTTCTGCTAATGGTGATGCAGCATGTGATGTCCTGAACTCAGTCACCAGCAGGCTGCAGACACAGCACCCGCAGGCTCTCTTTCTGATCTCTGGGGACTTTAATCACGTATCTCTGTCCTCCACTCTGCCAACTTTCACCCAATATGTAAAATGTTGCACCCGGGACAATAAAATTCTGGACCTTTTTTATGCCAACACCAAGGAGGCATACACCTCATCACCTTTCCCCCCGCTGGGCAGATCCGACCACAACTTGGTTAATCTCCAGCCTGTGTACAGACCCCTGGTGCACAGGGAACCAGCTGTCTCCCGCACAGTGACGAGATGGTCCAGCCAAGCTGAAGAAGCTTTGCAGGACTGCTTTAACACTACTGTGTGGGAGGAACTCTGTGACTCTCATGGGGACGACATTGATGGTCTCACTGACTGTATCACAGACTACATTAACTTCTGTGTGGAAAACACCGTACCCACCAGGACGGTAAGGTGTTTTTCCAACAACAAACCCTGGATTAATCCTGGCATAAAGGCCCTCCTGAAGGAGAAGAAGCGGGCCTTTAGATCAGGTAATAAAGAGGAGCTGAAGACTGCTCAGAAGGAACTAAGGAGGAGGATCAGGGAGGGGAAAAACTGCTACAGGAAAAAGATGGAGGAACAACTGCAGCAAAAGAACATCAAAGGAGTCTGGAAAGGCTTGAAAACCATCTCTGGTCACAAGAAGAAACCAGACTCCCAGGCTGTGGGGGATCAACAGTGGGTGAACGATCTAAATTTGTTTTTCAATAGATTTGATCAGTCTTCTCCCCCTCCCCCAACCCAGCTCACACTGCTGCAACCCCTTTCATCTGCTTCTACAGGACACCCCCCCTCCCCCTCCTCCTCCTCCTTCAGTTCAACAACAGCCCCCCCACTGTCATCGACACCTTCACCTTCACCTCCAGCCCCACCCCCACCCCCACCTCCACTCCCAAAACAACAAAGCTCATCCCACAGCCGACCCCCCGCTGTTCCTGCACTCTGCTCTACCCCCCCACCCCCCTCCACTACCTCTGATACACCCCCCCCCTGCTCCAGCTTGTCCCTCACAACCCTCCAGGTGAGAAATCAACTCAGGAAGATGAACGCGAGGAAGGCTGCGGGTCCAGACGGCATCAGCTCCAGGCTCCTGAAGTCCTGTGCAGACCAGCTGTGCGGGATTGTTGGACACATGTTCAACCTGAGCCTGAGGCTGGGGAGGGTACCACCACTATGGAAGACATCCTGTGTGGTACCTGTTCCCAAGAACCCGCACCCCAAGGACCTCAGCAGCTTCAGGCCGGTGGCTCTGACATCCCACCTGATGAAGGCCCTGGAGCGGCTGCTCCTCCGACATCTCCGCCCCATGGTGAGCCCAGCGATGGACCCACTACAGTTTGCTTACCAACCTGGCATTGGGGTGGATGATGCCGTCATCTTCATGTTACATCGTGCCCTGTCTCACCTGGAGAAACCTGGGAGCACTGTGAGGATCATGTTCTTTGATTTCTCCAGTGCGTTCAATACCATCCAGCCGGCACTTCTGGGAGACAAGCTGGAGAATGCAGGGGTTGACAGTCACCTCACATCCTGGATTCTGGACTACCTCACCAACCGTCCACAGTATGTGAGGACACGGGACCACACATCGGACCTGGTCGTCTGCAGTGTGGGGGCCCCGCAGGGAACGGTCCTGGCGCCGTTCCTCTTCACCCTCTACACTGCTGACTTCTCCTACAACTCCCCAACCTGTCACCTTCAAAAGTTCTCTGATGACTCTGCTATCGTCGGCCTCATCACTGATGAAGACGATAGCGAGTACAGAGAACTGTCCCAGGACTTTGTGGACTGGTGCCTGCAGAACCACCTCCAGATCAACGCGGGGAAAACCAAAGAACTGGTGGTGGATTTCCACAGGTGTAATAAATCCCCCCCGACACCGGTGAACATCCAGGGAAAGGACATTGAGATGGTGACATCTTATAAGTACCTGGGTGTTCACCTCAACAATAAACTGGACTGGACTACTAATTCCTCTGCACTCCACAGAAAAGGCCAGAGCAGACTCTATCTGCTCAGGAGACTGAGGGCCTTTGGTGTGGAGGAAACACTCCTAAAAACATTCTACGACACTGTGGTGGCATCAGCCATTTTTTACGGAGTGGTCTGCTGGGGCAGCAACATCACAGCTGCAGACAGAAGGAGGCTGGACAAAACCATCAAAAGGGCCGGCTCTGTCGTGGGTTGCTCTCTGGATACAGTACAGGTGGTGGGAGAGAGGAGGATGATGGCTAAGCTGTCATCCATGATGGAGAAGGACTCCCACCCCATGAAGGACACCTTCAGAGCGCTGGAGAGCTCCTTCAGCGACAGGCTCCTTCACCCTAGGTGTGTGAAGGAGCGCTACAGAAGGTCCTTCCTCCCTGCAGCTGTGAGACTACACAACCAGCACTGCTCACAGTAGACCACAAACAAAAATGTGCAATACCATTCTCTGGTATTGTAAATATCCTGTAATATCATCTGTAAATATCCATCTGTTTTTCTTTTTGTATACTAGTATTTTTTTATTTTATTACTATTTTATTCTCCTTCTTATTTTTATTATTATTATTATTGTATATACTGTTTATAGTGTTTTTCTATTATTATTACTATTGTATATACTGTTTATAGTGTTTTTCTATTATTATTATTATTGTGTGATATTGATGCCTCTTGTGTTTTGCACTATCCACTTTGCTGCTGTAATCTGGAAATTTCCCCTCTGGGGGACTATTAAAGGATTTCTTATCTTATCTTATCTTATCTTATGACTGTATAGTAACGCTGCAACTAACGACTGTTTTAATAGTCGACTAGTCACCGACTACTGAAACGATTAGTCGACTAATCGGATAATTTTTTTAAAAATTTAGTATGAGTTAGCTTTAATTATGTGGCAAATGATAATAAACACCAGAAAGACGCACTAGAGCCCTGATATAGCGGGACTGTTTTCTACATCCTGCTCCCGCATCCGCAAAACTCAGAATTCATGCCGCACGATAATAGAGATGCATTGATTTAGTGTCTTCTCCCGCAAGAGAAAAGTCCAGACAAATCTATCTGATTTAATGTTAACATGATCATTGTGGAGTTTGATGGATAATTGACAGTTCATAGGAAACCTGACTGAAAGTTAGATGCAAATCCATCATTGTCATCACACAAGCTTTTTCTCCTTTCGTGCTGCATCAATTATGATTGAGGTTATAGCAAAGGCAGTAGCTGTGAGTGGCTCAAATAATACTAATAAATAACATAAAATAAACAAAGTTAACGAATTAAACAAATTAATTAAACAAATGAAAATAGGCTTAATATCTTACCAAGGTTTCGTTCAGCACTCCGATGTGATTTCTCTTCAAATGCATTACCGACGTGCTCCTGTGAAAAGCAGGTCGGCTTTGCAAACCTTGCAAGTATCTTTTTATTCGCCGTATCGAGGCAAAAATGCTCCCAAACTTTTGAAGTTTTATTTCCTGCAGCTGCAGAGACGCTATCGTGCTGCACGACTCTCTGCAGAGATTGTGAGACGCCTCACTCCGTTGGAAGAACATGTCTGGAGATAGGCCTGTGTTGAAAAAATCTATTTTCTGATTCTAAATCGATTCTCATATTAATTCCTAAAAATCGATTTGTATGTCTAGAGATCGATTTTTTTTTTTTTTTTTTCCCCTCTCCTCTCATCATTACATTTTTGCCTGGTGAACTTTAATCCCAGTAGTCCCAGTAGTTTTGAAAACTCCTGAACTAAATTAACTTTTCTTTAGAGAAAATGCTGGACATTTCAGCATACATTTCTAAATGTTATATTAGTTCAATGAAGTTCATATTATCTATATTTACTAGAGCTTGTTTGGACACGGTTTGAGAGTTTGGACACGGTTTGTCATGAAATACCTGAAAAATGCCGGTGCTTCATGGCAAGCTGTGTGTCTGTTGACAGAATAAATCAGACAAGCTAAAATAATTTGTTTACTGCTTGAGCTGTTGCAATTTCTTTCTTTTTTTGCACTTTAAATGGATATTGAAATGCCTATTTGAGTTATTTATTTCTTAGTTATTTCAAAATAATTAATATGAAATTATTATTTCAATAGTTATTTTACAGTTAATAATCCAGGCAACACTAACCCAAATCAGGATCGGATCGAATTAAATGGTGATAATCGATTCTGAATCTTAAGAATCGGAATCGAATCGATTCTTGACATTTGAATCGATACCCAGCCCTATCTGGAGACAATTTTGATTATCGATTTTTGCCGACAACGTCGACGAATCGTTGCAGCCCGACAGTATAGCATGTAAAAATATAAAAATATGCTTAGACTTGTTCTACGGTGGGTCATAAAGGGTTTAGTGCAGGTGATGGACGACTCGCCACTTCCCGTTTCATTTGAAGGCTTAGTTTATCTTGATCCGGTGTGTTTCCGAGTGAATGTCTCCTCAGCATCGTCCTTGTCTCCCCAGGTGCTGGAGTGTCTGCCGCGTCACTGGTTCTCGGGCCTGAAGGGCCAGCAGACGCTGCCCCAGCTGGAGCCGCTCTGCCGATACCTCACCTTCATGGCCAACTCGCTGCACCGCGGCGGCGCCGCTACGTCGGACCTGGAGCGACGCACGGCCAAGTAAGTAGCCCCCGCCGCCGGCTAGCTCAGGCTGCTGGAGAAGCAATTATTAATATACATAAGATGTTAGATGTTAATTGACATTACTAAGACTAAATGATATAATCCTGTCCAGTAGGTTCATGGCTGTGCATTTAAAAACCCTGAACCTACACCAGTCGACCAAATTCACTCAAACAACTAAGGATCTTACCAAGAAATGTTCTTATTTCTAACCTAAAAATGCCATTACACCTGATAACACACATCACTTAAAATGTTAGCTGTTTTTCCCACGTGTTTCAATTAAACTTTCATTTGTGTCAAGCAAATTATAAGTTCTAGTTAAGTTTTAAGTTAGTCTTGATAAGATTTCGAGTTTTGTCAGTGTTCAAAATAAAATTCTGATTCTGCTGTATTGGAGCACATTAGGCTCCAGCGCTACTGGATGTTTTATCCATCAATGACTACAGAGCTAAAACTGAAAACTACCCAGTTAGCTTTATTACGTTTTTATTTTTCACCCTCATCACTCTACAGCTCTGTGTTTTTACAGATTAAATGCATTAGCCGCATCGACAGTCGTCATAATTAATAGGGTTTGGTCGCCAAGTTGCATTTTGGGACGCAGGGGCCATGTTGGCAGCCTCGTGAGTGTAAACAAACAGCAGTGTAGTAGCAGTGTGCGGTTTGGATCCGTATGAAATCCCTTCTAAAGAGTGGAGCTCCGACGAGGATTTACTGCAGCAGTTCTGCACAACCCACGTCTTAGGCTACCGTGTTTAGGAGTGTTTGGCAGCTGCTTTGGTAAATCGACTTGCCATGTGTTTCAATAAATTAGTATAATAGTACAACATACAGTACATGTTTTGTGTAACTCTTTTTTTTTTTTTTTTTTTTTTTTTTGACTGCTATATTATGTTGAAGAGGCTCCGAGGCGTGAGCAATATTTTTGTTTTCCTCTTGGGATTATTTTTTTCCTCTGCAGCTACAAATAGAGTTAATATTTTTTCCTCAACAAACTAGTTTTATCTGAAGATTGGGATTAATGTCACCGCAGAGAGCTGGCCAGCAACTGCTGGAGAAGTGGGGAAAAAAACCCGTGTTTTGATCCGACCCCGGTCTGTGTGAGAGTCTTTTAGTTAAAACCAAACATACCCACCGCCTCTTTCTTCTTCCTTTACGTGCGCGGCGTCAGCGCGCTGTGCCGCATTAAATGTAGACCGGGCGAAATACCTGCTTTGAGCTGCAAAATGAAACGATTCCTCGAGGCAGAGAAAATTCCTCCATCATTTTTTGTAAAAGAATGACTGTAATGATTGTAGGAATGTTTTCAGCTCTCTGAGATGTTTCACGGCTGCTCCGTCTCCCCCCCACAGGGAGCAGGTCCGGGACATCGTGAAGATGCTCGGCCACATCAACGCCCTGGACCACATCATCGCCCTGGCCGAGGAGCAAGGCATCAAGGACATCAAGCAGCTCATGGAGGTGAAATCCTAGAGACTGAGAACTCTTCCTCCTCTTTCCTCCTCCGGCGAGGATTCTTAGGAAAGTGTTGGTTCTGCTTGGACGTTCACCAGCAGTTGGTACTGTGACCTAAACTAGCGGATAAAAGTGTTGTAAATACTGTGAATAATGTATAGTTGGGTGTCCTGGCTCCTCCACACCAGAGCATTTCTGAACTCAGTCCCCGGATCATCAGCTTCACTGGACGGACCTTCGGACAGGTTTTAAACGCATAATTTATTTGAAGAAAAAGCATTTGTAGACATTTTCTTTTGATAAAAATCTCTAAATTGTGCCCAGATTCACTCCAGACGTCTCTATAATCTACACTTTGGTCACAGATTTCATCTTTCCATACCAAAAGGTTTCAAGGGCCACGTACGAAGTCAAACTAAACGCTTCCTGACTTCTGATTCGTTTTCACTTTTGCCAGTTTTTAGTTTTATGTCTTTGTTTTTTGCCTGTGAATAAAATAGTCATTATAATGATTCCTGTCTTCTTTCAAATGTTTTTCAAGGTTTTATTTAACCGTGTCTGTTCCTTTTATTGGATCAAGAGTATTTTTATAGACTTGTGTGGATGGTAATAACTTTTTCTCATCTTGTTTTTCAATATAATTTGGTTTTAAATTCAAGATTGTTTTATTTTCATTGTTCATATTTCATAATAACGAAGTTACAGGTATTTCATGCAGGTGCTGGTCCTTTTATATAGAATAGAATAGATCTTTATTGTCACCAAGTACAACAAACTTAAAAGTGCTCTCCAGTCAGTGCATCATATATAAAATAAAATAACTGAAAAATAAACAAAATGAAATAAAAACAAATAAAATAAATATATATCTAAACACATTCTTCCCCCCTTCACAAACACGAACATTACAAGAACTTTCATCAACATACAATCATTTTTGTTATTGATTTATATAAAGTGCAGAGTAAGATAAGTTAAAAAAAATATAGAAATATCTAAGGAAAAACATCTATATTAAACATTTTTATATATTTCAACACTACTTTTTATTTATTTATTATCCATAGATGTGAGAATTCTGAATGGTTTCAAATGTTCGTAAGTTTTATTTAACTGGTATTTCAGTGCTGGTTCCTTTTTATTGGATCAGAACTGTTTTTATAAACTTGTTCTGAACTTTTTCTCATCTTGTTTTTCAGTATAATTTGGTTTTAGATTCAAGATTCTTTTATTGTCATTGTTCATATTTAATAACAAAGTTACAGGTGCTTCATGCAGCTTTATTAGTTTATTTGTAAGGATCCCCGTTAGCTCTGCTCTTAAACACAGCTAGTCTTACTGGGGTCCACATTAAAAAACAATACATTTAAAGCATACAGTTAAAAACAAGACAAAAAGAAAAAAACACGACAAACCTACACTAAACTTTACCGTACATGTAAATCATTATCTTAAAGAAAACAAAAAAAACATCTAGGCATGAAAATCCGATCATAAATACCTCACCCTGTCCAGATGTATATGTGTCTGAATAAGTGACTGGTATCCTATACATATGAGATTCCAAGGTGTTTCTTAATTTTCTTTTTGAATATTGATTTCTGTGTTAATTTAGTCATATAGTGGTACAGAATTCCATGATTTCATTGATATAGTATTAGGGCCAGGCAGGAGAAAAATAAAAATATTTTAGAGGAGGAAGATTTTCTTTTTCATTATGCACTTCGAGAAAAAAGTTGAAATGTTGAAGTACAATTTTGAGAAAAAAAGTCGAAATGTATTTCAACTTTAGTCTCGAAATTCCGACTTTATTCACAAAATTTCGACCTTATACTTGAAATTGCATTTCAACATTATTCTCGACATTTCGACTTTTTCTCGAAGTGCACAATAAAAATAAAATCTTCCTCTAAAATATTTTTTCTCCTGCATGGCCCTTTGCTGATCTCTATTTAAATTGTTTTATATTTTGATTGTTGTACGGCGACCTTGAGTGCCATGAAAGGCGCCTAACAAATGAAATGTATTTTATTTTCCAGAGATATATTTCTAGGGTTTCCACCTTTCAGAAATAGAAATAAGGGACGCCCCGATTTCAGCAGCGCAGGAGCCAAAAAAGGGACATCCCCAAAACTTCTAAACTGCATAGAAATGTATTTTATATGAAAAAACAAAATGCTTTGATTTAAAGTGCTTTAATAGCATTGAACTTGCATGACTGTACAGAGAGACAACCCTATGCTACGTATGTAGAATATAGATACTGGTGAAGAATATGGTGTAAAAGTTAATTTATTTCAATAATTCAACTTAAAAGGTGAAACTAATACATTACATAGTCTCATTACATTCAAAAAAAGATGTGTTAAACCTTTATTATCATTTTGATGATTGAATTGTTTATTGATTTCATAATATAGATTTTTTATTTGGGGGTTTTATAAAATGAGCCATAATCATCAAAATTATAACAAATAAAGGCTCGAAATATCTCACTTTGAATGTAGTGGGACATTTTTTTTATTTTATTTTACCAGGTTAGGCCCATTGAGATCGAGGATCTCTTTTTCAAGGGAGACCTGGCCAAAAATGGCAGCTTTAAAAGTTACAGACAAAACAACAAATCAGCAACAACAGAAATAGACGGACAATGCAAAATACATCACAAAACAGTGCCAGTAAATAAGTTACAATACTTAAGGACAGTGACATGTACCAATAGTCATTTAAAAATGCATTAATAAGAGCTTTAAAAGCAGACAATGACAATAATGTGTTTTAGCTTCAGGTCTTTTTGGAGGCTTTTCCAAGCAAGCAGGGCAGAACAGCTGAAGGCTTTCTTCCCTAGATTGGTCCTTGACCTGGACAGCAGGATTTTAGCATCATTTGATCTCAGGCTAGAACTACTGATGGCTTTCAACTTGATCAGAGAACAAATGTAATATGGAAGTTTACCTAATATAGCTTTGTATATGAACAAGTACCAATGACTAAAACCTCCCCCATGTCAGTGAAGGTAAACCAGCCTTGGAGAACAGAATGCAATGATGGGTTAGAGGTTTACACTTTGTAACAAATCTCAGTGCACTATGATCAGTATGAGGGGGGTGGCATCCCCCCCTGAAATAAAAACGGTCCAAATCATCCCCCCCTGAAATAAAAACGGTCCAAATCACCCCCCCTGTAAAACTGCCATCCCCCCTTTTCCATCCCTTATGTCATTTCATCAATGAATGTGGTTTTACTGCTATTTCAACATTTAGTTATCACCAGAAAAATAACACCAGAAAAATGTGACAATTTCCACCTGTTTCAAGTAAATTTTCACTTGAAATAAGTAGGAAAATCTGCCAATGGGACAAGATTTATCTTCTTATTACAAGCAAAAAAATCTGATTTTTCTACTTATTTCAAGAGAAAATCTACTTGAATCAGGTGGAAATTGTTGTTTTTTTCCAGTGATGAGTCTTGTTTTAAGTGTAATGAGATTTTTTTTTTTACTAAAATGAGACATTTTAACTAGAAATAAGACAAATATTCTTGTTAAGATTTTGAGTTTTTGCAGTGATCCATTTTACTTATCCTGTGAAGGACGGAGTCATATTGATAAGTTCAGAAAAGTGTTTTTTATTGTTGTGTTTTCATGTATTTGATGTAAGCCCAGTGGATATTTAAAGCTTACAGAAGGCTGCATTTAACTGCTGCTATGTCATTCCTGCAGTATTTCTGCAGGTGTTTTGGTCACTGCTATTATTTGTAATATATTATATTATTTGTAATCAGCACAAATTATCTGTCCCCATATGATAAAATCCACCATCCCACCTGATCTTTTTTTTACAACTCGAGTACTGACTATGATACGCAGTGTCTAACATATGCAAGAACTGGGCAGGAGCATTCATGTACAATAGATCACCATAATCCAAAATTGGTAATAATGTCACAGAGACCAGTCTCCTTCTGGCCTCAAAGGAGAAACATGCCTTGTTTCTGAAGTAAAACCCTATCTTAAATAATATAATATAATAAATCGAGGACCGAAGAACTTAACCTCCTACCTGAAACTTTCACTGAGGTGTGGCGCCTCAACATGTTCCAGGTGAACCTGATTGGAGGTTTTTGTCAGATATAACGTACAGACAGGCTGAATAGGTGCAGCCCACCTTGTGATGTCATCCAAAGTGAAAAACACCAATCAGACAATTTTGCAGATAGATTATGTTCGGCCCTCGAAATAAGAAATCATATATTTGTTTCACCTTTAGTTGAATTTACTACGAATTAAGTTTAGCAACATATTCAAATGTTTTCAACCTTCACCTCTATATTATGACATCAATTAATAAGAGCATAATATGTGTCTATTGGTTCAATACAGAACCTTTAATTCCCAATCATGTAACAATTCTGTATTTCAAGGGACGAGTGGCAACAGATGACACATGTTTCTGTTCCTCCAGCTGGTGGATATCGCTCCTTCACCCGTGAGAAACTAAAATCACAGTTACACATCTTTTAAAACGCGTAACTGAACATCCTGCTCCTCTTTAGGAAAGTAAATTCAGCCTTATGTCTGAAAAAAGACCCGTTCACTGATGTTGCACCTTATAATGCGCCTAATGGTCTGCAAACTTGTTGCAAAGAACCTGTGTGTTTTATAAGAAAAGAAAGATAAAAACTTATAGACAATACATATTGTGGTTTTATTTTACCTGCCATCAGCTAAAAATGATGTCAAACTAAGAAATCCAGCTTGCCAGGATTCATCTTTTGTTTAATTTAGATGGTTGACGAAACAATGCTACATATTTACAAGAATTAATTAGTCTTGAGTATGTTTAAAGTTAACAAGTGATGAGAAGGTATCGGTATAGAGAAGGGATTGAATGTTTATGGATGACGGTATAGATCTGTGCAAATCTCTGGTTGCAAGTCTGGTTGAACAATTAATTGGTTTATTAAACATTTGAAACTTCGGGGCGGGTGGCAACCCTACAGGACTGTCTCAGAAAATTAGAATATTGTGATAAAGTTCTTTATTTTCTGTAATGCAATTTAAAAAAAAAAAATAATAATATATAGTCATACATTCTGGATTCATTACAAATCAACTGAAATATTGCAAGCCTTTTATTATTTTAATATTTCTGATTATGATTTACAGATTAAGATTCCCAGAATATTCAAATTTTTTTGAGATAGGATATTTGAGTTTTCTTAAGCTGTAAGCCATGATCAGCAATATTAAAATAATAAAAGGCTTGCAATATTTCAGTTGATTTGTAATGAATCCAGAATGTATGACATGTTTGTTTTTTTAATTGCATTACAGAAAATAAAGAACTTTATTACAATATTCTAATTTTCTGAGACAGTCCTGTAGATAATTGTGAATGGTTTCCCGGATCTCGGTCCCCCGTGGTCGCGGGTCCGATTCCCAGCCAGATTGTTGCTCAACTGAATAGTAATGAGGTGGCGGGTGCGCGCCTGCCCCCCTCCGCCTCCGCGGGAGCGCGCACCGCAGAGCAACACTAAAACACTCCAACTCTGCAACTCTCCGCGCGTCCTGCAGCTGCGTGGGTTTCCAAGGACTCCAGGAGGAAACTCGTGCGTGGATCTCCTCTGTTTCACAGGTGAGTCAAACTAACGCTGTTTTTCCTGCGTGATCGTGGAGAAATCCCGGCTCAGTCCGCGGAACCGCCTCGGATCGTGGGGACATGGTGTGCCAAGCGCGTAATTACGCGGAGAGCTGCGTGTTTCTGTGTGTTTCTGCGCTGCAGCGTCCACGGGGGTGGGGGGCCAGGAACTGTTCTGAGGGGGGTCCAAGTGCATGCAAACATGCAGAAAACACTCTCTGCAATCCTCAATATTATTATTAATCTGGTTGCAGAGTCGATTTCTGCAGAATTGTCTGGTTCATACGACTCATGTCTCTGCAGCTACTTTGTCATAAGTTTGCAAACTTGTTAGTTAGTTAGTTAAACTTTATTTCGGTCAATTTTAAGCATGAAAATCACTAAGAAAAATAATAAAAATGTACAGGTTTTTCTTTGGTCAACATGGTGATTATTCTGACCGGAAAGGTCTGGGCTTGAAGCATAAAGTTTATCTTGCCCACCTTTTAACATAATAGAATATGCATAAAGAACAAATGAAGTATCATGAGGCTACATAAAATAATAACTGCAATAACTAATAATAACAATAGTAATAATAATGATAATGATAGCTCTGAAAACAGAAAGTGAAAAGATGCTGAAGAAACCGACAAAACCAATTTAAGTTGTCATTTCCTCTCATGCATGTGTATTGTGTCTATACATCAAATCCTAAATACTATACAATATGTTGTCAAAAGATGCAGAAGGTGGAGAGTTCATGCATCATTACTTAAATATTTGTGGTGAGTTAATAATTATATATTTTATTTATAATGCACTTTACTGCGAATCTCAAAGTGCTACCGTTTGATAATAAAAAAGGAAGCAGAAATAAATCAAGATAAGAGATAAAAAGGATAAAAAGTCAAGACAGGTAAAAAGAGAATAAAACAATTAAAAACAGCAACTAGGAAAAAAAACAGCAGCATTGTTTAGTGATGAAATGCTTTGCTAAAACGAAAGGTAATGGATCATTACTTCAATATTTGGGACAATTTAGGCAATGTCATATCTAAAAAGTGCATGTGTATAAGTATATATGTATGTGTGTGTGTGTGTGTGTGTGTGTGTGTGTGTGTGTATGTGTTATATATGTATATATTTAGATATCTTTTGTTTTTTATATAGAAATTAATTTAAATTATAATGAAAGAGAGTTTAGGGGGTAGGATTTAATACGTTTTTACTTCTTCCTTCTCCTTTTCCAGCATGTTACCTATGATGGATGCCTGTTTTTATTTATATTTTTTATAGTTTATTTTGTTTTCTTATTTACATTTATTTCTTATATTATTTTTATTGTTTTGTTTTGTATTCACTACTGTTTCATGTTAAAATTTCAATTCAAACATGACAAAGAAATCCGGCGCTAAAGTCCGTCCCTGTGGTTGACGTGACATCAGTCGTAGACTTGTACCCACAGACTCAAAACTGATATCCTTTTGAGATCAGTTTACACTTGCTGCTATTTAAAACTGGACCTGGGTTTTTTTAGGCCCGGGAATTTTCCTTTAAGTGAAGCTGTGTTGTGAACATGAGGAGCAGAGTGTGATGTAACACAGAGCTGTCACTGGTTTTAACCTCTGCAGGAGGGCAGGACGGACCAGACTGGACCCCAGGGCTCAGTACTGGGACCGCTGCTGTTTTACATTTATGTAAACAATCTATGTGACAATAATGACTGCGTTTACATGCATCAATAACCCTTTTAAAACCGGAATATTAGCAATAAACCGAATTTGCACGGCCATGTAAACACCAATAACCCCTTTGAATAACCCGAATTTGCTCATATTCTGGTTTTAAAAAACCCGAATATGATCCCTGGGTTACTCCTTTTAAAGCCCAAATATGGAATATGGAAACAACACACACTTTCTTTTACAGTCCAGTTTCACTTTAATTAATGGGTAAATATCAGGTAATTATTTCTGTACTTAATGAGGAAGTACCAGGTAATATTATGGAAACAACACACGCTTTCTTTTACAGTCCAGTTTCACTATAATTACTGAGTAAAAGCCAGGTAAAAATGTCTGTACTTATTGGGTAAATACTTAGGAAATAGAATTACTGGGCAAGTAACTACAAGGTAAGTACCTGCTAATTGCCAGGTAAAACATGGTAACTATCAGGTTAATTACAAGGTCAATAGAGTCATTTACACCCTCGGGGGTACATGCACCAATCCATTGATAATACATAAATCAATAATGAATGGGTAAATACCCGGTAGTTATCCTTGAAATGTATAGAAAATACAAGGTAACTACATGGTCATTGAAGTGTAATTAGCTGGTAACTACCTCAAATATAGGTTATAATTTCCTGGTAGTTTGCAAAAAAATACTTAGTAATTACCTGGTACTTACTTAGAAATAATTCATGTAATTTCAGAGTAATTACATGGTACATTAACTGGTATTTACCAATATTAACCTAGTAAATACCTGTAATTTCCCTCATAGTTCCCATCTAATGTATTTGTAATTACCTAGTAATGTTTAGTTTAAACAGCCAGGTATTTACCATGTAATTACATGGTAAATACACATAATTACATGGTACAAGAAAATACGTAATAATTACCTAGTACTTACTGGGTAAATTACCCAGTAGTTACCATGTAATTACCTTGTAAATACAAGGTACTACTAGGTAATTACAGTGTAATTACCATGGTATTACCTGGTTATTACTGTACTGTAAAAGAAAGGGTT
The DNA here is from genome assembly GCF_033807715.1 of Cololabis saira. Classification (NCBI taxonomy): domain Eukaryota; kingdom Metazoa; phylum Chordata; class Actinopteri; order Beloniformes; family Belonidae; genus Cololabis; species Cololabis saira. The sequence continues at coordinate 42,319,589 of NC_084600.1, forward strand.
ACCGAGTAGATATGCTATATTTACACTGGTTCATACAGTGGGGAGAACAAGTATTTGATACACTGCCGATTTTGCAGGTTTTCCCACTTGCAAAGCATGTAGAAGTCTGTAATTTTTATCATAGGTACTCTTCAACTGTGAGTGATGGAATCTAAAAAAAAAAATCCAGAAAATCACATTGTATGATTTTTAAGTAATTAATTTTAATTTTATTGCATGACATAAGTATTTGATCACCTGTCAACCAGTAAGACCACAGTCTCAAAGAAAACCATTAGTAACACACTACGCCGTCATGGATTAAAATCCTGCAGCGCACGCAAGGTCCCCCTGCTCAAGCCAGTGCATGTCAAGGCCCGTCTGAAGTTTGCCAATGACCATCTGGGATGATTCAGAGGAGGAATGGGAGAAGGTCATGTGGTCTGATGAGACTAAAATAGAGCTTTTTGGTCTAAACTCCATTCGCCCTGTTTGGAGGAAGAAGGATGAGTACAACCCCAAGAACACCATCCCAACCGTGAAGCATGGAGGTGGAAACATCATTCTTTGGGGATGCTTTTCTGCAAAGGGGACAGGACGACTGCACCGTATTGAGGGGAGGATGGATGGGGCCATGTATCGCGAGATCTTGGCCAACAACCTCCTACCCTCAGTAAGAGCATTGAAGATGGGTCGTGGCTGGGTCTTCCAGCATGACAACGACCCGAAACACACAGCCAGGGCAACTAAGGAGTGGCTCCGTAAGAAGCATTTCAAGGTCCTGGAGTGGCCTAGCCAGTCTCCAGACCTGAACCCAATAGAAAATCTTTGGAGGGAGCTGAAAGTCCGTATTGCCCAGCGACAGCCCCGAAACCTGAAGGATCTGGAGAAGATCTGTATGGAGGAGTGGGCCAAAATCCCTGCTGCAGTGTGTGCAAACCTGGTCAAGAACTACAGGAAACGTCTGATCTCTGTAACTGCAAAAAACAAAGGTTTCTGTACCAAATATTAAGTTCTGTTTTTCTGATGTATCAAATACTTATGTCATGCAATAAAATGCTAATTAATTACTTAAAAATCATACAATGTGATTTTCTGGATTTTTTTTTTTAGATTCCATCACTCACAGTTGAAGAGTACCTATGATAAAAATTACAGACTTCTACATGCTTTTCAAGTGGGAAAACCTGCAACATCGGCAGTGTATCAAATACTTGTTCTCCCCACTGTATATTTACCTCCAATTATATACATAAAAATCACTATAAATCTATATATCGACATATCTACATATAACTATAAATCAGTATATATTAATATATATATAGATACACAAATACTGTACGTATAATATAACTCAATATATTCATAAACATACCTACATATAACATATCTATATCCATAATAAACATCTATATATCTTCATATATTAATAAGATCTGCTGCTCCCTGGTCCTGGAATGACCTTCAGAATGATTAGGGGCCTCATCTATAAAGCTTGCTTGCGCACAAAAAGGTTCTGAAAGATGGCAAGCCACCTTCTACACAAAGGCTGGGATCTAAAAAAGAAAAAGCGGGGCTGCCGGGCTGCCGGGCTGTTCTCGCATCGCTTTCGCACAGGGTGTCTTGATGATTTGCAATTACAGGCTGAGCCTACCGTTAGTTTTTAAACTGTAAAAAGTGGGGGGGACAAAAACATGATTTTCGAAAAGACGGGGGGACATGTCCCCCCTGTTGCGCCGGGGCACTCACAGCGTTTAGCGCAGCAACGGCGTGCTGCCACTCACTCGCTTTATTTTATATACTTTTTCTACTTTTACTGTGACCACAAAATAATTCCGTTTTCCTGTCCTCCACCTCATCCTCAACATCTCGATCTCAGATCTCAGGGAAATTCAGTGGCACGGTGGCTGGAAACATCTCATTCATCCTGACGCCAAACAGGCTGCAGGAAGCCACTGCGCATGCTCAGCAGGCTCATTTATATGCAAATACTACTTTGCATTACCCTTTTAAGGTAAACCGTGGGCGTGTAGAGGGCGGATTCAGCTGCGCAACCTTCCAGCTGGACTGTGATTTATAAAGCGAACATTGCGTGCAAGTGTGCGTGCACATGGTTTTATAGATCCGGATTTTTTTTTTCGCCCGACATTTTCGGCTTTTGGGTGTACGTGCACTTTAGTATGACTCCTACGCACTCCATTTTAAATGAGGCCCCTGAACCTGAACTCATCACTCTGGGGGAATTTCATTCCATTTTAAAGGATCAAGAAACTAGTTATCTTGGCCAATGTGATTGTTTTTAATCGAATAATACTGAAAAGTTTTACATTATACAGACCTGTCGTGTTCCTGAGTTTATGTTGTATGTTATTTGTGTCCATGACTATAGTGTGTAACTGCTGTTTCTGTTGTTTTTTTCGCTGTTGAAACACTGTTTCTGTTGCCCTCTTGGTCAGGTCACTCTCGGAAAATAGATTTGAATCTCAATGAGTCTTTACCTGGTTTAAATAAAGGAAACTAACTGACAGGGGGCTTAAACAACATCTGCGGGAGTGAACTTCACATTTTTGGAGCAGCAGTTGAGAGCAGCTCTAGCCGGTCTAAGTTTAGCCGGGCTGAAAGTGGGTCAGTAGTGGACCAGAGATGTGTGCATGCTGAAGCTTTCCAGGCTGCAGATATTCTGGGCGTCTAACCTTCCTCTGGCCACATTGGTCCACTGAGCTGGTCCTGCGGGGGTCATAAATAAAAATAAATCATCATTAACCACATAAAAATAAACATTAGGTGACACTATTTTAAAGAGAAAGGACTCCGACTTTATCACTGAAGAGTTTCTGTATGTTTGACCTGCGGATGAAACTGTGGAACAGCCTGAAAGTTTACGCTGCCACTCAGTCTTTCTGCCACTCAGTCTTTCTGACACTCAGTCTTTCTGACACTCAGTGAGTGAAACCCGCAGTGAAGTTGCATCTGTGACATAATGCACATTCCCTCTATACCAACAGAAGTATTTTAAAGTCTATTTAGCTGTAAGTTTAAAGCCTTTATTTTGTTCATTTTGTCCCAACAATAAAGTCAGAGCTGGTTTTGACCTGCAGCTGCTGCTGTTGAGTTTAGTTAGTTAGTTAGTTAGTTAGTGTTCTGTTGTGGAAAGTCTAAAGGATAAAACCTAGACGACACCAGGACCGATCAGTAACAGTAACTTGGTTCTCGTTACGACTCCGACGACCTCCCAGAGTTGGTAACAGAAACATTCTCATGATTATGGCCTGGCTTCCTCCCAAACCCGGGGAGGAAACCTGGGATTTACATATCGGAGCCTGATACCGGTTCTTTACCTCCGAGCTGTGAAGGAGCCTGAAGGCTCTACTTAAACATTGTTTTCCAGTTTTGTAAAAGTCAAGTCAAGGCAGGTTTATTTGTGCAGCTCATTTCATGTACGACACAATTCAACGTCTTTACGTAAGAAAAAAATTTAAAAACGCATTAAAAGGTAAAATAGTTCAAAAGCAGAAATTAAAGGCAGACGGATATAAGTTAAAAAATAATTAAACAAATGATATGCAAGAAATATGGGTTGCAGTGCATTATGGGAGATTACTGAAACGCAGAAGTAAAGTAATTGAGAGTTTCAGCAGCCCTGATGCATCCTGGGAGTTTGTTCCTCAGGTGAGGAGCGTAAAAGCTGGACGGCATCTCATCGTGTTTGGTTCTGGTTCTGGTTCTGGTTCTGGGAACAGGAAGTGGGCGTGGCCTTGACGACCCGAGGGTTCTGGTTGGTCCATCATGGACCAGGAGGTCGGAGATCGAAGACCTGGACTTATGTGGTCCACTTTCCTGGTCTCAGTGAGGACTCGGGTCTCCAGGGGCCTCATTTTTAAAAGAGTGCATAGGATTCATACTAAAAGTGCACCTAAACCCAAAAGCCGAAAATGGCGGGCGCACAAAAAGATACGGATTTATAAAACCGTGTGCACGCACATCTGCACGCAATGTTTGCTTTATAAATCACAGTAAGGAAGGTTACGCAGCTGAATTCGGCTCATATCCCGCCCTCTACACGCCCACTTTTTACCATGAATGGGCAATGCAAAGTATATATAAATGAGCCTGCTGAGCATGCACAGCGGCTTCCTGCAGCCTGTTTCTCCTCCGCGTCAGGATGAATGAGACGTGTCGAGCCACCGTGCCACTAAATTTCACGGAGACTGAGATGGAGATGTTGTGGAGGCCAGGAAAACCACATTATTTGTTTCACTAACAAAAAGAAAGCGAGTGAGTGGCAGCACGTCGTTGCTGCGCTAAACGCTGTGAGTGCCACGGACAGATCTGTGGCAGAAATAAAAAAGAAGTGGTGTGATTTGAAGGTGGAGGCCAAGAGGTACGGTGCCCCTAAAGGGATACGGACTTTTTTAATATATATAATGAGTTTTACGTGCGCGCGTGAAACCTTTAAGGCTGATTTATGGTTCCACGTTACACCAACGCAGAGCCTACGGCGTAGGTGCGCGTCGCCGCGTACAATAAGGCGTAGGCTCTGCGTCGTTTTAACGCGGAACCATAATTTAGGCTTTACGCGCGCGTAAGATTCATTATATATATATATAAGAAAAATCTGAGTCCCTTTAGGGGCACCGTAGAGTGGCCCGGCACTCATTTGTTCTGTCCTCAGTCACTCTACAGTTGTCGCGGTGGGTGACGGAGGTTCCCGGCGTGTCCTGCACTGCGGCTGCAGCAGCACCAGAGTCCTGACTGACGCTGTGCTTCAAACACAGAGGGACACGATCAGCGCTATTATATTATAAGTCTGATATGTGATGACATTAAAAGTATGACATGAATCTGGCTTCATTTCACCACCTCACCGTCTGCGTCGTCAGTTCCGCATATCTTCAAAATGTTTGTGCGCTAGGGTCAGGGCTGGCATAAAGATACGCACATTTTCCGTTAGTTTCTTTTTTTTAAATACCAACATTTGCGTAGAAGGTGGCGTGCGCATCTTTCAAGCCCTGTTTTGTGCGCATGCAAGCTTTATAAATGAAGCCCCTGGTCTTGGTGAGGACTCGGGTCTTTAGGTCTTAGTGAAGACTCAGGTCTCCTGGTCTTAGTGAGGACTCGGCAGCAGGTTCTGGACTAACTGCTGCTGGTTGATGGAGGTTCTAGGGAGACCCGTGAGACCAGCGTTACAGTAGTCCTGAACCAGTTCTTCTAAGTCCTGCTGAGACATCAGTCCTTTAATCCTGGACATGTTCTTTAGGTGATAACAGGCCGACTTCACTACTGTCCTAATGTGGCTGTCAAAGTTTGGGTCCGAGTCCACAACCAGTCCCGGATTTCTGGCTCGGTTCCTGGTTTTTAGCTTCACTGCTTGAAGCTGCTGACGTTTAATCTTTATTCTTTGGCTCCAAACACTTTTATTCCTGTTTTGTCTTCATTTAACTGAAAACATTCTGCAACATCAACTCTTTAATCTGATCAATGCATTTGATCAATGTTTGACTTGGATTCTAGTCTCCTGGTGAGACGGTTATGTAGATTTGTGTATCATCTGCATAGTTAGACATAGTAAGGGGCTTTGGATAAAAGCGTCTGCTAAATGACAGGTGTAGTAGTTATTGTAACAGATTTTGTTCTTTTTCATTATTTGAGCGAGTGATAGCATGTAAATGTTAAACAGCAGAGGCCCCAGAATTGAACCTTGAGGAACTCCACATGTTATTTTTGTTAGCTCAGATTTTTAAAAGACACAAAGTAGTCCCTGTCTTTAGATGGGACCCCAACCAGGCAAGTGCTGTACCAGAAAGGTATCACTCTCACAAATTATTTTGGTTAAAATTGCCTTTATTAGGCCCCGAGCACTTACAGTGCGAAGGCCCTTATGTATCTGTAGGAATTCTTTAGTTTTATTTTTCCGACAAAAGAATATTTTTCCCCCTAAACGTGCCCCAAAAGTCACCAAATTTTGCACCAAGCCAGGCCTGGCGAAAAATGTGATATTTAATGGTTTGCATTAATGGGCGTGGCCTAACGGCTCAACAGCGTGCCCTAGAAAACATTGTGCCTCAAGCCCCACAATACGGTTTGACGTACATGCACGAAAATCGGTACACACCTGTATCATGTCACATCTTAAAGAAAAGTCTCTTGGTGCCATGGCCGCAACCGAACAGGAAGTCGGCCATTTTCAACTAATCGTGTAATTTTGCCGCAATTTATGCCGTTTCTTCGCCCGAACCGTAACGTGCACCCAGGTGTGTTAGACATCAAAATGTGCGTCTCCATCCTGCGTCGACGCGTATTACTTTTCTCAGTCAAAAGCGTTACCGTGGCGACGATAGACGCCAAAAGGCGGGCCCCCCCTTCTTCTGATTGGTCGATATGTGATAGTTCCTACTTTCTGCCATAACTTTTGAATGGTTTGATATAGAGAGTCGTGGGTGGTGTCATCCACTAAATGTCCAGGCCTGAAGAATCTACATGCAAGTCATACAAGCTTCCACTGCAGCCTGAACGTGCACAAGGGTACGAGGGCCCGTTCATCGCTGCTTGCAGCTTTAATTTCTTTTAAGTTGGAGGACCCCCTGCAGTACCTCCGCGTCCCCCCTAGGGGTCGCAGACCCCCGCTTGAAGACCCCTGCTCTAAATCCATGAGTTTCTTATTGATCAGGATCGTTGTATTGAATGTAACCCCGAGTTGCAGCTCTACTGACTCTGCTTCAGCCTTTGGCCAACCTCTCTGAATGTCACATTCATGGCGTACTTTAATTGGCTGTCAGGGATCACACCCCCTCCATCTCCCTGATGGATGGCTTTTTCCTCTACATCCGACACTCATTCAGTGTAATCGAACCATTCTGAAACAGGCGGTAGGTTGGACGTGCGTGTCTGTCTGCTTTTTTTAGAGCCTCACTTTTGCAGGTTTTTTTTTGTAATCTCTGATATTTACCTCCTCTGCTATCGCTGGGAAAGTAATAACTTTCTTATCAGGACTCCAAACAAACCATGCATGTCAGGATGTTTGCACTTGGAGCCGACGCCTGTTGCAGCAGCAGCTTGTTGCAACAGTTCATTTACTGTATGTGTTAAAGGAAAAAAACAAAAAACAAGAAAAAGTTGCTGCTCATGTCGATAAAGGAGATTGATGTGTGCTGTGCGTGTGCTGCTTGGAATAGCCGAGCCATGTGATTCTTCCATGTTCTATTTCAGAACTCTGGCGGACGAACTCCCTGCAGACCCCACAGCAGCCGCACAGAAAAATCAACAAACAGGCTTTTTAAGCCTTTTATCTGCCATCACTCCTGCGGAGCCGCCGTGTAGATCAGCAGCTGGAGCCTGGCTGCAGGATCGTTGAAGTAAGTACTCTGTGTTTGATCCTGCCAGTGCAGGAAGTCTTGTTTCCACGGTTGTTTCCCTGCTGCAGGTTGTTGCATCAGACCAGGACGCTTGAGCTGTATTTCTGCTGCCTGGTCTCTTGTATCGATAGAGATCAATAATATCTGTCATCAGGCAAATAAGTGAGATCTATCTGAGGAGCTTTTACCTCAGACGTCTCAGGTTTGACTCTGATGCTGCATGTGAGCTGTTTGCGTGAAGGGATGCATGAAGTCCCACTACTGTTGTCCAGTATCAGGGGGGATTTGCATCTTGTTCCTGGATCAATGCAGGAATGAAATATGTTAAAACTTTATTTTTGTCTGCATATATATTAATGGTTAATACCACGTTGGTAAGAGCCTAAGGCATATATAGCATTGTAATATATGATATATAATATATATCATATATATTTTTTAATAATATGTATGTATGTATGTATGTGTGTATATATATATATATATATATATGTGTGTGATTGTATATATATATATGTGTATATATATATGTATATATATATGTATGTATATATATATATATATATATATATATATATATATTAGGGCTGGGCGATATGGACCAAAAGTCATATCTCGATATTTTTTTTTAGCTGAATGGCGATACTCGATATATATCTCGATATTTTTTTTTGTGCCATAATTGGGGTTTCCCCCAAAGCATTATAGCATAGCATCTCTGTTAGCATCTCTGTTAGCTTCATTTTTTTCTGAGGCAAACCCTTAAAAAAACAGTCAGTTTTAATACAAAGCCTCGTGCCGAATGTCACACAGGAACCTTTATTAACAGAGGTCTGCACAATATCAAAATGTATAAAACAAATGAAATAAAAATAAACTGCCTGCATATATAGAATAAAAATGGTGGGACTCGATTAAAAAAAATGTGTCTAATTAATTAGAGGCTTTGTAATGAATTAATCGCATATCAATATTTGACACGAGAAGCAACATTTTTCAATTTAAATGGATTTTGGTATATGACTGAATCATTGAATTGACACATAAATGAGCTTAAACAACGATATTGTGTTTATTTTGATAACTGAGCGTTAACATAAAGTGCAATATGAATAATAGGATTATAATTGCATTGTCCACAAGGCACAAACTTAAATTCAAATTAGCTATATTCAAGCTTTTTCAGGACCCTGGAATCTTGTCGAGACTGGATTGGCGACTTTGGCGTCGTCCGTGCTCGCTACAACATGCTAGCTACAACAGAGTCAGAGTCAGAGTCATTTTTATTGTCCCTCTAGGGGAAATTCTTTTAGCAGTATGGGAAACAGTCATCATCATACAAACACAGACATACCAAAAGAACAATTAAAACATTAAAACGTGACATAGTAACCATAATAGTGAGTAAAAGCAAAAGTGCTTTCATCAGTGCAGGCAGAATGATAAAAATATATTAAAAATATTAAAATTTATGCAAGTTGATCATCTTAACAGCGGTTGGTATAAAAGAGAATTTATACCTATTGGTATTGGCCTTGGGAAGCCTATAGCGCCGCCCAGAAGGGAGAGGGACAAACTCTTTTGACAGAGGGTGATCAGGACTGGTCAAGATATCTTGTGCCTTATTCAGGACTCGACTTTCATAGATGTCAACATGTTTGGCATGGAGGAGGTAGCGGAGGCTGGAGAGGCTCCGGTAATAGAAGGCAAATTCTTTCTTGCACAATTTGCACACAACTGCGCTTTTATCCAGGTTTCCATTCTGTAGTTTTTTTAAACTAAAATTTCCACCCACCGAACCAGCAACGACTTCCCATCGGTTTAGTTTCCATTGTTGTTTCTCGTGTTGAGTTCTGTGCATCAGTATTACAGGTAACTTATACCGGGAACTCGTGTAACGAGAAACGTTCCGCACTGTTTGGAGTGCAAAAGTAAATTGAGAAACACAGAAACACAAACAGCAACCAGTCCAGGTCCCTGAGACTGAATCAAAGCTAGGCTACTGTGATTATCTGTCCCCCAAAACTGCAGAGTGAGTTTGTAGGTGAGGGAGCAGGTGTATGTCTGTGTATGAAATATGTTAAAACTGACTCCCTGAACATGCACATTTAATAATATTCTAATCTAATGTGATAAAGCACAACTACCAACCCCCAGAGCGCGGAAAGAAGAACATGTAAATGATTATATATCATATAGTCATTTACTATATAATACATTATTTCATATAATAAAAGTAATTTGCAAATGGTAGTATAATTCAGAATTAAAGGAGTAAAATTCAGAATTAAAGGAGATATTATTAAGATATTATTATGTTTTCATAATTTAGAATATAATAAAAATAATTTGCAAATTGTAGTAAAATTCAGAGGATATATTATTATGTTTTTATTTTTATTAGGTTGACAGTTTCCTGAGATATTAATTAAATGTATTCAACATGTGCCGGGCTCCAAATCACTCACTGAATAATTTGAGGATGATACTGCCGTTGCCAAGACGACGGTCAAACACTTGAGTTTATGACGCTGGACATCCTCGATGGTCGGCAACTAATACCTAGTGCTGTGAGGATTAATACTGAAATATCAATACTTCCGATACCAGATCTGTTTGCTCTAAAAATCCATTCTGAAATGAAAATATTGACACTTTTGTTACTTCAGGCATTTGTTGTAATGTAGATCATTTACAGGAATACGTTGGAAAGTAACTATTCAGATTTTGTCTAAATGACACACTGCTGGTAGGAACTACTTTTCATTTAGATTTTTTTAGTAGTTCTTATTTTTGTTTATTATTTTCTTATTTATTTTAATGGTTTTATTATTTTACTTAGGATCTTTTTTTAGTGATGGAAACACCTTTTCCAAGGTTTTTCTGTTGTTGTAACATGAATGAGGTATGGTTGTATGGTGAATGAGGCGCCACCTCAGTATACTTGTATAATTGATATATTATTAATATATATGTGTATATATATATATATATATATATATATATATATATATATATATATATATATATATATATATATATATATATATATATACACACACATACATTTCCTGAATCCTTATGGTCCTGTGAGTATTCCAGTTTTTGTATTTTGTGTCTCTGTTGTTCCTAGATGACACAGGGATAAAAGATTGTATATCATTTTGGCGAAAATTGTGTAAAAATGTGTGTTGTTTATAGTTTAAAGAGCTGCAGTGACCTCTATGTTGGTCAGAAAGATTCACATCTTAGCTTGAATGAATGCTTAAAAGGTCTCCTTAAAAATGATACCAAAGACCATATTGTGAAACATTGACAGATTCTAAGAGACAGATTCTGAGTCTAAACCAGGATATGCAGCAGCATCTAAAGTGTAATGTTCTGAAGGCGACGGGTAACTTCATGAGCTGATAACTCTGATCCAGCTGCCACTCAGGAAGGTTTTCATACCAGAATATCATCTACAGACATGGATCTTTTCAAAAATGATAAGCAAGTTTTGTCACCTTGAGTGGTTCTGATATCTGGCCCATGGACTACATCGCGTGTTCTGCGTTTAGGGAGGGCGGCCCCGGCCCTGGTCTACCCGGTGCATGGTGTGTGAGTGTGTAAAGAAAGTACTGCATTTTTCTAAATACCTCAGGGATTCAACACAAGAGCTTTACTCCTTCACTGATCTGTAGCAGCTAGTCTGGGGCTTGGAGTCTCCACCAACTCCATCCCTCTTTCAAACTGGTGTTCCTTTACGGAAACAACCGTCACAGCTTTGCACTTAATGATGTCACAGCTCAGCTTCCTGAGGAACACATCTTACATCTTAAAAACTCAGTAAAGCTCTATCTTGATAAATCAGCTGCAATCATGAAAGCAACATTATTGCATGAATATCTGAAAACTGCACTCAGTTCCACAGCAGCAGTGTTTGGTTGTTAGTTGTCTCCACCACCTTATCCGTCTCAAGTCTGCAAGAGTCTCCACTATTTGCATCCTCAATAAAATGGGCGGCGCGATGACACATACCGAGATTTTCATACATATTTAGCTGGAAATACTTCAGCTGCAACATTTCACAAGTCCTGGAGAGCACGGAAACAGATGAGAACTAAAAGAATTTGTGAAAAGAAACTCAAACAGATGAACCAGAGCTGGAGTTGAAGGCGACTGGATAGTTCCTTTAGAAAAAGTGCTTTTAGTCGAGCCACTTCTTTGGTTCGTGCCTCTTAACTTCCCACTCTGACCTCCTTCAGCAAACATTTTAAATCATGGCTATTGGAGGAACAACACTGTTATCACAACCAGGCTTAAACTTGTGTAGTTTGTTTTAATGTTAACTATCTGTTTTAATTCGTACGTACCAGGGCAATGTGCAACACGCACTTTGTACGTCACACAACTTGGATACTCTCAGTACCATAATATTACCATCGCTGGTATTTCATTATTGTAATATGCTTTTTTTGCTCAAGTCACTTTAGACTCAAGTCACTTTAAGATACAATCCATACTGCTTTTAAATGCTGCTAAATCTATTTTTGCAGGGGGCACGGTGGTTCAGCTGGTAGTGCAGCCGTCTCACAGCAAGAAGGTCCTGGGTTTGATTCCCGCCGGGGATGCTGTGGGCGCTGAAGTGCGTGTTAGTTCCCCCATGACTTCAGTGCCCACACCCTGGGTGGGGTTGGTGGAAAGGATCTTTCTGTGTGGAGTTTGCATGTTCTCCCCGTGTTCCCTTGGGTAGCTAATGTTCTCTACCCTCACAAAAACCTGCACACAGTCCTGGGCTACACATGCCCCCTCTGGCCAACCGGGGCACCAGATGGGATGGGGAGGATCCGGACGGAATAACGTGATCCTTCCACGCGCTACGTCCGGCCGGGGAAACCCCCAGAGAAACCCTAAGCTCAGCGTCAGTCAGGACTCTGGTGCTGCTGCTGCTGCCGCGGTGCAGGACACGCCGGGAACCTCTTCTTCACCCACCGCTTTAGGACAGAACAAATGAGGGGCTCCGTAGAGCGTTTAGGGGCTCTACGGAGCCCCTAAAGGGACACAGATTTTTTTTCATAATGACTTTTACGAGCGCGTGAAACCTTTACGTGCGGGTGTAAGCCTAAATTAGGGTTCCGCGTTAAAACGATGCAGAGCCTAAGGCGTAGGGTACGCGGTGACGCGCACCTACGCCGTAGGCTCTGCGTTGGTGTAACACGGAACCATAAATCAGCCCTGAGTCCCCCTGATGGGAGAGGGGGGTGAAGCGGGGCTGCCGGGCCGTTCTTGCATCGCTTTCGCACAGGGTGTCTTGATGATTTGCAATTACAGGTTGAGCCTACCGTTAGTTTTTAAACTGTAAAAAGTGGGGGGGACAAAAACATGATTTTGAAAAGACGGGGGGACATGTCCCCCTGTTGCGCCGGGGCACTCACGGAGTTTAGCGCAGCAACGGCGTGCTGCCACTCACTAGTTTTATTTTATACTATTTATATACTTTTTCTACTTTTACTGTGACCACCAAATACTGTGGTTTTCCTGGCCTCCACCTCATCCACAACATCTAGATCTCAGATCTCAGTGAAATTCAGTGGCACGGTGGCTCGACACGTCTCATTCATTCTAACGCCAAACAGGCTGCAGGAAGCTGCTGTGCATGCTCAGTAGGCTCATTCGTATGCAAATACTACTTTGCATTACCCTTTTAAGGTAGAAAGTGGGCGTGTCGAGGGCGGGATATGAGGCGGATTCAGCTGCGCAACTTTCCAGCTGGACTGTGATTTATAAAGCGAACATTGCGTGCAAGTCTGCGTGCACACGGTTTTATAGATCCAGATTTTTTTTTGCGCCCGCCATTTTCGGCTTTTGGGTGTACGTGCACTTTTAGTATGAATCCTACACACTCTTTTATAAATGAGGCCCCAGGACTGTTACTTAGGTAGGAGCACTGGGTGATAAAATGGGGGAAAAAACCGGGATAAAAAAAAAAAAATCTATTTTTGCTACTATGTATGTTTTGTGTTTGTTCCCTTGTTTGATTGTGTTGTTTGACTCCATACGGAAGAGTATCAGGGCCAGGCAGGAGAAAAATAAAAATAATATTTTAGAGGAAGATTTTTTTTTTCATTATGCACTTCGAGAAAAAAGTCGAAATGTCGAGAAAAAAGTCAAAATGGCGAGATTATTGTTGAAGTACAATTTCGAGAAAAAAGTCGAAATGTTGAGATTAATGTTGAAATACAATTTCGAGAAAAAAGTCAAAATTTTCGTGAATAAAGTTGAAATGTTGAGAAAAAAGGCGAAATTTGGACTTTATTCTTGAAATTGTATTTCAACATTAATCTCGACATTTCGACTTTTTTCTCTAAATTGTATTTCAACATTATTCTCGACTTTTTTCTCGACATTTCGACTTTTTTCTCGAAGTGCACAATAAAAAAAAATCTTCCCCTCACAAATATTTTTTCTCCTGCATGGCCCTAATACTCTTCCGTACTTCCAAGATGAGTTCCTTAAATAAAGTATTTCCTGCCAATGGCACATAATCCCCAAAGTAGTGTTTTTTCAAACACAAAACTCGAAGAAAAAGGTTCCCCTGTCTGTATTTGAGTAACAGATTAACCCCGGTTCCTGATCCAATGACCTGCTACTGTAGCTGGGAGTAAAATGTCCATGTATTCCTAATGAGCGGTAACTAGAGAGCCTGAACATGTGCAGTTCTTTCCACAGCGTCTTTAAAAGGGCATCCAAACATTTTCCCTGGTGACTTGGAAAGCTATTTATGATCAGGGACAGCATGTAAACAGAGGTGAAATGTACAACGGTGCTGCAAATGGGGAAGACTGAACGTTCTTTTGATCATTTAATAATTTTGTTAATGGAGTCGGTGGGGCGACGACGCAGTCGCTTCATTTTGGAAATAATTAACAGAGGAAGGGTTTTTTTTTTCTCAAGCGTATAAATCTGTTGGACTGGATTCAAGTTCTTCCACGTTATAATATAAGCCGGTTGCGTGGGACGCCATTATTCTGCAGGTTTTGTGACTCATCTATTGTGGAAGATGCTTTTCTAGGAAAACCAACAGAGCAAACTTAAGCTGCATCAGCTTTTTTTTAGGCATTTTATACTATATTCTCTTAGTATTTTTGATTTTGATTTGAAGATTTTTATTTCGAACATGCATGTTAAATAAAAAAAGAATACAAAAAAGTAAAAAAGTAAAATACAAAACTATGCATGTATGTAATAATAGAAGTAATTATAATGCATAGTATTACATTATCATTACTTTACTATAATACTACAATATAATAGAGAACAATAGACAGCAATGATATAACAATATACTTGATTAACTATATAAGAGTAGATATGCTATATATACACTGGTTCATATATTTACCTCCAATTATATACATAAAAATTACTATAAATCTATATATCTACATATAACTATAAATCAGTATATATTAATAGAGATATAGATACGGTATATAAATACTGTACGTATAATACAACTCAATATATCCATATACACACCTACATATAACATATCTATATCCATAATATACATCTATATATCTACATATATTAATAAATGTACATATCTACATGTTTATTCAAATCTGTATTATTTTGAAAAAACATATTGTAGTAGAGCAGATTTGAAAATGTGAATTTTTTCTGTTCCACGGTCACCTTTGTTTGCCGTAACGTGGGAGTTTCCATGAGGCCGTTACTCTCACCAGGTTTATGTTCAGGTCAGAGGGTTCTGACAATGTGCCCTTCGCAAAAATGTGTCCCAGTGTTCTGTCTCCGTGCAGTCTGTCACTCTGCAACCCGGTCCCTGCAGGACACGCTGCACCTGCACTGCACCGTGTTGAGTGCAGGTCTTATAATAACGCTGCATTTTGTAATAAACGTCCAAACTGTAATAACCTTTTCATTTCATTTTGCAATAAAGCCGCATTTTGTATTAAACTGCCCCATTTTGTAATACATTTTGTTATTGCATTTTGAGAAGATTATTATAAAATGCTTTTTTATTTTCTAGGAAATGTAATAACATGGTGCATTATGTAATAATACCTATTATTGTTTAACAATTAATTTATACAAGAGTGACTTTTGTTGTTTTTTATGCAATTTCCTTTAGAGCTATGTAGCCCAATAAATCTATGTATAATACTCCAAATATAACTTTAGTTGCCTATTTGAAGTTTGGAATTATAGAGGCCAATAACAAACAAATAAGCTATGCTTTACAATTGTTATTACATAATGCACCATGTTATTACATTTTCGAGAGAGTAAAAAAGTTGCACGTGCATTTTGTAATAATCTTCTCAAAATGTAATAACTTATTACATAATGCGGCAAAATCTATTACAAAATGCATTGGGGCAGTTTATTACAAAATGTGGCTTTATTACAAAATGAAATGACAAAGTTATTACATTTTGAATGTTTATTACAAAATGCACTGTTATTACAAAATGCGGCTCAACAACCACTCTAATTCTCTCCAGGCATCGCCTCGCGGTTTCTGAGTACAACGCAGGGGAATGTGTCCGGCATTTTAAACAAAGGGCTGAGGTTGAAATGAGGAGAATTCAAATTTTTGAATTTTTGGAAGCAGCACATCTACAAACAAAACAAAAAAGCAAGGGGCAGGGCGATGTTCACCCCTGGGGAGTACGAGAGAGTATTAGGGCCATGCAGGAGAAAAAAAATCTAAATTTTTTTTATTGTGCACTTCAAGGAAAAAGTCGAAATGTCGAGAAAAAAGTTGAAATGTCGAGATTAATTTTGAAATCCAATTTCAGGAATAAAGTCGAAATTTCGTGAAGAAAGTCGAAATTTCTCGTTTTTTCTCAACATTTCGATTTTTTTCTCAAAATTGTACTTCAACATTAATCTCGACATTTCAACTTTTTTCTCGACATTTCGACTTTTTTCTCGCATAGGCTAATGAAAAAAAATCTTCCTCCTCTAAAATATTATTTTTATTTTTCTCCTGCCTGGCCCTAATACTCTTCCGTAGGGGAGGGACCTCACTTTATTTAAAAAAAAAACAAACAAAAAAAAAGTAAGAAAAACAGTTTGAGGAGGATTTTTGTCCGGGGATTTAAACTTCTCAACAGTCCTGGATGTTCTTTGTATTCTTCCTTTCATGTTGTGGAAATCTTTTTGACCGGTGGAAGGTCTGGACGGCAGCCAGGCCGTTTCGGCACCTCGTCTCCTCTCAAACCGACGTTTCTGATGAAAGCATTGCCGTGTTGAAAGATGCAAGATGTCTACATGGGATCATAAATTATTCTAAAACCTACTGTACCTTCAGCATTGATGTTTGCAATCTGCCCATTCCACGGGCCCCCGGCCCCCCCAGTCTCTTCAGAGCTGAGCATGACAGCCGGCCAGATGGTCCCGCTCCTCTTCAGTCCACACAACACAGCAGCAGTGCTCTCCATAAACATTAGTTGCTTTTTTGCAAATGATCAGTTTTCCACTTTGCTTAAGTCTGTTTTAAAGGGGACCTATTATGGCATTGTAATGAAAAGATACTCACTGAACAGGATACAAGTAGATGTTGCCACAATGATGAAATAAGTGCCATCATGGTCCTATCAACGTGGAAACGGGAAACTTCCTCAGACAGAACAGAACTGGTTCCTGCTCACAGCTTTGCAGTTCTCTTTAAAGGGGACCTATTCTGGCATCTAATACCTATTTTAAACAGGCCTTGAATGTCTTAAAAACAAGTGTAGCACTGCTCGTTTCTACGGGGGGGTCACACAGACAGCGGGCACCGGGATCTTTGTAGAATATCTTTTATTTTCGTGCACTATGTCTTCCACCAGAGGTTCCTCGTGCATCAGCACCGTCCGCAGAGCTGCTCTCCCGCTCTGCTCTGCTTCCGTCCTCCCTCGTCTCCAGAGCCCGCACCCTACTGAAATACACAGAGAGTGATTAGACACACCTGTGTACCGTCAGCTGTTCCAGCCGCGTCACCTGTGCGCCACTCCCCTGCACTCCCTCTCTCCCCTGCAGACCACGCCCCAATCCTGCACCCTGCCACACAAGCTTTTGATTATTTTTGCTAAATAAATTAGAAATTCAGCCTCTAAACCATGTCTTTATCTTCCCATTCTCTAACCTCATTATCTATGAGGGATTCTGAGTGGGCGGGGCTATGATAATGAGGCTCTGTGCTGATTGGCTGCCTGAATGACGCGATACACTGCTACGAAAAAATGGCGGAAGCTCCGGCCGGTGGAGTTAGTTGTGGGCGTGGTTTCACGCATCGGAGGCAAAATGCATATTGCATTTTGGTTACGTAACGACGGGAGCAGAATCTTATTGGCTCGTAGATCCACATCACACTGGACGGTTCATCCGGGCGGCTGTACAGACACTGCAGAATTTGGTTGCTTTCCTCCTTCTCTGAGTTGTCAGGCTGAGGAGAGACCACTTTATAAATGTTAACGACAGAGAAAACATCCATCCATCCATCGTCCACCGCTTATCCGTTCCCGGGTCGCGGGGGCAGCAGCCTCAGCAGATATGCCGAGAGACATAGTCTCTCCAGCGTGTCCTGGGTCTTCCCCGGGGTCTCCTCCCGGAGGGACATGCCTGGAACACCTCCCTAGGGTGGAGGGACATGCCTGGAACAACTCCCTATGGTGGAGGGACATGCCTGGAACTCCTCCCTAGGGAGGAGGGACATGCCTGGAACACCTCCCTAGGGAGGAGGGACATGCCTGGAACACCTCCCTAGGGAGGATCCGGTACAGATGCCCAAACCAGGAGCAGCGGCTCGACTCCGAGCTCCTCCCGGGTGACCGAACTCCTCACCCTATCTCTAAGGGAGGAAACTCATCTCTAAGGGAGCGTCCAGCCACCCTGTGGAGGAAACTCATCTCGGCCGCTTGTATCCGCGATCTTGTCCTTTCGGTCACTACCCAAAGTTCATGACCATAGGTGAGGGTAGGTGCGTAGATTGACCGGTAAATCGAGAGCTTCGCCTTTCGACTCAGCTCCTTCTTCACCACGACGGCCCGGTACACCGACCGCATAACTGCAACATAAATTAATAAATTAAAGCTGCAAGCAGCGATGAACGGGCCCTCCACCCTTGTGCATGTTCAGGCTGCAGTGGAAGCTTGTATGACTTGCATGTAGATTCTTCAGGCCTGGACATTTAGCAGATGACACCAGCCACGACTCTCTATATCAAACCATTCAAAAGTTATGGCAGAAAGTAGGAACTATCAGATATCGACCAATCAGATGAAGGGGGGGCGCACTTTTTGGCGTCTATCGTCGCCACGGTAACGCTTTTGGCTGAGAAAAGTAATGCCCATCGTCGCAGGATGGAGACACACATTTTGATGTATAACACACCTGGGTGCACGTTACGGTTCGGGCCGTATTAACTGCCGAAGGAATGGCATAAATTGCGCCAAAATTACACGATTAATTCGAAATGGCCGACTTCCTGTTTGGTTTCGGCCATGGCGCCAAGAGACTTCTTTAAGTTGCGACATTTCTAGGGGGCTGTTGAGCCATTAGGCCACGCCCATTAATGCAAACCATTAAATATCAATTTTTCCGCCAGGCCCGGCTTGGTGCAAAATTTGGTGACTTTTGGGGCACGTTTAGGGGGGCAAAAAGGCCCTCCTTTCGTCGGAAGAAGGAAAAAAAAAAACAAGAACAATTCCTACAGATACAATAGGGCCTTCGCACTGTCAGTGCTCGGGCCCTAATAAATTAGTAAAACTATACTAATATATAATACTAATAATATATGTTATATATTGGCTATAGTTTGTAGCTTATATACTACCAAGTGGTTATTTTATCACTCTTTTTCAACAGAGCTGTAAGTATTTAATAAATGTTCATCAGAGTAAACATGATGTGCAGGAAAAATAAATCAGGTGCATCTGTCCAGATTTAGCAGATCCCTCACTTTGTTGTTGACTTTAGCCAAACATGTGCTATTTTTTTTTTTCTTTTGACTACTTTTGTGTACTTTCATAATCCCAAAGGGAAACTTGTCCCTGCGTGGAATGCAGCAGGAGCAGGGGGGCAACGCTGGGGCTTGTGGGAGCAAACGTTCCGCCAGCTCAAGGGCCTGCCCTTCTCTCTCAAGAGTTTCGTCAGGTTATGTAACTTTTATCTGAAGCAAACAAGCAAGAAGATGGATGATCCCTCTTTTTTTCTGGTTCACAGTCACACATAGCAGATTTGGGCTGCATTACATAACTCTCAAGACAGCCATGTTCTTCTCAACACATTCGTCAGGCACCGGCGGCCCCTTCACGCCCAGAGATGGACGTCTGTGTCGGTTCTGTTCCTCACCCAGTGAATTTAGTAGAATTTATTAAAGGATAGCCCCTTGAGATGTAACATCTCATTTTCAAGGGGGTCCCAAGAAAACATACAAGATTACAATATATCACATTACAGTACAGATACACATGACATAACACAAACACAGACATCTTGCTCACCCTCCCACATAAGTCTAGTTACAAAGTAGACTAATTGAATAACCAAAATAATGAGATAAATATAACATAACAGAGAGAAATATAAAATAAATAGATAGAAGAAAGGACAAAAAATACATAAATAGATTAAAAACATAGGCAATTTGTTTTAAGATGAGTGTATAATGACAACTTAAAACAATGAAAAGAGGTAATAGAACGCAAAAAGAGAGGAAGATTATTCCAATCTGATGGAGCTTTAAAATATAATGATCTTTTAACAACCTTTTGAAATTATAGAAACAAAGAAAAAAGGAAAATTCATATGTCTGAGTGAGTATGGAGAGTTATATGGAATCATGAGTTCTTTTAAATATGGAGGAAAAACAGTGAAAATAAACACATTTAAAAAGGAACTGAAGCCGGTGAAATTGCCGTTATACTTTATTTAAATTATATTTTTATACCATTGAATGAAGTTAAATTTATCACATTTGCGGATGATACAAACCTGTTCTGTTCAGGACCAGACATTAAAGAATTGTTGAAAACAGCAGAGAGTGAGTTGATGATGTTAAAAAAATGGTTTAATATCAATAAATTATCATTTAATGAAAATAAAACAAAATGCATGGTGTTCGGTGGTGTTAGAACTAATTGTGAAATAAAATTGAAACTAAATGGAGTCGGAATTGAAAGAGTATCTGAAACAACATTTCTGGGAGTAATTCTAGATCATAAACTACGTTGGAAACCACTTATTGATTACATTAGACAGAAATTGTCAAGATCTATTGGAATTATTTACAAAACAAGAGATCTGTTGGACAAAAAATGTTTGCGCATATTGTATTTCTCTCTTATAAAGCCATACATGTCATATTGTGGGGATTTGAGGAAACGCATACAGAATTTATATAGACCCTATAATTAAACTTATAAGAATAATATATAAAGTTTCTTATCGCGATACTACTAATAAATTATTTATAGAGTCAGGCATATTAAAATTCATAGATATTGTTTATTTAAAAACATTAAAAGCCTTCCTACTTTTATTCAACATTTCTTTAGATTAAAAGAAACAAAATATAATTTAAGAAGGCTATGGGTCTTTGAAACATGTTATGTGAGGATTAATGTTAAATACAGATGTGTTTCATTTTTGGGAGTCAAATTATGGAATGGACTTTGTGATGAACTGAAATTATGTAGATCTCTGTTGAGGTTTAAGAAAATATTGAAAGACAAAATTATTAAGGATTATAATGCAAAATGATTTGAATATAATTTAATTATGCAGAGCGATTTAGAGTAAATTTTTCTTTCTTTTTTCTTTCTTTTCTTTTGTATTACTGATAAACTGGGTTATCTTTTGGAAGGTACAGGTTCAGCAAGAATAAGCTTTGGCTTCGGCCTAAACTCCCTTTTTGGTTCCACAGAGTTTGTGTTATTGTTTATTGTGTGAAACTGATTAGTGTAAATATGTATGATAATGTTTTGTCAGTTACATGCACACAAGTTAAGTTGCATATAATTTAATGTAACCGAAATAAACTATTAATTAATTACCATATTTTCTGGACTATAAGCTGCACCTGCATATAAGCCGCATCCGCTCTATTTAAAAAAAAAAGATATGCAAGCCGCAGATATTTATGTTGTTAGATTAGATATTTACTACATGTACAGAAGGATTTTGAACTGTAAATGATGTACATGTTTGTACCTAAATAGATCCTTTCCTAACAGTGTCTTTTAACACGGCAGCAACTTTGCAACTTTGCTTCTACCTACTTCTATCTGCTAAAGAAGAAGTAGCGTATTCTTCTTTGCATTTATTTTGTCTTAGTTTTGATTCTAATTCCGGTTAGAGCGTCCCGAGCGGTGGAAGAAAAATCCACAGAATAGCTGCACCTTTGTATAAGCTGCATGGTTGAAAACCTATGAAAAAAGTAGCGGCTTATAGTCCAGAAAATACGGTAATTAATTCACTAATTAATTAATTAATTAATTAATTAAATGTCTTTAGCTAATGTTGCATATGTTGCCAACTTTATTGCATTATTACTCATCTCCCAACCTTTTTGCCCCCCATGTTAGTTTGGTGGCCCCTCTCGTCCTTCCCTGTGACCTCTGACCCTCGGACGACCGTCTCTCCTCCCCTGCCGTCTCCATGGCGATGAAGACGCTCCTGCACTTCGGGAAGTCGTTGCTCCGGGTGAAGGTGGTGGACGGCAGCACCGAGGACTCCCACCTGTCCCGGTGTCTCAACACCTTCGACCTGGTGGCCCTGGGCGTGGGCAGCACCCTGGGGGCCGGCGTGTACGTGCTGGCCGGAGCCGTCGCACGCGACAACTCAGGTGATAATAATAATAATAACAACTCAGGTGAAGTATTCAGGTGTCAAACCTGTGGAACAGCCTGAACATGGAGATAAAACAAAGTAGAAACATATCACCATTTAAAAAAAGATACAAAGAAACATTCTATTCAAAATACAGATGTGAATAAACATGTAGATATGTACATTTATTAATAAATGTAGATATATAGATGTATATTATGGATATAGATATGTTATATGTAGGTATGTATATAGATATGTTGAGTTGTATTATACATACAGTATTTATGTATCTATATCTCTATTAAAATTTATTGATTTATAGTTATAGGTAGATATGTCAATATATCGATTTATAGTAATTTTTATGTATATAATTGGAGGTAAATAAATGAACCAGTATAGCATATCTACTCTTATATACAGGACTGTCTCAGAAAATTAGAATATTGTGATAAAGTTCTTTATTTTCTGTAATGCAAAAATGTCATACATTCTGGATTCATTACAAATCAACTGAAATATTGCAAGCCTTTTATTATTTTAATATTGCTGATTATGGTTTACAGTTTAAGATTAAGATTCCCAGAATATTCTAATTTTTTGAGATAGGATATTTGAGTTTTCTTAAGCTGTAAGCCATGATCAGCAATATTAAAATCATTTAAGCATTACAGAAAATAAAGGACTTTATCACAATATTCTAATTTTCTGAGACAGTCCTGTAGTTATTCAAGTATATTGTTAGACCATTTCTGTCTATTGTTCTCTATTATATTGTAGTATTATAGTAAAGTAATGACAATGTAATACTATGCATTATAATTACTTCTATTATTACATACATAAATAGTATCACAATTAAATGCTGGGCATTTGTTTTGTTTTCTTTCGTTTGCTTTGATTTCTTTGGATTTTGACTATATTTATTTATATATACATATAATATGAGTATTATATCACTGTATTGAATAGTTATTTAAGTAGGGGTGTTTGGTTATGTGCGTTTTATAAGTAAGTTTATTGAAACTCTTATTATACGTAAGAATGTATGTTAGATTCAGGGGTAGGTGTAGGTGTTTACTTCAATATATATTTGTATTGTTTTTTTTACTTTTTTGTACTCTTTTTTTAACATGCATGTGTGAAGTTAAAGTCACTGCAGCAGACCGAGAGATATCTTCCCAGTTCCCCCTTTGATTACCACCATTGCCCCCCCAGGTCCTGCTATCGTCCTGTCCTTCCTGATAGCAGCATTAGCGTCCGTGTTGGCCGGTCTTTGCTATGCCGAGTTCGGAGCCCGGGTCCCCAAGACCGGCTCTGCCTATCTGTACTCCTACGTGACTGTTGGAGAACTCTGGGCCTTCATCACCGGCTGGAACCTCATCCTCTCCTACGTCATCGGTAAACATGCAGCAGCAGCATCCAGGCTCGGTGGGGTTCTCCAGTGGGGTGGTGGAAAGTTGCCTTCGTCAGCGAAAATTATGACTAAATATCATCGTCAACGAACCTTTATCACCTGAGGAAAACAAGACGAGACGCAACGAAAATGCTATGACGATAACGATAATTAAATGTATAATGCAATATCGTAGAGGAATAAAAACGAGACTAAAATGTAGATTACAAAATAATACAAAATAAGGATCCTAATCATGAGAGTTCAACGTAGATCTGGGAATCATCTGCATAAGCTGTGACAAGAGACCTCAAGATGGTGGAGAGTCTGGAACAGGAGGAGCCCCAGAACTGGTCCCTGTGGGACTCCGGTTGTCTTGGTGTTTCTTAAAGATTCATATTAAAAACTGTTAACACGTAACAGACTCGATAGGAGTAAAGTTGCTTTGCGTCAACAAAAATTATGACTAAATATCGTCGTCAACGAACCTTTATCACCTGAGGAAAATGAGACAAGACGCAACGAAAATGGCGCTCATGTGACGATAAGGATAATTAAATATATAATGCAATATTGTAGAGGAATAAAAAACAGACTAAAATGTAGATTACAAAATAAAAACTGCTAAAATGTCCTTTTCGTTGACCAAAACGAGAGGAAATGTTCTACCAAAGATCCTTAATGTCCATGTTTTCAGTAGTTTCTCTGGTTTAATGTCCATGTTTTCAGTAGTTTCTCTGGTTTAATGTCCATGTTTTCAGTAGTTTCTCTGGTTTAATGTCCATGTTTTCAGTAGTTTCTCTGGTTTAATGTCCATGTTTTCAGTAGTTTCTCTGGTTTAATGTCCATGTTTTCAGTAGTTTCTCTGGTTTAATGTCCATGTTTTCAGTAGTTTCTCTGGTTTAATGTCCATGTTTTCAGTAGTTTCTCTGGTTTAATGTCCATGTTTTCAGTAGTTTCTCTGGTTTAATGTCCATGTTTTCAGTAGTTTCTCTGGTTTTATGTCCATGTTTTCAGTAGTTTCTCTGGTTTAGTTCTGCTGGGTGACGTTAGTCCTCAATCCCAGTCGCTGCAGCAGGAATCAGATCCAGAAGAAGCAGCTGCAGAGTTAGAGGCTGATGCCGTTAACGCAGAGATCTAGTTCACGTCCATTAAAAACAAAGTTACAGAGAGAAACGCAGGGATCTGCTCTGGGGGGGAGAAGAGGAAGATCCATCTTTGGATCCACTTTCCTACATAGACGTGGAAAAGAAAACCCAATGTGTCGTCGGAAAAGAAAAAGACGGGGAGAAATGGGGAAAAATAAATATGTTGTAAACTCAAATTAGAGTCTTCTGTATCTGGAATGAATGTATTCTTGAGTCTATATGGTAACAATAATATAATAATAAGATAACCTTGTTTGAATTGTAAAATGGGTTTGGCTAAATACAATCTTTGACTAAAACTAGACTAAAATGGACAATTGTGACTAAAATAAGACTAAAATGCTCAGACTTTTAGTCGACTGAAACTCGACACGACTAACTAATAAAAACTAAAATGATAGCTCGACCCAAAGACTAGACTAAAACTAAAATTGAAACAGGCTGACAAAAACAACACTAGTGTGATGACCTCAAGCAACAATATCACCGTTTTGCCGTCGGCCTACTGAAGTAATAAAGTGTTTAATTTAAAGCAGTTTTCCCACCGCATTAAAAATGTCAGATGTTACCCAGTTTCCCCCCCGGTAACAAGCCCGTAGGAAGGTGTTTGATGCATGTTCATTCTCAGTAATTAAAATATTCATGTCATGACAGCTTTACCTTGAATTTGGCCACAAAACAAAGATGATGAAAGTGTTTTGACAGTTGCTTTGCTCATTAACATGTTAATGTTGGATTAACTTCTTCCTCCTCGTCGTAATTATCCCTAAAGGTATCCCAGGAAAGCTTCACCTCTTTCAGCATTCATGCTGCTCACAGCCCCAGGTGGGGGAGAGGTGATGCTCTACGCTGAAAATGTTAGCGCTTATGAAACCAAGTGTTGTTTTTTCTTTTACAATTTTCGTAAACCTTGAAAGGAGAAACCCTACGGAAGAGTATCAGGGCCATACAGGAGAAAAAATATTTGAGAGGGGAAGATTTTTTTTTATTGTGCACTTCGTGAAAAAAGTCGAAATGTTGAGTTTAACGTTGAAATACAATTTTGTGAATAAAGTCGAAATGTCTCCTCTGATAACTACACGTCTTTATGAGCTAAAAGAGAAAGAATGTTTTTGTTACTGAAGCCGATTCTGAAGTTTCACCAGTTCATCTATCGGCCTACGAGGCATTTTGTTTGTTATAGTCTCAGAAGGTTGACTTTATTTCTTGAAATTCCGCCTTTTTTCTCAACATTTCGTTTTTCTCGAAATCGTACTTCAAAGTTAATCTTGACATTTCGACTTTTTTTCTCAACTTTTTTCTCGACATTTCCAATTTTTTCTCGAAGTGCATAATGAATCTAAAATATTATTTTTATTTTTCTCCTGCCTGGCCTTAATACTCTTCTTTTACAATTTTTGTAAACCTTAAAAGGAGAAACCCACCCATGCCGGCCACCTCCTATGTTGTTTTTGGTTGAATGAAACAGGAAGTAGTTTGTTTGATGAAAACTGATCTCTCTACATGCCAGGAACCTCCAGTGTGGCTCGCGCTTGGAGCGCCACGTTCGACGAGTTGGTCGGGAAGCGCATAGAGCATTTCTGCAAAGAGTACATGTCCATGAACGCCCCGGGTATCCTGGCCCAGTACCCCGATATGTTTGCTGTCGTCGTCATCCTGACCCTCACAGGTAGGATCACATCTCTGCTTCTGCACGTCCCTGGATTATTCTGATCGTATGGTTTGTACTTCAGAGAAAGGTTCAATATCCTCGATTCTAGAAAAATGTGTTTTTATCCAACTCAGTGAATTTTTAAACTGTAATAATTAGTGCTGTCAGGCAATTTAAAAAATGTATCTAATTAATTACAGGATTTATAATTAATTAATCTAATTAATTTCATTTTAATCTCATATCTGCTAAATGTCCCCAAATAAAGAATTTGAATTGTAGGACATTGCAAAATTGCAGTGCATGACTAATCAATTGAATACACTAAGAAGAGAAGATTTGAAATGCACATTTATATTGGTGAAGTGTGTTTTCATAAATGAAATTCAAAAGAAAAAGCTCAAGCACATCAGCAAACCAATTAGGCCAGGTGCATTATTCAAAAATACAATGCAAATACAGTTAAAGGAGCATGAGGCAGGATTGAGGCAGGATTTATGAAAAAAATGTGTATACGTTTTAAGTTTTCTAGTTCTAGTGTTCCAAACCAAAAAGAGTGAGCCCTCTAGTGTATCTCTCCGTTGCCTTGAACAGACTGTGTGCTGCAAAATGTGCTGCAATTCCGGGCCCGAATTTCCCGCGCTGTCCTGCGGATGTGACGGATGTGCAGTAACCCCGGCGGTCGTCGTGGCGCTAATGAGTCTCATTTCTTTATTGTTGCTTCAAGCTCCTTTAAACAAATACAATTCTAAAATAAAATGAAAGCTGCAAGCAGCGATGAACGAGCCCTCCACCCTTGTACACGTTCAGGCTGCAGTGGAAGCTTGTATGACTTGCATGTAGATTCTTCAGGCCTGGACATTTGGCTGATGACACCACCCACGACTCTCTATATCAAACCATTCAAGAGTTATGGCAGAAAGTAGGAACTATCAGATATGGACCAATCAGATGAAGGGGCGGGGCTAATTTGCACCAATTATGTTCAAGGACTTGAAACCATGTCCGATGACACCACCCGCGACTCTTTATGTCAAACCATTCAAAAGTAATGGCAGAAAGTAGGAACTATCAAATATGGACCAATCAGATGAAGGGTGTGTGCGCTTTTTGGCGTCTATCGTCGCCACGGTAACGCTTTTGACTGAGAAAAGTAATGCGCATCGTCCCAGGATCGAGACGCACATTTTGATGTATAACACACCTGTGTGCACGTTACGGTTCGGGCGAAGAACCGGCTGAAGAAATGGCATAAATTGTGCCAAAATTACACGATTAATTCAAAATGGCCGACTTCCTGTTCAGTTTCGGCCATGGCGCCAAGAGACTTTTCTTTAAGTTGTGACATGATACAGGTGTGTACCGATTTTTGTGCATGTACGTCAAACCGTATTGTGGGGCTTAAGGCACAAAGTTTTCTAGGGGGCGCTGTTGAGCCATTAGGCCACGCCCATTAATGTAAACCATTAAATATCACATTTTTCACCAGGCCTGGCTTGGTGCAAAATTTGGTGACTTTTGGTGAACTATCAAATATGGACCAATCAGATGAAGGGTGGGTGCGCTTTTTGGCGTCTATCGTCGCCACGGTAACGCTTTTGAAAGAGAAAAGTAATGTGCGTCGTCGAAGGATGGATACGCACATTTTGATGTATAACACACCTGGGTGCACGTTAAGGTTCGGGTGAAGAAGCGGCTGAAGAAATGGCATAAATTGCGCCAAAATTACTTCCTGTTGGGTTTGGGCCATGGCGCCAAGAGACTTTTCTTTAAGTTGCGACATGATACAGGTGTGTAGCGATTTTCGTGCATGTACGTCAAACCCTATGGTGGGGCTTTAGGCACGAAGTTTTCTAGGGTGCACAAAAACTGTATTTTAGATATAAAATCCTTGATGGCAGAGAACTTTCTACAGCTCAACCAGGACAAAACAGAAGTTTTAATTATTGGTCCTGAAGCCAAGAGAGAGAAACTTAATAAGTTTTATGTTTGTTTAAATGCTTTATGTAAAACACTTTGTGTTGCATTTTATAAATGTATGAAAAGCACTATATAAATAAAGTTTGATTCGATGTGTTCCTCCTTTTAAGGGCTCCTGGCTTTTGGAGTAAAAGAGTCGGCGATGGTGAACAAGGTTTTCACGTGTATAAACGTACTCGTGTTGTTGTTCATGGTGGTCTCCGGTCTGGTCAAAGGAAGTATGAAGAACTGGCACCTGGACCCGGCCGAGATCCTACACCTCAATAATACAACCAACTCCAGTCACAAGTAAGGATTTGTTCAGCCACTGAACTGTTGAAATGTTGAGAAAAAAGGCGAAATTTCGACTTTATTCACCAAATTTCGACTTTATTCTCAAAACTGTATTTCAACATTAATCTCGACATTTCAACTTTTTTCTCAAAGTGCACAATGAAAAAAATCTACTCCTCTCAAATATTTTTTCTCCTGCATCGGAGGGGCCGTTTGGCGCAATATGGCAGCCACGCTTCCATCAGTCTGCCCCAGGGCAGCTGTGGCTACAAATGTAACTTACCACCACTGGAGAGAATGTGTATGAATGAATAATGGTCTAAGTGTAGCACTTTGAGATTCATTGAATGGAAAGTGCATTACAAGTTAAATTTATTATTCCGTACTTGGTCTGATGAAAGCTTCCCTCTAATAATCAAAACTTCTCACTCCAAGGTTTTAAGAATCAAAAGAAGTTTTTATCTGAACGTATATTTTGACCGTGAATCTTTTCGTCCTCCGTTCAGTCTGACCGACGTCCTGCCGTCCAAGGAGAGCTTGGGAGAGGGGGGCTTCATGCCGTTTGGCTTCACGGGCGTCCTCTCAGGAGCTGCCACCTGTTTCTACGCTTTCGTTGGATTCGACTGCATCGCCACTACAGGTCAGTGACGCTGAAGACAAAGGGCCAGTCCCAATCCCCCCCTAGTCCTACTTTTCATCCCTACCCCTATATTTTGTGCATTCTCGTGAGGGTAGTGGTGTCCCAATTCCTATTTGCATCTAGGGCTAGTGGGGATAACGAGGGCTAGTGTGTATGAATCTAACCCTTCACAGCGAGGGATTTCAGATGCTGACTCGCCGACCGAGGGCTAGAGAAAATTTCCCAGAATGCTTTACGTCATCATTTGCAGACTGAATCAAACAAAAAAACATGGCGGACATTTCTAATTTTTAGTGAATAAAATCAATATTTTGAGTTAGTTTCTGCATTAAAATGCGTTTTGATTACATTTCTAGTGAGAAATATATATTTTACTTTCATAATATTCACTCAGTGAATGTACATAATCATTTGCTTGCTTGTTGTTGCGAAGTCTTTTTCAAACTTCGCCAGAATAAAGGCTGATTTATGGTTCTGCATTACACCAAAGCAGAGCTCCGTACGCCGTAGGGTGTGCATCGATTTAACGCGGAACCATAAATCAGCTCCCGGGCCGGCGGCTGGTCTCATCCCCTGGAGCAAATTTCTTAACAGGCGTTATTTGGATAAACTGAGCATAAGTGGCATAATAACAGCGCTACAGCGGAAATTAAAACAGCTTTTAGCTCTCGCCTTCCTGATATGGTGTGACGTATGTGCAAACGTAACTACGCAGTCGCTTACGAACCCAAACGTAAACCACGCAGTGACGTAGCGAGTGGTGTCCCAATCCCTAGGGAAGATTACAAAGCCCCTAAAGTTTGTGGCTTCATTTTTTAGGGCTAGTGGTAGTGAGTAGGGTGAACATTGGGACTGGCCCAAAGACTCTCCCTCCGTCGGTTTATCAGGCAGTTCCTGATTCCCTGCAACTCAGAAAGATGTTTAAACACGGTCTGCATTCACGTCATCTTCCCCGCCCTGAGCAGCATCTGGTGACCTTGTTAACTGATATGCTCTGTTTAGACAGTGTGCAGACGCTGCTTGCTCCTGCGCCAGAATCTACTCACGCAGAACCACTTCTACATTTCTGTAACATTACAAGGAAGCATTGCATCGACTCTGTTTTGCATCTGCACGAACTGTATTCAATCCAGAGGTGTGCAGACAGATGTCATTACGTCTTTACAGTTAAAAGTGTATCCTTGCAAACAGTTGTTAGTCTGTATCTGTCATTTGTGGTTTTTTAAAAGTGTAAAATGACGATGTTTGGCTGCGGCAGCGGGGCTGCTCCCCTCGTTGCATTTCTCATATTGCTTTCACTGCCTTGTGGGTCGGTTTCAATCTTGGGGGGGTGTTGGAGTTGGGGGTTCATGTGGGGGTGTAACTGAATCTGGACTTGGAGCCGGTTCAATCCTCAGCTCATCTAAACTTCCAAGACTATTACATAAGAGTAATATGGCAGGAGGAAAAGCTGACTTTAATGCATCTGGCCCACTTGTGCCGGCGGCCGCCTGCCAGGCGTCTGACGCAGGTCCGAGGTCAGATCTTCTGCCCGGGAGATCGTCTCTCCCAGTTTCTCTGCAACTGTTTATGGGTGCGTCCTCCCGCATTTCGGTTGCTTCAAGGTCCCTGAGTTGTGATAAAGTGAGCGTGTACATTTTTCATACACCTCGCCCTCTACTTCACCTCCCCTCAGGCTGTTTACCGCCCCTCTTTTTCCTGCCTTTTAATTGGCTCACATGAACCCTGAAGTGAACCGTTGAGTTTGACTTCTAAGTTCCAGTCTTTCACACACAACCACAGCCAGCAGTAGGCCTTGATTTGACTGGCTGGCAGCCATCACCCCCCCCAACCCCCCCATCCCTCCACATACATACAAACACATACATATATTCATGCTCACCAAATGTTTTGTGCGTTTTTCGGCCAATCAGACGCAAAACTTCACTATGTTGCAACTTCCCTCTGTTGCAAAATCGCCGGCAGCTGCGAGTTCCAGCCTCACGGCTCCAGGGGGAATACAAGTTACTTGTTCATTCAAATAACACACATGTCTTAAATGCATGTGTTTGCAGAGATTTCAGAGTTTACTGGAACTCTGCCAGCGCAGAAATACGGCGGCTGCCAACAGCTGTTCGGGGGATTCAAGTCCGAAGTAAAACAGCTGTATACATTTGAGAGTGTAAAAGTGACGGGTCTTAAATTAATCCTGCTTTTGTCTGCAAGGCCGATCAGGGATTTACTATATATATTTAGCATCACTGATGCATTTACACCAGTTTTTGCATGCACAAGACGAGACTTTAAATACATTTTAAGACTAAAATAACATGTTATTAATGGATATTGGTGTCTGCTGTCTTTGTCCACCGCAGGGGCCTGTAATTCTCGTCAGTTGTGTGAAATAAGACCTGGAAACAGGCGTTGTGGCATAGAATTGTCAAATTGGTTTAATTCACCGTACGAATTGTTACAGATTACTTTGTAATACTGTATTTGACCCGGTCTTTGTACGTTTTGACCGTATAGAAACGTAATTCTTGCCATTGTAAGCAGTACTCGAGTAAATTGACTGGTAGTTACCAATATTAACCTAGTAAATACCTGTAATTTCCCTCATAGTTCCCATCTAATGTCTTTGTAATTACCTAGTAATGTTTAGTTTAAACAACCAGGTATTTACCATGTAGTTACATGGTAAATACACATAATTACATGGTACAAGAAAATACGTAATAATTACCTAGTACTTACTGGGTAAATTACCCGGTAGTTACCATGTAATTACCTTGTAAATACAAGGTACTACTAGGTAATTACCATGGTATTACCTGGTTATTACTGTACTGTAAATGAAAGGGTTACCAGAATATGTGTCCTATTTCTAGTTAAAATGTCTCATTTTAGTAAAAAAATCTCATTACACTTAAAACAAGACTCATCACTGGAAAAAACAACAATTTTCACCTGTTTCAAGTAGATTTTCACTTGAAATAAGTAGAAAAATCTGCCAGTGAAACAAGATTTTTTTTGCTTGTTATAAGAAGATAAATCTTGTCCCACTGGCAGATTTTCCTACTTATTTCAAGTGAAAATGTACTTGAAACAGGTGAAAATTGTCAAATAAGTTATTTTTCTGGTGATGACTCTAAATGTTGAAATAGCAGTAAAACCACATTCATTGATGAAATGACATAAGGGATGGAAAGGAGGGATGGCAGTTTTACAGGGGGGATGATTTGGACCGTTTTGAATTCAGGGGGGGGTGCCATCCCCCTCATCCCCCCTCAACTCCAGTACTGATTGTAAGAATGAGATGTACCTGCTGGACTCTACTGCCCCTACTTTTTAACAAACTGTGCTTTTTATTATTTTACCTCTTTTCTTATCATTTTATTTGTTATTTACTGTTTAATTGTGTCTTGCCGCTTTTAATGTTGATGTAAAGCACTTTAAATGACCTTGTGTTGAATTGTGCTCTACAAATAAACGTGCCTTGCGTTGCCCAGGTGAAGAGGTGAAGAACCCTCAGAGAGCCATTCCCATCGGCATCGTGTCGTCGCTGCTGATCTGCTTCGTGGCGTACTTCGGCGTGTCTGCCGCGCTCACGCTGATGATGCCCTACTATCTCCTGGACAGCAACAGTCCTCTGCCCGTGGCCTTCAAATACGTGGGCTGGGACGGAGCCAAGTACGCCGTGGCGGTGGGCTCGCTGTGTGCTCTCTCCACCAGGTGAGGACCTGAACGCGTCGCTGCGAGCTGCTCTGCCAGCTGCTCTGCCAGCCGTGCATGTGAATATTTCCCCTAAAGCAGACATGCAGATGTGCAAGAATTAACATTTCCATGCATGCGCTTGCATGTTCCTCTGAACCCTTGTACTGTCTTTGGGTCAAAATGACCTAATTCTCCTGTTCTTTCCTCCTGCTCTCTCCTTCCTTATTCCCTTCCTCTTTTCTACCTTCCTCTTTTCTCCCTTCCTTCCTCTTTCCTTCCTTCCTTCCTTCCTTCCTTCCTTCCTTCCTTCCTTCCTTCCTTCCTTCCTTCCTTCCTTCTTTTTTCCCTTCCTTCCTTCTTTCCTCCTGCTCTCTCCTTCCTTCTTCCCTTCATCTTTTCTCGCTTCCTCCTTCCTTCCTTCCTTCCTTCCTTCCTTCCTTCCTTCCTTCCTTCCTTCCTTCCTTCCTTCCTTCCTTCCTTCCTTCCTTCCTTCCTCCTGCTCTCTCCTTCCTTCTTCCCTTCATCTTTTCTCCCTCCCTTCCTTCCTTCCTTCCTTCCTTCCCTCTTTTATCCCTTCCTTCCTTCTTTCCTTGTTTTCTCACTCCCTTCTCCCTTCCTCTTTCCTTCCTTCCTTCCTTCCTTCCTTCCTTCTTTCTTTCCTCCTGCTCTCTCCTTCCTTCTTCCCTTCCTCTTTTCTTCCTTCCTTCTCCCTTCCTTCCTTCCTTCCTTATTTCCTTCCTTCCTTTCTTCCCTCTTTTCTCCCTTCCTTCCTTCTTTCCTTGTTTTCTCCCTTCCTTCTCCCTTCCTTCCTTCCTTCCTTCCTTCCTTGCTTCCTTTCTTCCTTCTTTTTTCCCTTCCTTCTTTCCTCCTGCTCTCCTTCCTTCTTCCCTTCCTCTTTTCTACCTTCCTTCCTTCTTTCCTTCCTTCCTTCCTTCCTTCCTTCTTTCCTCCCTTCCTTCTTTCCTCCCTTCCTTCTTTTCTCCCTCCCTTCCTTCCTTCTTTCCTCCCTTCTTCTCTTCCTCCTTCCTTTACCTGAAGACAGCACAAAGGTTAATCAGAATCATCTTTATTGGCCAAGTTTGAACATCGTCCAACAAGGAATTTGACTCCGGTTATTTCGCTCACTGTACCCAGATTTAAAAATAGAAAACAGTAAATAAACAGATGTGGCACTTATTAACATATATACAGTCAAAAAACTGAAAGGTGCAGCAGTATGAGGTAGAAAAAGGATAGCTCTAAATAAAATAACATACAATTTTGTTAAATTGAAAGGTGCAGCAGAATGAGGCAGGCATGATTATTGTTGGAAGGTGCATTGTTGCAGAACGTGATAGTGCCATTAAATTACTGATTATTATTGTTATTGTCATTGCACGGTGATGGATTTCTCCGAGACTTAAGAAATCATCGGAGCCGTTATAGCAGTGGGAATGCGACTTGTTCCATCAGCAATTATTCACACATTTGCAGTTTTACCAGTATTTGAAAGCTAATTTTGCACATAACTTTAATACGTACGACGGAGTATTAAGGCCAAACTAAGACAAAAAAAAAGGAAATTACGAGAATAAAATCATAATATTATGAGAATAAAGTCGTAAAATTATGATAATAAAGTCATAATGTTGCAAGAATAAAGTCGTAATATTACGAGAATAAAGTCTTAATAAAATGAGACTAAAGTCGTAAAATGATGAGAATAAAGTCATATTATTATGAGAATGAAGTTGTAAAATTATGAGAATAAAGTCATAATATTACGAGAATAAAGTCATAATATTATGAGAATGAAGTCGTAAAATGATGAGAATAAAGTCATAATATTACGAGAATAAAGTCGTAATATTATGAAAATAAAGTCGTAAAATTACGAGAATAAAGTCGTAATATTACAAGAATAAAGTTGTAATATTATGAAAATAAAGTCGTAAAATTACGAGAATAAAGTCGTAAAATTATGAGAATAAAGTCATAATATTACGAGAATAAAGTCCTAATATTATGAGAATAAAGTCGTAAAATTACAAGAATAAAGTCATACGAGAATCCAAGCCACCAGGACAAAACATTATTGTATACAGGGAACAGTTTTAGGATAGGGTGGCGTTTCATTCGTACTTCTCACCTAAAAATATTTAAATGAACTGAATTTGAACTAGTTTAAAGTGAAAATGGTGAACTATGAACGTGAACTATTCCTTTTTAAACTATGTGGACTGAACTTTGAACTGGTTCATGAGAAGTCGGAACTTGCACACCACCTGTCACCAATATACAAAGCGAAACTGCATGGACATAAAGCGTAATATATGTACCGGTACTTTGGAAAGGTGGGTGCACGCATGTGGAGCATGTGTTGGCCATTGCATGCTGATATTAAAAGATCCTCGACCCTGTTGCTCCACTGTGCTCCCAGGCCGGTGTCGTCTTTCACATTTTCCCAATTCACATCTGCAACTCACACCTTGCTTGCTATTTTCGTTTCCCTTCCTGTGATTTTTCTGATGACCCCTGTTAACCTCTTTTAATTCCTCCTTTTCCCCTCGTTCCCTCGTCCCCTCCACCCTCCGCCCACGACTATCACACCAATCCGATGTTTTTCCTCCCCACTCTGTCCCAGTCTGTTGGGCTCCATGTTCCCCCTGCCCCGTATCATCTTTGCCATGTCGCGGGATGGCCTGCTCTTCTCCTTCCTGGCCCACGTCAGCGAGAGGAAAGCCCCCGTAACCTCCACTTTCGCTGCCGGGATTATGTCTGGTAAGACGACAGGGGGGACGTGGATCCAGCAGGGATAAGAAAACAGATGTGCGTACGAGTAGTGGGCCGTAAAAAAAGAGGTCCAGGTCATAAAGTCAGGAGAGAGACGGTGTCAGATGACAGTGAAGGTTTCAGTCAGGAAAAAAATGAAGACAGGCCAAAAAGGGAGTGCGGACCGCTAGGGCTGGGGAGCGATTCAAATGTCAAGAATCGATTCGATTCAGATTCTTAAGATTCAGAATCGATTATCAAGATTTGATTCAATCCGCTTCAATTCCGATATTGATTTGGGTTAGTGTTATTAAAACTGTTTTTTGAGCTGTTGCATGAATTATATGACTGTAGTTCTGCAACATATTAATACTAGTATTATATTGAGATTAAACAGCAAGTATTGCAGCTAATGATGCTGTAAGGACCAATCAGCTCCCAGAATGCTGATAGAACTGCTTTCAGAAACATCGTGGGGCAGAATTACCAAACAGATCCAGGGAGGAAACAGAGACGGATGAAATCGGTTTTAATTTTTCCCACATTCCGTTTAACTTTTTTCCATTTTCGGCCTTTTAGGTTTTAAATTTTTGAGAATTTGGTTTTTAGCATTTTATGCAATTGCAACCCCAGTATATAAAGTAATGAAATATAGACAATTTATACAATTATAACTGAAAACTTTAATGTTTTCATACCTTTAAACATATTTAAAGGCAATAACATGGCACAAGTTATTCTGGTGTCCAACAAAACATTCCTTTTTTGGGCATAAACAAAAAAAAATGAAAAAAAAAAAATCGATCTTTAGACATACAAATCAATTTTTAGGAATAAATATGGGAATCGATTTAGAATCGATTTTTTCAACACAGGCCTATTCTTGCTATGATCACTGTGTCCTCTTGGGGACATCATGATGTCCAGCGTGCTACAACTCCTACAATAACAGGCCAAGCGATCATGTTCTGCCAATCCAGTTACTTTTATGTTAAAGGTTCTCGTCGTCAGATATGCGCTCTAATGTTCTCCTCTCTCCCTCTGATTCCCTTCCTGATGTATCTTAGCAATCATGGCGTTTCTGTTCGACCTGAAGGACCTGGTGGACCTGATGTCTATCGGGACGCTGCTGGCGTATACATTAGTAGCCGCCTGTGTGTTGGTTCTCAGGTGAGTAGGTTTTGATTTGATTTGATTTGATTTGAAGATTTTATAGTACAAAAAAGTAATAAAACAGAATACTAATATATACCAAAAAAAAAAAAATATATATATATATATATATATATATATATGTATATGTACAGCGCTTGGGCAGACCTCACGGATCCACCAACATGCTTGAAACGGAGTAGGATTGAAGTAAACACTTATCCAGTTCTACCCCTGAATCTGACATTCTTACATATAACAAGTCGAGTTTCAATAAGCTTACTTATAAAACACACATACCTACTTTAATAACTGTTCAATACAGTGATATAATACTCAATTATATGTATATATAAATATAGTCAAAATCAAAACAAATCAAAGCAAACTAAAGAAAAGAAAACAAACGCCCAGCATTAAGTTGTGCTACTATGTATGTATGTAATAATAGAAGTAAATATAATGCATAGTATTACATTATCATTACTTTACTATAATACTACAATATAATAGAGAACAATAGACAGCAATGATATAAGAATATACTTGAATAACTATATAAGAGTAGATATGCTATATATACACTGTTTCATATATTTACCTCCAATTATAAACATAGAAATGACTATAAATCTATATATCGACATATCTACATATAACTATAAATCAGTATATATTAATAGAGATATAGATACACAAATACTGTATGTATAATACAACTCAATATATCCATATAAATACCTACATATAACATATCTCCATAATATACATCTATATATCTACATATATTAATAAATGTACATATCTACATGTTTATTCGCATCTGTATTTTGAGTAGAATGTTTCTTTGTATCTTTTTTTAAATTGTGATTTAACCAGAGAGGCTCGGTTGAGCTTGTCTTCACTTGTCCATGCATGAGTCTTAGCTGGAAGTCACAGCAGCGAGCGGCTCATTTTTATTCTGGAGCCGTTCCAGCCCCGGGCTGAAACGTTCTCCTGTGATCCGGCGAAAGCAGAGCGTGTCATAAAGGAGCTAAACAGCCCAACACCCGTGGCAGTGAATGTAGTCACACTACTTGGAGCTTGTAGAGAAAACTTGTTTTCTCATGGGAAAGAAATTTAGAATCTTACAGGTATTGGTATGATGTATTCACTCATGGATTTTAAGACGTCATTTTATTTTCAGGAGTTTGTATGAGTCACAAATTACAGGAAAAAACTTTTCTGAACTTGTGGCACTTTTTTCAGTCTTTGCGATATTACGGAGATGGAAAAACGCTGTATTATAAACGTGATTAATATGAAGTTTAAACAACAAATCAGTTTTGAAAATAACACCTAGGCATCTCATAGTTGCACTGGAAGCCATCGCAACACCATTTTATCCCCCTAAGATGCTTGGGACCAAAAATAATAACCTCTGTTTTATCTGAATTTAGAAACAAAAAAATCCTTGATGTCCCTAAGACATGCCTGAAGTCTAACTAAAAATTCAGTTTCACCTGGCTTCATAGACAAATAAAGCTGCGTATCATCAGCATAGCAATGAAAATGAAAACCGTAGGTCTGGATTATACTTCCCAATGGCTGCATGTATAAACTGAACAAGATTGGCACTAGTACTGAACCCTGCAGGACACCATAACAGACCCTAGCACTGAACCCTGCGGGACACCATAACAGACCCTAGCACTGAACCCTGCGGGACACCGTAGCAGACCCTAGCACTGAACCCTGCGGGACACCGTAGCAGACCCTAGCACTGAACCCTGCAGGACACCGTAACAGACCCTAGCACTGAACCCTGCAGGACACCATAGCAGACCCTTTTCTTTCCTGAAGAAACCTCATGTACATGAACAAACTGGAACCTGTCAGATAGATATGATTTAAACCAACGTAGAGCTGAACCTTAAATCCCAACAACATGCTCTAAACTGCAGTAAAATGCAGATCTAGTGTCAAAAGCAGCAGTGAGGTAGAACCAGTATGGACACTAATCCCTTACCTGAGGTCCAGTAGAACCAGTATGGACACTAATAATAATAAAAATGACTTTGATTTATATAGCGCCCTTCAAGGCACCCAGAGTGCTTTTACAGAGATCATTATTCATTCATACACATCCTCACTGGTGGTGGTAGCTACGTTTTGTAGCCACAGCTGCCCTGCAGACTGACAGAAGCGTGGCTGCCATATCGCGCCAAACGGCCCCTCCGACCACCATTAACATTCATACACATTCAAACACGTTCACGCGGGGCAAAGTGGGTAAGGTGTCTTGCCCAAGGACACTACGATCCCTCATCTGAGGTCCAGTAGAACGAGTATGGACACTAATCCCTTATCAGAGGTCCAGTAGAACCAGTATGGACACTAATCCCTTATCTGAGGTCCAGTAGAACCAGTATGGACACTAATCCCTTATTTGAGGTCCAGTAGAACCAGTATGGACACTAATCCCTTATCAAAGGTCCAGTAGAACCAGTATGGACACTAATCCCTTATTTGAGGTCCAGTAGAACCAGTGCTGTCTCTGTGCTATGATGCATTCTGAACCCTGACTATAAAACTCCAAACACATCATTTCTATACAAATGGTCACATGACTGTCCGCAACGACCTTTTCCAGAATTTTAGATACAAATGGAAGGTTGGAAATTGGTCTATAATTAGCTATAAGGTGTCTAGGTCAAGAGAAGGTTTTTTAAGTTAAGGTTTAATTACTGCAACTTTAAAAACCTGTGGTACATATGATCCTAAGTTTAGTGATGAGTTGATCTGGTCCAGTATTGTCATACCAATAAGAGAAACAACATTTTTGAATAGTCGAGTCGGGATGGGGTTGATTTAGCTCTATTGACGACTGAGGTCAGCTCGGGGAGCTCTATAGGATCCAGTCTAGAGTCAAGTCAGAGTCTGAGGAAGTCGCTAAAGCTGAAAAAATGCCCACAAGATTGATTTTCTTCTCTTAATTCTGATGATTTTACTGCTAGCTACAGCCTGGCTACAGCGCTGAACAGAAAACATTTTTTTATTATCCTTTATCAACGATGAATAATAAGCTGTTCTAGCTTTGCGAATGGCTTTTTGATATACA
Source organism: Cololabis saira (assembly GCF_033807715.1). Lineage (NCBI taxonomy): Eukaryota > Metazoa > Chordata > Actinopteri > Beloniformes > Belonidae > Cololabis > Cololabis saira. The sequence continues at coordinate 42,359,533 of NC_084600.1, forward strand.
ATTAGATTATCTTTCCATGCACGATAAGACTCTACAGACTTACAAGAGTATGACTTCCTTTCCATTTTACGCACTTCAAGTCAATGCAATAAAAGTCATAAATAAACAAAACATTGAGCCGTCTTGCATAATATTTACTGCATCTTTTCTCAGTGAATGTGATCTATTATTTGTATAATATAATTTTAAAATAGGATTTGGGCACCTGTCATAGTTCCTGAGTGACCAGTCATAAGCAGATTCACGGCCTCTCTGTTGGCATCAGTGGCGATGTGACCGGTGCTGTTAATAGTATCAACAGAGCTAACAGAATAGTCGGGTGTGTCCGTTGTTTCAGGTACCAGCCTGAGATGTCCACCGCCGTCTACCAGAGGGCCAATAGCCAGGATGAGTCGGACTTGGGCGACAGTATCAGCGTTCCCAGCATGGACATCCTGCCTGGGGTCGAGGAAAGGTTCAGCTTCCAGAGCCTGCTCTCCCCAGATAACTCCGAGCCATCAATACTGTCTGGCTTCATCGTCAACATCTGCACCTCTGTCTTGGGTACGCTTTCATTCCAGACTCGGTTGACGGAGGTCAATTTGGTTTTACATTTCTGAGAAATTACTACTTTGGAGTAACATTTGGTAGAGCTCTGTATGGTACTGTTTCTATTTGACCCACTCGTTCCCACTTCCTGTGGATTCTGTCGACTTCCAGACGATGGAATGACAATATGACTTATCTTAAATGTGCAGACTTACATATACATGAATAAAACTAGCTATACATACTTCTGCAGGGATACTGATCCTGGTATTCAGTGTTTTGGCGGTGCAGGGTAGCATCACCCCATGGATCATCATAGCCCTCACCGTTATCTTCATGGTGTGTCTAATCCTCGTCTTCATCGTCGGGAGGCAGCCTCAGAGCAAGACAAAACTCTCTTTCAAGGTTTGATTGAATCTCTATTTAGCCCTATCCAAACTCGTGTTTACTGCATGTTAAAACCAGCGTGTTTCCTTGTTCTGCCTCGGACTCTCAGGTCCCCCTGCTGCCCTTCCTCCCCGTGGTCAGCATGTTTGTCAATGTCTACCTGATGATGCAGCTGGACCGAGGCACTTGGATTCGATTTTCAATCTGGATGGCTATAGGTACTTATACTCCCTTACCTCTTGCTTCCTACACAGAGCTGGCCCAAGGCATAAGCGAACTAAGCGGCTGCTTAGGGCCCCGTGACCACTAGGGGGCACCCAAGAGTTAGAAAAAAAAAGAAAAAAATACAATTTTTTCATGTGTGAGTGATGATTCATACATTATCAAAGAATCAGAATCAGGTTTATTAGGTCGGCTTAGAAAACTGTTTTTGACTTTGGATACACCGGCGGCGACACGATGGTATTGTGCGCCTGTTTTGGTATGTTATTGTACAAAAACACAATCATTAATATTATTACATCAACAATATTATGTTAACTAGAGTAGACGACTGCTGGCATATTGACTGCTGCCTCTCGGCGCTATTTGTTTGATTTTATTTGTTTATTCTATTTAATAATGTCTGTTTTTGTACATTTGAAGTTGTTTTTATATGGAGAACATATTGACAAGGTTTATCTAAGTTGAGTGATTTTAATTATAGTTCTAGTTTTTGTAGAGTTGTTGTTGCACTTAATTGTTGTTGTTTCACTTCAAATTGTTGCATATTGCTGTTGCAGTTTATTTAAAACCAAAAATAAAGTAGATAACGTGTTTACAGTAAATGGTTTATAAATGATCTATTTGATTATTTTGTTTCTTTTAGTAGGCCTACACTGTAGATGACACTCAGTACTATATCACTTTAAATATTAAGTGTAAATCAACCCCAGGCCATTCTTGTAGCTGAATTTGCTCCCATTTCAGATTAAAAACCATAGATGGTAAAAACCTGCCAGGCTGACGATAGGATGATGGAAACAACACTGCTGCAACTGTGCAGCTCTTTGACCTTTTATCTATTGATTCTCTGTGTGGCCAGTAGTTGCTGACTTTGCAAAATATTAATTGAAAGATTTTTCTGCAAGTTTGTTCATCTTATGTCTACGGAAGAGTATTAGGGCCATGCACAAAAAAAAATATTTGAGAGGGTGAAGATTTTTTTTTATTGTGCACTTCGAGAAAAAAGTCGAAATGTCGAGAAAAAAAGTTGAAACGTCGAGATTAATGTTGAAATACATTTTCAAGAATAAAATTTTGTAGATAAAGTTGAAATTCTGCCTTTTTTCTCAACATTTCAACTTTATTCTTTATTCCCCTTATTCTCTCTATTTTTTTTTTTCTTCTTCCGGCTCTCGGCGAAGGCGGACGCTTTTCTGCTCCTCTCCCTTATCTATCTGCCCTGCTACTGCTTTTGTCCTGTTTCGTCTTCAGAGTCTCTCCTTTTCACTCCTCCGAAATTCTACAATCATGTAATTGATTAACTGGTCTCTCAGCACAATTTACCAAATTTTTGCGACAGAAGTCAGGGGGTAAGGGAGCCCTCTTGCCCCAATGGGACATTTTTTGCTGGATACACAATGGATTCCTACAAACATTGGAAACCGTTGTGTTTGGCGATCCTGTTTGTCGAGGACGTTGAAGATGCCTTCATAATTGGATTTATGATAGCAGGATTTCTCCTAATCAGAGGAGGGGGATTCCTGGTCTACCGACAAACGCGTAAGTCGTCGACAGCTGTTTTGGCCGTTTCAGAGCTGCCGGACGTGATTGATGGGATAAGCACGGCTATAGAAGTTGGAAGCTCGGCTCGGCGGGAATTGATCACAAATTCGTCTGTTTGGAGTCGCCATTGATGAACCAGAGACTAAAGGCAGACGGAAAATTACTGAGTCTGTCTGTTTGCAATATAATTGTTGATTCTATAATCTGGCCTTGACAGGGCGGTTTGGCCGATCGCTCTAGTCACAATCTCCCTGGTGGAATGTAAACAAGGGACTCTGCCCCCACCAACCCTCCCCTCTCCAGGAACATCTGTGGACCTGTTTTCAGAACTGACCGAGCCGACTGATAACATCAAGGACATTGGCTGAGGAGTAGCTCTAAGCGAAGTTCACGGACTTACCCCCCCCCCCCCCCCCCCCTTATCAGCCCCTCCCAACGCAGTCTCTGGGTTTTGAGCGCCACGAAGCCACGGCGATCACCTGGACGTGCTGTGCTGGGACCCCCCCCCCCCCCCCCAACCCCCCCCACCGCACAATACCATCGTGTCGCCACCGGTGTATCCGAAGTGAAAAACAGTTTTCTAAACTGCCTTTAATAAACCTGATTTTGATTCTGATTCTGATTATTCACAAAATTTCGCCTTTTTTCTCAATATTTCGACTTTTTTCTCGAAATTGTACTTCAACATTAATCTCGACATTTCAACTTTTTTCTCGAAGTGCATAATGGAAAAAAAAATCTTCCTCCTCTAAACTATTATTTTTATTTTTCTCCTGCCTGGCCCTGATTCTCTTCCGTAGCTTCCATGGTCTTAATCACTGTGAATTACAATCTAATTACAACAAAAAGTTCTTACATCTAGTTTAACAAGTGTATTTGTAATGACAGGGAAGAACATGAAATAAGTTTATAGTGGGTGTGTGAATGATCAATAATCATTATTATTGGCAGTAATAGAGGGCCCCAAAATCACATGTTGCTTAGGGCCCCATAGAGGCTTGGGCCGGCCCTGTCCCTACAGTAAATGTTTTAATCTCTGCTAACAAGTTTGGCAAATGGAAACAAGCTCTGAGACTAAACTCTGAGGAGCTCTAATGCAAACCAAACTATCAAACATCTCAAACTTTGAATGGCAATATTTACTTAAACATTGTTCTGTTTCTGTCATCTTCTGCAGGGTTTGTGATCTACTTCTGCTACGGCATTCATCACAGCAACGAGGCGGCTCGGACCCGCTCTTCTCCAGACACGGAGATGAACGGCCTGAAGCTCGACCACGAATTAGAAGCCATGTCCACGGAAAAAGACGCCTTTCTCAACAGTGGCATCGATGTCAGGGAAGAAAACGAAGATTTGTAGAACGGCTCAGCGCGCGCCGCTTCATGTCACAGGAGTACGCTTGTCAGGATAGCTCCTACTACTTCTCTGCTGGTACTCCCTTTGGGGAAAGCTATGATTTAAAAAAAAAAAAACACAAAAAAACTGTCCCAGTATTCACAAACTTTGACTCCCCCTTTCTGCTACGGAGTAGAAAGCACACAGCTGCTGATACGTCTCATGCAAAAAAGACTTCTGAGGCCATGTTTGACATTCTGCGGTGTCACGGTTTTCGCATGCTGTTACCCCTTTTTGCTTGGCAATGAATACGTGGAACATGTGACGTGGGAGTTCAGAGAAGGAGAGAGACCATGCTAGGCTTCTTGTCGTGTTGGGTTTTATTTACGTCTTTGGAGTGTGTCTGGGTTTGATTACTGGCAGCAGGACTGTGGATGGAGCTGCCGTCTGGGTGCCAGGAAGTTCTGCCTTTCTTCAGTATTCCTTTTTATCTCTTAAAACATACTAAAACTATAGAAGGTATGCAGTGACGTCACTTCCCCACTGGACCAGGCCCCCTGAGTGGCAAAACATCAGCAGAAATGGCTGCAACTAGTGGAGAAGACGGGATAACAGTCGATTATGGGCTTAAAATAAAGGCAGTTGGACTTGACAGTGACCCGTACAGTTACCCCAAGAACCAGTGGTCCATGGACATTAATATTTGGTACAGTTACCAAGAACCAGTGGTCCATGGACATTAATATTTG